>NC_057715.1:16426360-16487206 GCF_004010195.1 Chiloscyllium plagiosum
TGTATTATGGTCACTACTTCTCAATGGCTCCTTCACTTCGAGGTCTCTGACCAATTCTGGTTCGTTGCACAATACCAGATCCAGAATTGCCTTCTCCCTGGTAGGCTCCAGCACCAGCTGCTCTGAGAATCCATCTCTGAGGCACTCCACAAAGTCTCTTTCTTGTGGCCCAATACCATCCTGATTCTCCCAGTCGACCTGCATGTTAGAGTCCCCCATAACAACTGTAGTGACATCTTTGCGACAGGCTAATTTCAGCTCCTGATTTAACTTACATCCGACATCCAGACTACTGTTTGGGGGCCTGTAGATGACTCCCAAGAGGGTCTTTTTACCCTTAGTATTTCAAAACTCTATCCACACTGACTCTACATCTCCTGACTCTAGGTCCCCCCGTGCAAGGGACTGAATATCGTCCCTTACCAATAAGGCCACCCCACCCCCTCTGCCCGTCAGTCTGTCCTTACGATAACACGTGTATCCTTGAATATTCATTTCCCAGGCCCTGTCCACTTGAAGCCACGTCTCAGTTATCCCCACAATATCGTATCTGCCAATTTCCAAAAGAGCCTCAAGCTCATCCATCTTATGTCTAATGCTTTGTGCATTCATTGCCCTGTTAAGTCAGTACTGATTGTATTTGAATAAACGTTGATAATTTGGGCTTTCATCAAAAGCCATTCAGCAAACAACACAATTTTTTGCAAGGTTTGTGAAGGTTTGTAGCTCAGGTTGAGATTTAGGGCGTAGGTTTGCTCACTGAGCTGGAGGTTTGATATCCAGACATTTAATTACCTGGCTAGGTAACATCATCAGTGGCAACATCCAAGTGAAGCGAAGCTGTTGTCTCCTGCTTTCTATTTATGTATTTCTACTGGATGGGGTTCCTGGGGTTTGTGGTGATGTCATTTCCCGTTTGTTTTCTGAGGGGTTGATAGATGGCATCTAGATCTATGTGTTTGGTTGTGGCATTGTGGATGGAGTGCCAGGCCTCTAGGAATTCTCTGGCATGCCTTTGTTCAGCCTGTCCCAGGATAGATGTGTTGTCCCAGTCGAAATGGTGGCACTGTATTCAAGAAGAATGGATACTCAAAAAATACAGTCCGCAGAGTCCTCAAGAACAAACCACGACAAGCAGACCAAACACAGCCAGAAACCCTAACCACCTTACCATACATCAAAGAAGTTTCAGAAATGACAGCCAGACTACTAAGACTCCTCAGAATCCTAGTAGCACACAAATCCACCAACACTCTCAAACAAAAACTAACAAACTTAAAAGACCCAGTACATCCCATGGACAAAACCAACGTCATCTACAAAATTCCATGCAAGGACTGCCACAAACACTACATTGACAAACAGGAAGAAAGTTAGCCACCAGGATACACGAACACCAGCTAGCCACAAAAAGACACGACCCTCTCTCCCTCGTAGCCCTACACACGGATGAAAAATGCCACCATTTCGACTGGGACAACACATCTATCCTGGGACAGGCTAAGCAAAGGCATGCCAGAGAATTCCTAGAGGCCTGGCACTCCAACCACAGTGCCATAAACAAACACATAGATCTAGATGCCATCTATCAACCCCTCAGAAAACAAACAGGAAGTGACATCACCACAAACCCCAGGAACCCCATCCAGGAGAAGGATATAAATAGAAAGTAGGAGACAACAGCTTCGCTTCACTTGGAGGTCGCCACTGATGATGTTACCTAGCCAGGTAATGAAACGTCTGGATATCAAACCTACAGCTCAGCGAGCAAACCTACACCCTAAACAACACAGTACTCAGCAAACTTACATTGGGCATGTGTAGAGGCTCTTTATACTGAGAGAGACGGCCAATCGAAGGCAACCCAAAAGATCTGTAAGGATCCTAGAGAAAGAGGTTCAAACAAGAGGAAGCATTAACTGTAGGATAAAACACAGGAAGTAGTGTTAACTGTTCATACAATCAACCCCATTGACCAGGCTATTTTGGATTACTGAAGACATGAAATTACATTTGGAGTCTTTTCTCTCCACTTTTTTTTAAACCACAGAGCAAATGACCAATAAACACCTCTCCCATTCAGGAAGGTTTCCTCATTTGCATAACAAATTACAAAATTGTTAGTGTGCTTTAAAGACGACAGAGAAAGTAACAGAACAAAGCCTTCAGGATGTTATAGGTAATTAAAGGAGAATCATTTTATGGAAGGTAAAGAACTAAAGTTTGAGGAAACTGGGGGAAGGGGAGTGATTGTGCAATATACATTATCCTATACATTAGTCCTATCAAAAGTATGTTTACTAATTA
The DNA here is from genome assembly GCF_004010195.1 of Chiloscyllium plagiosum. NCBI lineage: Eukaryota > Metazoa > Chordata > Chondrichthyes > Orectolobiformes > Hemiscylliidae > Chiloscyllium > Chiloscyllium plagiosum. The sequence goes on from NC_057715.1 coordinate 16,428,668, forward strand.
TGAATTTCAATTTAATTGTCAATCAAAGCTACCCTATCTCTAAATCCATCAGATGGTATTTCTTATGAACTGTAAAGCCAACTAAACTTTACCTCTGCATAAACCCTGCATTCAATGGCCCAACCATTGATGGGAATATCAGCTTGCTTGTGACAAAGTTGGTAACCCTTGGCAACGCGAATCATTTCTTGGACTAGGTCCAGGCCAGTAATACATTCGGTGACAGGATGCTCAACCTGCAAGGTCACAAAGAAATAGTCGTCAAGGAAAAACAATGAAAGATAAACAACGACACAAAGTGGGAACATGCACGAGCTCACTAGCCAAGGGCAAGACTGTCGCTTCAACCGGTGCTTTTCAGTTCACTAACAACAAAGAGAGGCTTTACCCAAAAACAGAAAATTAAAAATATGGACAAACACCCACACCTGCTCAAAAACAGATATTATTCTCACCATGTCTCTCTCACTCTCCATTCATGCACAATCCAGATAAAGGCAAACACACATGTAATACGGAAACCTCAAAGACACAAGAGAACAGACACACGCAAACACAATCCAGAGACACTATCACAAACTGACACAATCTGGACTCAGAAGCATATACACAAACAACATTAGCACACCCATGCAAGCTAGACACATGAAAACAAAGAGTCCAGACACAAAAATACACTTACACACACAACCTGGGCACACATGTAAAAACCAAGAAGCAGATACTTGCACATACTTGCACATAAAGCACAAATACACACAAATAAACACAGACACTCAAACAGACATATGCAGACACATGCACATATTCCAGACACAAAAGCATTATATACACAATCCCAGACACAAACATGCACGCACTCTCACACACACAATCCGAGACACATAAAAATTTGCGTGCACACAATTCCAGACACACAGGCGTGCACATGCAATCACAGAAACACAAGCACCCACACACAAACACACAATCCCAGACACACAAGTGCACAAGTACAAACACACAATCCCAGACACACGTGCATGTACGCATACACTTTCGCAGATTTACACACACACACACACCACACTTGCAGGAATACACACAAATTGCAGACATACCAGCACATACAAACATAATGCAAACTTACAAGTGCACATAACACACAAACAAAAATGCATATTTACACATAAGAATTCATTGACACAACTATATTGCACACTTGCAATCCAGGCTGCAAAGAACGTATCTTGTTATTTTTCAGTATTTTTGCTTGTAGACGGAATGGGGGAAAAAAGTTATAAAAGCCAAGGATTATTGCAGTTTTTGAAAGCAAGTAACCTGACATCATTGTAACTACTACTGATAATTTGCTATTGAAGCAGGAATAGTAGTAGCAACAGACAGGCTGGATCCAAGGGCTTGTCCAAATGGAGAGTCAGCTGGCAATGAGTACCGAATGGTCTATGGATTAGTGACCAGTCATTGATGACAAAGTTCTTCTACCTATCAGCAACTATGCAATTGGTTCCCAGGTGGGTGAACAGCTTAGGCCAAAAACAATGAGAAGCACAGATTTCAACAGCTCAGAAACTCTCTAGGCTTTCTGCAGAGAGAAAAAAATAAAAGTCTAAAGAAACTAATAGTTTATTTTTCCTTCAGCAGTTGTTGTAAGCTGTGACTTTTAATTAATAAATCAGAGACCTTTAGTTAGGGTGAACCAGTCACCTTGTGCCTTCTGCAAACATGTGAAAGAATCCGGAGAAGGAAGAATAAAGAAGCAGCATTCCGATCAGCAGAAGAATTATCTCAGCAAATCCTATGAACAGGGACTACCAAACTGTTTTCCCAATTTCTCCCACTGCCTCTAATGCCAACAATTTGTTTCCTGTCTGTATGTGAAGATGGCAAGTTTATAAAGGGCTTAAAATTTTAACTAGTAGAGTTATATGCCAACAATTCATACATGTTTGCTTGTAGCTGAAGTCTAATTACTTGTAATAAATAATTACTCTTGTTAACTACAGAAACCTGGTCCATTCTTTCTGTCAACCTGGGTCTGAAAATGAGGCAAATTGTGCAAGTCTAGGATCTTGTTAAAATGACTCCAGAATGACTCCAGGATTAGCAGGGTTCAATTTTTAGTGCTTTATCACAGTGCAGCATGACAAGCCAAACATATGCGTGCACACATCATCCATCCATAGAGAGGCACTTCAGACACACAAATACACGCAAAATCTCAACACACATAAGCACACAGGTAATCCCAGGCACACAATCACACACACACAATCCAGGCACGTGCACAGACAATCCAGACACACAAGCACATGCGTCAGGTACACATAAAGTCCAAACACACAAACTCATAGAGAGGGTATCCGAACACACAGGTTTGCACATAGAGTCACAGAGATGTACAGCATGGAAACAGACCCTTCAATCCAACTTGTCCATGTCGACCAAATATCCCAACCCAATCTAGTCCCATCTGCCAGCACCGAGCCCATATCCCTCTAAACCTTCCTATTCATATACCCATCCAGGTGCCTTTTAAATGTTGCAATTGTACTAGCCTCCACCACTTCCTCTGGCAGCTCATTCCATACACGTACCACCCTCTGCGTGAAAAAGTTGCCCCTTAGGTCTCTTTTATATCTTTCCCCTCTCACCCTCAACCTACACCCTCTAGTTCTGGACTCCCCCACATATTTATCCTATCCATGCCCCTTGTGATTTTATAAACCTCAATAAAGTCACCCCTCAGCCTCCACGCTCCAGGGAAAACAGCCCCAGTCTATGCAGCCTTTTCCTTTAGCTCAAATCCTCCAACCCTGGCAACATCCTTGTAAATCTTTTCTTAACCATTTCAAGTTTCACAACATCCTCCCAATAGGAAGGAGACCAGAATTGCACACAATATTCCAAAAGTGGCCTAACCAATGTCCTGTACAGCCGCAACATGACCTCCCAACTCCTGTACTCAATGCTCTGACCAATAAAAGAAAGCATACCAAACACCTTCTTCGCTATCCTATCTACCTGCAATTCTACTTTCAAGGAGCTATGAACCTTCACTCCAAACTTCAGCAACACTCCCTAGGAAGTTACCATTAAGTGTATAATTCCTGCTAAGATTTGCTTTCCCAAAATGCAGCATCTCGCATTTATCTAAATTAAACTCCATCTGCCACTCGTCAGCCCATTGGCCATTCTGATCAAGATCCTGTTGTAATTAAAGATAACCTTCTTCGCTGTCCACTACACCACCAATTTTGGTGTCATCTGCAAACTTACTAAATATACCTCCTATGTTCCCATCCAAATCATTTATATAAATGACAAAAAGTAGCGGACTCAGCACTGATCCTTGTGGCACTCCACTGGTCACAGGCCTCCAGTCTGAAAATCAACCCTCCACCACCACCCTCTGTCTTCTACTTTTTTACCAGTTCTATATACAAATGGCTAGTTCTCCCTATATTCCATGAGATCTAGCCTTGCTAATCAGTCTCCCATGGGGAACCTTGTCGAACACCTTACTGAAGTCCATATAGATCACGTCCACCACTCTGCCCTCATCAATCCTCTTTGTTACTTCTTTAAAAAATTCAATCAAGTTTGTGAGACATGATTTCCCTCACACAAAGCCATGTTGACTATCCCTAATTAGTCCTTGCCTTTCCAAATACATGTAAATCCTATCTCTCAGGATTCCCTCCACCACCGACATCAGGCTCACTGGTCTATAGTTCCCTGGCTTGTCCTTACCACCTTTCCTAAATAGTGGCACCACGTTAGCCAACCTCCAGGCACCTCTCCTGTGACCATCAGTGATACAAATATCTCAGCAAGGGGGCCAGCTATCACTTCCCTAGCTTTCTACAGAGTTCTAAGGTACACCTGATCAGGTTCTTGGTTTAAACACTTTTATGCATTTCAAGACATCCAGAACCACCTCCACTGTTTCCCCAGCTGGTGAATGGTTTCTCTGTTCTTTTCAGTCAAATCTTATTGTAAATATGAATAAAATCATTTGTTTTCCTTGTTGTTGTAATAGTTGTCGTAACCTGTGACTTTTAGCTGAAAGTCAGACACTTGTTTTAATCATCTTGGAACTGGATGAAGCAAAGTACTGCAGAAGAGTCATAAAGACCACATCAATGACAACAACAACAACAACAGAACCTAGCAGCAAAGTCTATTGAACTGTCTTCCAACCTTTCCCCTTTGTCCATAATCTATTCTGTCTGCCTATATGAATGTAAGGGAGAATTTATAAGGGGATTCGAGTTTTAATTAGTAATATTATATGTTGATGGTTTATAATTGATTACCTGTGGCTAGAGTCTGATTATTTGTAATAAATAGCAGAGATTGTTCAGTACAGAAAGTGGTCCATGTTTCCTAACAACCTGTATCTAAAAGCCAGGTAAATTGAGGAACTTTGCATGCTTTATAAATTCTTTAGCTTTTGTGATGACTCCAGGAATAGTGAGGCTCAATTTCTAATGCATTTTCCCAGTGAGTCATAACATTGGCTCCGAGGTCACTGAACATCTTGTGGGTGTGGAAGCGATAGCAAACAACCATTGCTCCTCTGCAAAGGAAGGAATTGTCCTTTTCTCTGAAGTAAAAAACACAAAGTCTGCAGAAAGTCAGTTCATTATTCCTTAGCAGTTACTGTAATATGCAGCTATAGTCCCATAAGTACCCACATGCTGAATCCCAGACACACAAGCACAGATACACATACAGCCCAGACACAAAAACCACACAAGCATGATTTAGATAATCAAACACACAAGCAATCCAGGTATATGAATGATCTAGATATACAAACACAATCCAGACATATAAGCACACAAACATGCAATCCAGACACACAAACAAATGCACACACAGAATCACACTCCTGCAATGCAGACACAGAAACTAACACAAATACATACAGACATACACCGTACCCACACACAGATCAAACACCAACATACAGCACATAGACATACACATCTTCACACATCTTCATGTACAGACACATGCTGTCAAACATATGTATCAAACATGGACAATATGCACAGATATATGCACATACAGAACCTGCCATGAACACCACTACACAGATAGGCATTTACACAGTCACATTCTGACAGATATACACACACAGTTATACAGACATACAGAAACATACACACTACCAAGAGACAAACGTTGTCACTCCACAAAAATCCTAAAATTTAGACACACACATACAAAAAGCATAGCTATGTTATCACAACTAGCATCAAGATGCTGTTCTCATCTGATTAGAAGTCTGTTCTTTAACACTATATTTTCTGAAGTGGTTTGTGGTTTCCTAACAGTTTATTCCAAGTATCATCCATTTGCCTACTTTCCCTAACCTGTTCCAAAGAGCAACCAGATTAATATAATCTTACATCAACCCTGTGCAACAGAAATGAGCAGATGGATCCTTCAGGCTTTCTCCCTCCAGATGATGCTGTATAGTGCTTAGCATGCACAATAGCTGGGCTCAACAAATGGAGTCACTGTGTTATCAGCAAATTGCTGCTAACAGCTTTGCATGATGCTGTTAAGGGAATACCCAGTCTGAATGCATCCACTGGCTAGTCTAGATTTCTGACCTCAGTCAGGATTGGAAGATGAGGATAGGTGAGAAGGGAGGACAACAAATATTTTGTCTTATCATTTGAAACTATGTAAGTTGGACGGCTGCATTTCAAAAACACTTTACAAATAAAATTAGTTGAAGGTTTTCTGGATATAAATAAATGTGTTGACATCCAGATTAAACCCCAATGTCTTGCAAAATACTACCAGACACTTGTTTACTGGGTAATTTCAGCAGAGACCAGTTCACTATCTACAGAGCAGATGGTGCAATTAACTCAGTGAAGCTTCTAATCCAAGGAAATTTTCTTCATAATTAACTGACACTTTGACATTTTTCTAATAAAAGTCATTACTTAAAAGAGCAAACAGTTTGTATAGTGCAAATCTGGCCAATGGGACTGCAGAAGAAGGATGTTATTCTTTAAACTGGAGTTTATTTATTAGTCAATGGCACTCACTTTCAGCCCAAACTTGAACTATGACAAAACTGTCTTCTCTGTCTTCTGAATTTTGTATATATTAATTGCAGAAAACCATTTTTCTATCCTTTAGCAATGAGCAGCTGAACTGTCCCAATGTATATTTTCATTCTGTTGCAAAAACACTGCACAAGACTGTCACTAGTCTCTCTATTTACTGTAGGTGATGACAAGTTGAACTGACCACCTTTCCCCAGTTGGTCTGAGCTGGTCAAATAAAGAATGTTTTAGAAGAAAAAGCAATCAGGACCAGGAATGGGACTATAAGAGGAATCTTTCCAAAAAAAAACTTACTGGTTATGAGATTGCTACACAAAGTCTTCAGAATAATTCACAGTGACTCAGCTCACTGGTACAGTTGCCTGCTGTGATTTTGGAGCCATGCATATCAAAGGACAGAAACTGGCCCAGGTTTCAGCTCTTGATCGTGATCCAGTGCCCCTGCTGAAAGTGTGTGTATTTAACATTTGAAGGAGAAGAATATCAAGCTCATCTGCAGTGCCCAGCGTGGTAGATTTACCTGCAGTAGCTCACTGACCAGAAGGTAACAAAAAAAGAGGAAAGGTCACCTGAGATGTTTACAAAGGGATTCTCAAGTAATTCAGAAAATTAGCAGTTCGTATTTCCCCATAAATGTAGCTTCTTGAAATTCATGGGGTGGAGGGGGGTTCAGTAAAGAACCACCTCCTCTGTCATTGATTGGCTTTGGATCTCCTACAGCTTTAAAACAGAGTCACAGAGATGTACTGCATAGAAACAGGCCCTTAAGTCTACCCCTCCATGCTGACCAGGTATCCTAAACTAATGTAGTCCCATTTGCCAGCCTATGGTCCATATTCCTCTAAAGTGTTCTTATCCATATACCCACCCAAATGTCTTCTATAAATCTTCAAGTAAGACATCTACAGAATGATGTTTTGCAACTCAAGCTTTCCAGATACTTGACAAGGTGAGAGATGGTGAAACAATTCACAACATGTTTGACAAGGTGATTACTGGGACACAGGCTCTCACTTTCAACCAGTCAATAATTTAGTTAAATGCATTAAAGGAATAGAAAGGCTTGCAATTCCATAACACCTTCATCAACATCAGTATTTTCTGAAGTGCTTTACAAATATTTGAAGTTCAGCCACTGTTTAATGAAGGAATCACAACAGCCAATGTGCACACAGCAAGTCCCACAACTAGCAGTAATAGAATGATCAGTTTATCTATTTTTTTGGAGGGGTCAATAGCAGTCAAGGCATCAGACAGAACTCACTAGCTCATTCAAATAATATAGTGGGTTCTTATTCCTCTTGAGAGGGCAGATGGGGCCTTGCTTTAACATCTCAATAGAAAGACTCCTGCAGCAGTGCTGCACTCCCCCAATAGTGCACTGGAGTGCCAACCTAGAAGTTGGGTTCAAGAGTTTTTAATGGATAATTAACACCTACCAGTGTACAAAGCCAAGACTCTCCATGGTTGATCTCCCACTGCATACAGTGGGAGCACTAGCTTTCAGAGCGCTACTCCTTCATCCTTCAACCACCTGATTAAAGAGCAGCGCTCCGAAAGCTAGTGCTTCCAATTGAACCTGTTGGACTATAACCTGGTGTTGTGTGATTTTTAACTTTCCACACAGAATGGTTGGATCAGACTAGCTGCCAAAGAATGGGTGTTAGCTCTGAATTAAGTCATTTTCTTGATATACTGCAATGTGTTCTAATGTCTTCCCTTTCATGAAAGCCATGAATGAACGCGGGAACAAAAGAAAATTGGGGTACCAATTGATCTTAAATTGATTTGATTCAATTACTCCCAGATATTAAAATTTCATAATGAATATAAAGGAGGATTTGTCAATGTAATTGGTAGCAAAAAGGCTAATTTACCTGCTATGGTAATGATAGCAGCCACCACATAAACTCAGAGAGCCGTGGAATTCATAAAATGGTTCCAGCACAGGAGACTTTTCAACTTATCATGTCTGTGGCTGGCTTTTAGCAAGACCAAGCCAGTTACTCACATTTGCCTTAGGCCAGTAATTCCTTTCTCTTCTGATGCATACTCAGTCCTCTTTTAAAAGGCATAATTGAATCTGCCTCCATCACATTAATGAATTCCAGATCTTGACCACTCACTGTGTAAACATGATTTTCCTCATATTACCTTCAGTTCTTTTGCCAATCACTTTTTACTGGGATGCTATCACACCAATTTTTAACTCAATCCTTGGAAAAAAAGTGATTAAAGGGACCAATGTTTTTGTATGGGAGCACAAGAAGATCAGTACACACAGACATGAGTATGCAGCTCACAATTAATCTGCCTTTCTAATAGATCCAGTGCTGATGGTGGAAGAGTGGAGCATATATCCAAAAATTGGCTCCATATTTCTGGACCATGTTTCTAATGGGAAACATGAAAATGGTTAGGTGAGCTGGCTCTGAATGGGAGCATATGATTGATCACCTAGGGGACTATACCAACATCCATGAAAGGAAATAATGTAGCTCCCACAATGAGATAGAAAGGAACAGAATGAAGTCGTAGCATTAGAACATAAGTGAGCAGTCAACCATGTTTGGCTAATCAATTAGATTGTGATTGATGTGTACCTCAGCTCCATTTGTCCACCTACATTCCATAATCCTTTCCAATCCCCATCTATTCATTGACTTTGCGTTCAAAGATATTTTGGGAGAGTACTGGTGAAGTTCAGAATTCTGGATTTCCACTAATGTTTGTGTGAAGAAGTGCTTCCTGACAACACCACAGAAAACTGTGGCCCGAATTTTAAGATTCTATCCCCTTATTCTGGACTCACCCACCATAGGAAATAATTTCGCTCTATCAAATTCTTGAGTCATTTTAAGCACATCGTTTATATCATCCTTTAATCTTCTACCTTCCAGAGAATACGACCCTAGTCTGTACAGTATGAAGAAATATTTCTAAATATCAATTCAAGTGAGGTTTGCAGTCTGGCACAGTACCATGTCTCAACTTTACTAGTTGATTTAGCGAATTGGGAATAATATTAAAGAATGTTATGGAAAAAAAATAAATTGAGTCATTTCCTCCTATTCTGCTGCCAAAGGAGTGGCAAGGTTAAGATAAAAATTAAAAAACATCCTGATTCAATCAGCATTCTAAAGTTAAAATTGTTATAAGTGCAGTCCATAGAAGTGTGTGGGCAACTCTTTTTAGGGTCACCAGTAAATATCTAATCTGGGTGGTTGACAAAGATTCTCCACATCACATACACACAAAGCAACAGCTTGCCACATTTAATATTCAACCTCAACAGAAATATTTAAACTAGATGAAAAGGGAAAGAGATTACTTGAAAACTCGGAATCAAGTACTCTCTTCAAGATGACAATCACACATTACTATTAAATGCATCTCAACTAGAAAGAAAGAAAACTATCCAATTGTTTCTGAACGCAAAGATTCTCCTTTTCCCAGCATATATTCAAGTTCTCTTGTGGTATACTTGTAGTATCCCTACCTCTGCGGTCAAGTACCACCTGTTCCAGAGGTATGCCATAACACATTTGAACAGGTTAATTAGAAATATGTATTTGCAGGTCTCTCTTGAAAGTTTTTGAATCTGCTCCTATTGACCTTTCAGGCAGTGCATTCCAGAACACAACAAATTGCTACGCAAAAGATATTCTCATCTGGTTATCTTGTCAATCATCTTAAATCTGTAACCTCTGCTTAATGACCCTGTTGGCAGTGGAAACAGTTTCTTCTTATTTAATTATCAGTACCCTTCAGAATTTTGAACACCTCCATTAAACCTCCCATATGCAGCACAGCTCTAAGAAAAACAAAGCCAGCTTGTCCAATCTCACCACATGACTGAAGTATTTTACCCTTCATAACATTCTGGTAAATTTGCTCTCTATGCAGTATTTTCTTTCCTGTGAAACAATGCAGAGAATCTTAAACAGAGATAAACAAAATACTGAGAAAGATATTTTAATATCAAACTGCAAAAGGCAACCAGACAGTGCCTTTTCTTGTAACTAAAAGATCACAAAAGAGTAAAGACTAACGATTGTCAAAATGCATGTTTCTATATAAATATTGTTCTTTTATTTTAAAAGCATAACCCACATTTTTGTTATTTCAATAAAACGCGTCATTAGTTGAGGTAAAAAGACTGTTGCTTTGAAAATTATTTTCAAAAGGCTTTCTTTTTATTGCTGACATTAACATAAATTTTTAGTGCAACACAGCATGCATCCAGTTACAAAAAAACTGAAAGGAAATTTTGGCTGCCATGTGGGAAAAATATCAAAGCACTGCGGCTAGCTACGTACTGGGACCCTCTGTGGTACTTAATTGCCCCCTCCTCAAGGTCACTTTGAAGCAAGGGGCAATGTGTACACAGCAACTACAGCAGCAATTACATAGACATTACAGTGGAGAAACAGGCCACTCAGGCTAACAGATCTATGCTAGCGTTTATGTTGGACATGAGCCTGCTGTCAACCTCCTTCATCTCACTCCATTAATAAATATGTTTTTCTCTTTTGTACTCATCTATCTCCTCCTTATATGCTTGTAGGATGTTCATCTCAAATGTTCCCCACAGCAATGAGTTCCACATTCTCTGGGTAAAGAACATACACTTAAATTCCCCACTGAGTTCAAAATACTTGCAGAGTCCTCTATGCCATAACTGGATCCATGCCAGTTGTCTTTGTGATAATCCAGACATTCCATTTCTCCTCAAAGACCCTGCAAGTTTAATACCTTCAAGTACCTATCAAATTTCTTTTTGATATCATTGATGGTCTCTGATTCCACCATTCTGCAAGGCCTAAGGCATCACCACTCACTACACAAAAAGACTCTGCCTCATATCCCCGCAGCCACCCTCCCAGCACCTCTCAGCCAAAACCTTAAATTTGTATCCTCTTAGACCTTGTAAAATTATCTAATTGGAAAAGGTTTTTTCCTTTTTACATTGCTCAAACCTAGCATAACCTTGCCACAAACTCTATCTAGGTCTCATTTTCCCAATCAGTTTAAAAAGGAAATAAGACAAGGCCTTTCTGTACCTGAAGGCGAGTATTCATTTCTAAGAAATAGAAGTTCTTCTTAGAATCCACAAGGAATTCCACTGTACCAGCGGAGGAATAATTGACAGCTTTGGCTAATGCCACTGCTTGTTCTCCCATAGCCCTTCGAGTTTCTGGGTCCAGAAAAGTGCTGCATTAAAAGAAAGCCAAAAAAAATTAGCAGTGCCAACTAAGCCATCAACCATGTAAATTCACCTCTGAAAGGTGTGGATTCAAGTTCTATTCAAGAGACTGAGTTTGAGTTTGAGTTAGATTTATTGCTGTCACATGCACAGATAACTCCACTATACTAGACACTCTCTCATACACACAAGCACATATACACACACATACCCTTGCATACTCTCACACTCACGCAGACCCTCTCTGACACACACACATACACCCCTCACACTCAGACCCATGTGCACATCCTTCACTGGCTTATACTGCATCACATTCACACACACACTCTACCAAGCATGCACAAACACTAACAGGCACATATTCATTCTGTCACACACTCTCTCTCTCTCCCTCACATGCGCACACACACATATAAGTCAATGGGGTGAATGTGCATTTGCAGAATTGTATTTCCAGATAAATTTTATTTTGCTCAAAAAGTACACAACCTGTAGGCAGTCAATCCATGTGACATTTTATAAATTCCTACTTTGAAACATGTACCAAGATACAGTGAAAAGTTTTGTCTTGCATGCTGTACAGGCAGATTGTACCATACAAAGTGCATCAGGGTAGCAGAACAGGAATATGGCGTTACAGCTGCAGAGAAGGTGCAGACAGTGAGATCAGAATTTGCAAGTTCCGTTCAAAACAGCAGGGAATAAGCTGATCTTGAATCTGTTCGTATATGTATTCAAATTTTTATATCTTCTGCCTAACGGAAGAGGGTGGAAGAGAGTATAACTAGGATGGGAGGGACCTTTGGTTATGTTAGTTGCTTTCCAAAGGCAGCTGGAAGTGTAGATGGAGTCAATGGATGGAAGTCTGGTTTGAGTGATGGACTGGACGGTGTTCATTACTCTCTGTAGTTTCCTGCAGTCTTGGGATCAGCAGTTTCTATATCGTGCATAGAAAACATCCTATCTGGATGTATCAACGGTACATCTCTAAAAATTGGTAAGAGTCTTTGTGGACATGCCGAATTTCCTTAGCTTTCTGAGGAAGTAGAGACACTGATTCCTTTCCAGGCTATCACATCGATGTGGATGGGTCAGGACAGAATTTTGGTGATCTTCACTCCCAGGAACTTGACGTTCTCAACCATCTCCAGCTCAGCACCATTGATGCAGACAGGGGAGTGCCCTCCACTCCACTTCCTGAAGTCAATGACCAATACCTTCAATTTGCTGACATTGATGCTGAGATTGCTGTCTTTACATTGTGCTGCTAAGCACTCAATCTCTTTCCTTTATTCTATCTCATCATTGTTTGAAATCTGACCAACAATGGTGTTATAAATGGAGTTGGGGTGAAATTTGGCCACACAGTCATGAATGTATAAGGGGCATAATCTAGGATGACACTCCCACTTCCAGTGCTGCATTTCAGATGAAACAATAAACTAAGGCCTTTTCAGCCCTCTCAGATGGACATAAAAGACTGGAGAGCACTATCTCGAAGAACAAGAGAGTTCTGGCCAGTATTTATTCCTCCACCCACATTAGTAAAATGGATTAGCCATATTTGTCACTTTGCTGTTTGTGGGAGCTCACAATAACTCTTGTGTCCCCTGCATGTAACAGTTGAAAAAAAAACTCCATTGGTTTTGGGATTATTTTAAGGTTGTGAAAGGCTCTATAGAAATGCAAGTTGTTTCTAACTTTACGACATCAACCACTAACAATAAACAGAAGAAATTTGTAGATTTTCCTTAATGTAAAAGTCCATGACATTTCATGGCAGAAGTGAATCATAGATGTATTTTCAAAAAGATTATGAAAAAACTTTTAAAGGAAGACAAATTCTGTTTTAAAGTTTTAAAGGAAGACTACTTGCCTGACAGCCTGTATTGGATGAGCAGAAATATCTTCCAACTAAAATTTGCTGTGAACGAAGCTATTGATTTTGGTCCCCAGTAAAGATTTTGTTCCCTAGCCACAGTCTCCATCCCCCTCCTGGTTACTGTCCAACATTGGACACACCATTTAAACCTATTTAACACTGAGCATATATCATGTGCATCATAGGCTGAAGTCTCCGCAACACTCACCATCTCTGGAACTGCTTCAGCGCATCTGCTACTCAACCAGAACATTATTACCTGCGGTCTTGCCAATTCCAATGTTTTCCTGGTTGGTCATGTTGCCCTTCCCTTAACTGTCACAAATGTTGCTACCACCCATTGGCCCTGTGCTTACTGATCAACATTGGCTATAATCTGGCATTACCCTGTTTAAAATTTTCTATCTGGTTTTCAAAGCCCCCAACCCCCATCACTTCACCACTCCACATCCCTGCAATACCCTCCAAACACACAACCTTCCATAAACCCTGTTCCCTTCCAATTCTGGTCTTTAGAACATCCATAACTTTCTTTGTCTTCCAGTGTTTAAAGTTGAAAATGATTTTTTTGTAATCATAACTTTAATGACACTAATTAGTAAGAAGGTAATTAAACATTTTGGTAAATGGCGTACCTGGGTGCTTCTTCAACTACTTTCTGGTTCCTTCTCTGAATGGAGCATTCTCTCTCGTTCAGCCAGAGGGCATTACCGTGTTTGTCGCCTAAAATCTACAGGCAAACATTATTGCATTGAAAGGCATTTATGGGTATGAAATGATTTTTGATACAATAATGGAGGAAAAAGCACACTAACACATGGACCCAGAACAATATCATCCATCAAATATGTAGTCAAGTTCCACATTTTTTAGGCAAATTTAAAATTATATTTACTATTTGAAAGCAGATTTTATTTTGCATTAAGTCCCCAAATTTGACTTCGAAGTTGAAGAGCGTGGCACTGGAAAAGTACAGCTGGTCAGGCAGCATCCAAGGATCAGGAGAATCGATGTTTCGCACATAAGCCCTTCATCAGGATTCTCTGATCAGTCAATTCTCCTGCTCCTCGGATGCTGCCTGACCAGCTGCGCTTTTCCAACACCACACACTTTGACTCTGACCTCCAACATCTGCAGCCCCAACTTTCTCCTTTCTTCAAAGTTTCAAATCTCATAAAACTAGATACCATGCGTAACAGAACAAAAAGTTTTAGGTGTCCTGAAGTGCCTCTTCATCATGTTGGAGCTTGACAGTGAGTGGGTGCAGATTGATTGACTTCATGGGTATGTCTTATGGACTTAATCTCCCCAGCAGATCACAAGACATCACCAGTAGAGATGATGAGATGAAGAACAGCAATGCAACATACCTCGATTTTGCCCATTCCTACCCAAATGTATTGAGGCTAATTGCAGTACCCTCTTGGTATCTCAGCTAAGATCAGTTGATTCAGGCCACTGCAGGAATAAAACGGGGATCTCCCCTATTTATTTTCTTTTAAATAATTTCACAGAATGGACTTCATTGACTAGTCCAGATTTGCTTTCCATCCATCGTTACTCTTCAAAAGAAGGGTAGCAAGTTGGCTTTTTGAAACTCTACAGTCTATATGGTATAGATACATCCACAGTGATGTTAGGAAGAGAATCCCAAGATTCTGACCCAATGACAGTGAATGAACGACAATCTTGTTCCAAGCCAAGAAGGTGGATGGTTTGGATGGGAACCTGTAGGTGGTGGTGTTCCATGTGCCCTGTTGCCCTTGTACTTCCAAATGGTAGAGGTTACAGGTTTGGAAGGTGCGGTCGAAAGGAACCTTGGTGAGTTGCTGCAGTGGAGCTTACATGTGGTCCATACAACTGCCACTAAACATTAGTGGTGAGGGAGTGAATGTTTAAGATGGTGGATGGAGTGTTAATCAAGTAGGTTGCTTTCCCTGGATGATGTCAGGCTTCTATATGGCTCTTTTAAAAATAATTCACAATTTAGGGTCTACATGCGCATCTGCATTACAGATTTATTAGGAAATCAAACACTTTTCAGTGAAAGCTGAGAGATAACCTGACTAAGATCGTGAAGATTATGCAGGGTACATTTGGAGTGTTTCCAATTGTTTTGAAGACCAAAAGCAGGGGTTATCAATTATAAGATAATCACTAATTAATAGAATAGGACATTCAGGAGCATAATCATTATCCAGAGTGGTGAAAATGTGGAACTTCCAACTGCAGGGATTGGTTGAGGTAAGTACATTAAGGGGAGAAAGAAATAGTAGGATACTTTGACACAGCATGGTGAAGATGGACAGAAGGAGGTTTGTGCACAACGTAACTACTAGCATAGACCAGCTGTGTCAAATGGCCTGTTTCGATACAATGGAGTCTACGAAATTTGCACATTTAAAAATTAAAGTCCAAATTCTCCTTTTTTCACCAGTTTGAATACTAAAACAACACTTGCTGAGATTCATGACTGATCATGTAGTGAACTCATTTTTTACATTTAGTACATTGTTTGTGGTAGTGACCCTAAAGAAGTCACAATTTCATGATTTTGAGGGAGGTTTCAAGCCCACTGTAATACTTGAAATGAAAGAAGTTCATTTGCAAACACCCAATCTCAATACCAAATACCCTCCGGCAAGAAGCCCAGCTTCATTAGTCACAGAGCAGAGCTCTCCATATTTTGTCTAAACATATTTGAGCAACAAGCTAAGAGCAGATGCATCAGTTCTAAGTTCCACCATGCCCCACTGCCTGCTCATATTTTAACCAATTTTACTCCTTCATCTGAATGATACTGTTAATTTGGTGGCAAATTAGGGAACAGTTTTCCATTGCAGTAAATATACCCATTAGAAGCAAGACTGAACATGCAAAACACTTCACTCAGGACTATTCCAGTCAAAGATCTGTACCCCCATCTATTATTGGCTACATTTGAAGGCAAATTCCATTTGTGAAAAGCCAATGATTGGTCCATCCACTTCTTTGCATAAACTTGTTAAAACTGCAACATTTTTTGACCAAGAATCTTCAATTAAAGAATCCTGAATTAACTAACCTGAATTTCGATGTGACGAGGATTATCAATGAATTTCTCTATCAAAAGCCGATCATCACCAAAACTTGAAGCTGCTTCCTGTGAAGAAAATCTAAACCCTTCCCTAAAGAATTGGGGAGAAAAACATTTATCAGAGCACAATCGTTTTAATTTGAGTATTATATTTTAGTACGAGTTTTACACATCACTGTAACCAGTTGAGATATTACACATATAAAATTGAAAGTTCTTTCACTGTAATAATTGAAATAATCAAATTTTTATTGTCCTCTTAAATAACAGGACGAAAACAAGATTAATTATTTCAACATTTACTTAATTAAAAAATTAAACTAAATTACAAAAATCTGTATATGTCAAACACAAATTAAATTAGAATCCAAGCAATATTACTAAAATATAACATTTAAATACAGTACTTAACTCAGTTGCTTCAAACAGAGCAGATCAAATTCTGTTTTCTGGAAGTTCTAGATTCATCTCCATTTGCTTCCCATGTATCCACAGCCTAATTAAATTTCATTGCAATCTTCCCCAATGATTCAGTTTGGAAAGGCAGCGTATCCTGCTTCTCGGATGCTGCCTGACCTGCCGTGCTTTTCCAGCAGCACTCTAATCTTGACAGCATGTAATTGTAGTCATACAGGTCAGATAGTTCTGGAGTGGGATCCCAGTTTCACTTAGTTCACTGATCTCACCCTCAGTATGGTTTTGCTTCTGAGGTAGAATGTCATAGGTTCAAACTTGAGCATACAGCTACTTCCCATACAAAACTGAGGGAGTGCTGTGCTGTTAGGTTACTGACTTTCATATGAAATATTAAATAAGTCTTCTTCTACCCTCTCAGATGGATGTTAAAGATCCAACGGTCACTATTTAAATAAGTAGGATGGACATCAGCCATTGTCCCGTTCAATATTATTTCTGCAAACTAAACAGATATATAGTAAGTATCTTGTTGCTGTTTCGGTGGTTCCTTGTGCAAATTGACTTCTGTGTTTCTCACATCACAATAGTGAGTGCATTTAAAAAAGTACTTTATTGGCTATAAAGCATTTGGGAAGTTCTGATGTAAAACAAAGCTCTTTGTTTATTCAATCACAAATGAATGAATGTTGGTGCCGATTTAATCACTTTTGCTTGGTCTTTCCAACTGAAACTGGAATTCTAGTAGCAGATTTGTATTATAGCATATATCTAAACGCTCTGATTTCCTATTTCAGTAACAATTTCATACTTGATGGGGGCTTTTGAAGAATATTTTCTTTCTTTCAATTGTACAAGAACAGATGTCAGTGACTTTTCGCTAACAATAATGAATGAGGCACGAGGAGAAATTTGAACGTTAATCTTCGCACATTTCTTCAACACTAGCATAAAAATTGTCCCCAAATATTTTGATTCAGTGGCCAATGAAGACCAAATCGTAACCACAATTCAACTTAAACCAAATTTACAAATGAGTGCCCCATAGAGAAGCTATTCATTTTTAAATAGTGGGAACTTCCCTACTTGAACTAAATCCAGAAATGCTTCAATTGTGAGGCAAGCTACCAGAAGACAATATGGCTCCACTTTAGCATAATCTTCATCTGATCATTTAAGATTGTTTAATTTAAATTAATTCAGAATATTACTAAACATTTTTTCAGATCTGAATTCTAACCCTGTATAATATGGAGCATGCACCTTTTTATAGCAGTGGCACCTGCAAAGGAACTGAAGGCCCATATCCCATAAGGCACCATGTTGTCAGTCATGGGTCTCACAATTTGATATAAATTTGATAATGATAAAAACCTATGACAGAATCTTCCTAAGCATGAATGGCATGGTCATTGGCAAGGAAGTTGGACAAATCACTAGATATTTGTAATGACATGAATCTTGATATTGAGTGCAAAAAGTCCTATTTTCAATCAAATGACGAACAGCGAAACAGTATCCCAATAATGAGTAGTGAGAAGACTATTTGCAAGCATTAATGTCCTCATTATTACATCATGTCACCCCATCAACATGCAGCTTCCAATTCTCCTACACATCGGGTAAAAGCTACACAGCGAAAGAGCAGCAGCGAAAGAGAAGTAATAGAACATAGAACATAGAAAAATACAGCGCAGTACAGGCCCTTTGGCCCTCGATGTTGCGCCGATCCAAGCCCACCTAACCTACACTAGCCCACTATCCTCCATATGCCTATCCAATAAATCTGCTGACTGCAGCTAGCCACTTGTCCTCCAGTCCTCCATCAGTCACCAACATCTCAGACAACGTTCCATGGGCAGTAACTGAATGCCCTTCCTGTCAACCAGGACCACGAGGACCCCATCGGCAAAGCAGCGTGCCAATTTCCATCCGTCAGACATGTCTAGGGACAATTGACAGGAACTGTTCAGGACAGGTGTGGACTTCCAGCACTTAGCTGAGTTTATAGATGTATTTTAAAGATATTGCTGATGCCAGCAATCCCAGGATATGCTAGCAGTGTTCTGCTGTTCTACCACGACAAATGGGAGAATAAGGTGAGCAGGATACCATATGGCATAGTGCACAGGTAACGAGGCACGTTTGGGAAGATAGCATGAATAAACTCACCAGGGCACATGAAGAGAAATGCCTGTGAAACTTGCTGATCTCTGGCAAGAGTCAGCTCTAGTTGCATTTGGGTGAAACACAGGTAAATGGGACTAGTTCAGTTTAGGAAACCTGGTTGGCATGGACAAGTTGGGCCAAAAGGTCTGTTTCCATGCTGTATGGCTCTGTGACTGTATATTGGCACACTGTGTTTACCCATCACCTCTGCCCACTGATCTACATAGGCTCCAGTCTGGCAAAGACGTGATTTTAAAATTTTAATCCTTGTTTTCAAATCCTTCCATGGCTATGCCCTCTCCATTCTGTAATCTCCTCCAGTCCTTCAACCCTCTGAGATCTTTGCAATCCTTCAATCCCAGCCTCCTGGACTTCTATGATTTTAATCACTCTATCACTAGTAGCCATACCTTCAGCTGCCTGGATGCTGAACTCTGAAATTCCCTCCCTTAACCTTTATCACTCTCTCCTCCTTTAAGATGCTCTTTAAAATCAAGTGTAAGGTCACCTGTCATAATGCCCCCTTATCTTGTTATGTGACTTATGTACCTGTCGCTTCTGTGAAACACCCTGGGGCATTTTACTATATTGAAAGTGCTATGTAAATACAAACTGTTATTGCTGTAGTGAAGTTAATGACCAATAATGACAAAATCATGAACAGTTTTATCAACAGATTGGTAAATGTACTAACGCAATGGTTAAAGGTGCTTTGCCCAGTGCAAGTTCTTTCTCTTTGAAATTTTCTTCTCTCCTCTCTTAAAGTTGCCTGAAAACGTTGAGGTACAGTTACACAGTTACTAAGCACATTCTCTTATCTCAACCAAACATCCTTTCGTTATTTGCTTATTAGGAGGTGAAAACACTAATGGTAAAGCGACTAAAGTCAGGGATCCTCAAAGATCACAAGAACATAGTACTGCAGAGTAGAAGTAGGCCCCTTGGCCTTTCAAACCTGCTCAACAGCAGTAAGATCATGCTTGATATAATTGCTGTCTCAACTCCAATTTCCTATCTGCGTCCCATAACCCTTGAATAACTTGCCAATCAAAAATCTACCTACACAGCATTGGATAAATATAATGACCAGCCTCCAGTACTTTCTCAGAGGAAGAGAACAATAACTCCTCAGAGAAAAAAAGATTCTCTTCATCTCTACCTTAAAGAGGAAATCTATTATTTTTAAAACTATGCGGACTAGTTCAGGCCCATCACACAAAAGGAACATCTATCTGCTATATAGCCTGTCATATCCCCTCAAAATTTTATATGTTTCAACAAGATTACCTCGCAGTCTTTGAAACTCTGTAATGAAAAGATACAACCTCAGAATCCTGGAATTGTTATGGTGCAGAGGGTGGCCATGTGACCAATGCATCAGAAATGGCTCTCCAAATGAGGAATTCACTTAATATCATTCCCCCATCTTCTCCCTACAACTCTGTTCAACTTTTCTTCATAGGTTCAGCACTTCATCCCAGGAATAAACCCAATGTAACTTCTCAGATCTGCTTTGAACATAATTACATCCTTTTACAAATATAGAATTCAAAGCTGTATATGGTATTCCATGTCAGTCTCACCAAGGTCCTGTGCAGCTGCAGTAAACCTTCCCTACTTTTGTACTCCATTCCACTTACAATAAACTCCAACATTCCATTGCCTTTTTAAACACTTGTTCTTTTTGCATACTAACATTTTCTGATTCATGTATCAGTACATACAGATCGCTCTGTACCACTACTTAGGGAATCTCTCCTCATTTAAATGGATTACTTGCTGGAATTTTCTGAAGCGATAACAGAAAGGATTGCTCGATCCAACACTAATGATGCGGTGTACATGAACTTCCAAAAATCAATGCAATGCCACACAACAGACTTGTGATGATAGGAACAGGTCATGGAATAAAAAAGACAGCAGTAATATGGATATAAAATGGGCTGAGGAATAAGAAATAGAGTTACTGTTCACAGGTAGTTTTCAGGCAGAAAGAAGGTTTGTACTGGAGTTCTCCAAGGATCAATATTGGAACCCATGCTTTTGTTGAAATATATAAAGCATCTAGATGTGATCTGCAAAGTATGACAATACTATGGCTTTAAGAAGTGTATTTCGTCCTTTCTTTTTGAAGAAAGCTCTTCAGCCAGATATGCTGAGTTGTCTCTTCCAAGCCAATAAAGTAAACAGTTTGTGAGACCCTGGGTGTGTTTTTTTCCATAGTTAGAACAATAGAAGCAGCACAAATGGGTGGAGTCAGGCTTCCACAGAACCTGGGTTTCAGGTTAGTTCTATTGTTGGGGTTTTGAAGTTGGCCGTGGAAGATGCTGTACATCTTTCTCGGCTACACCAAACAAAAAGCTTGAGTTCTCCCTCCCTGCCAGAACTTTCTCTTGTACTGGAGAAACATCACATCTGAGACAATCTATTTTATTGAATGCGCCTTTGCCAAGGGTGTGTTTTTGAGATATTACTATATTGGAACAGTTGCTGTTTGGGAGTTAAATAGTCTACTATTCTGTTAGGTTTTCCAATAGAGCTTAATACACTTATTCTTCATTGTTTGTTAGCATTTTAACTGGATGTAAGGAAGTGTATTATGCTTAAAGCTAAGTAGCATGACCAATTGAATTACATCTGGAACACAGCATCTTATACTTGCCTTTAAACTTTAAATAAGATAAAAGTTAAGGTCCAGGCTATCTCTTTACTATAGTTGAAGAAAGTTTGGTCTGGTCCATAACAAAAAAAATGTTCAAACTTTGCATATGACACAAAACAAAGGTGGATTATAAACAGTGAAGACCACAGTATAGAAGTTAAAGTGACATAGACAAGTTGATAGAGTGGATGGATAGATGGCAGATGAAGTTCAGTATGGATAAGTGTAAGTTGATACAACTTGATACAAAGAACTGGGAGAGACAATTTAAACAAAGGACATTTTAAATGTTTTACAGGAACAGAGACACCTGAGTGTATATGTTCATAAGCCATTAAAGGTAGACAACTGTTAATAAAGCACACAGTATTCCAGGCTTTATTAAGAGGGGCATGGAGTACAAAAGCCATAAAGTTAACATGTACTTATATAAATACACTGGTTGGACCTCAGCTGGAGTATTGTATACAGTTCTGGACACCACATTATAGAATGAATATGAATGCATTGAAGAAAGTGCAGAAAAGGTTTACAAAAATGCTTTCAGGTACAAGGAAAGTTGGGACTGTTTTCCTTGGACAGGAAAATGCCAAGAGGAGATTTGATAATAGTTTTCAAAATCATGAGGGGTCTAGACAAAGTGCACCAGGAGAAAATGACCCTACTTGTAAAACGAGTAAGAACCAGAAGTCAGATTTTTAAAGCATTTTGCAAAAGAAGAAATAACACCAAGATTTGCGGGAAAATGGCTGGAAAACTGCACCTAGTTAAAATGCTCAGAATACCAGTGCAGACACAATGGCTCAGTAACAATTCTGTGTTCTGCTTTTCTGTTTTCCCTGTCAAAGTGAAAAAGTACACTTTTACCCACATTATATTCCATTTCTAATTTTTTTGCCCACTCATTTCTAAATCCCTTGTAGACTCTTCATCTCCACTTGACAACTTACTATTCTATCTACCTTTGCCTCACCAGAAAATAAATTCAGATTCTTTATCCAAGTCATTGTTAGAGATTGGAAATACTTGATCCCTGTGGTACTCCGTGAGTTACAGATTGCCAAGCTGAAATAAATAAATTTATCCTTACCTTCTACTTCCTATTAGCTAACTAATTTTTTATCCATGTTAAATTTAAAGCTATTATTTTGTGTTGTAACCTTTGTCAAATATTTTTTGGAAATCCAAGTACACCGCAAGATTGCTTGAAAGCAACACAGATACCTCTATAGCTGGAGAAGGTGACAGAGTGTGGAGACGGTAAGGCAGAAATTTAAAAACATCAGAATTTTGAAATCTAAACAATGCCAGATTGTGCACTGTAAAACTGGTCATTGAACATGGGAGCATGGTGAATGGGAATTAATGCCAAGAAGAACAGCACAGTTTTGCATCATCTCAAGTTTGGGAAGAGACAATGTGCAAAGCCCACCAGAAATGGCTTAAAACTGTCAAGTCTATAGGAAACAAGGGCATCACATGGATTTCAGCAGCAGCTGAGACGAGACAGGAGCACAGTAAGTCCATGTTATAGAGAAAGAAATAAGGAAACAGGTTGTAGTCAGGTCTCAGTGCAGAAATTTACGTTAAAAACTAGTGGAGTTTAACAGGCTGCTTTTGACCAGAGATGCTGTCCTTCAGATGAGAAGACACTGAAATAAAACTCTTCATCTACCTATCCAGGACTCGACTAAAGATCTGATTTGCAAAGTGTCTTCTCTATTTGCCTACGAGGCACAAGTTACTATGCTTCAGCAAATAATTTATTAACTGTGAAGTACATTAGGATATTCCAAGAATACGAAATGCTCTTTATAAACTATTACCATTCTTCCTTCTCAAAGAACAAGGTATGTTTTCACAAATGTGCTGCATTTATGCACCACTAGTCAATAAATAGGAAGGAAGGCAGCAAAACTGAATCTCATGTTTATCAATGAGCATGTAAGATTGAAATACTGGAGTTTTTGCTTGAGGAATCGATTTGGCAAATAAAAGGGCAGGAACAAGAATATTCCGCTCTAAGAATCATAGGCTTGAAGTAAACTCATAGCAAATGGAATGTGAGCACAAAATGATTGTAAAATCAATTTTGTGAAACACAGAAGGGTGGTTGCTAAGGCTACAATCAACATTTGTTCCTGTCAAATCAAAACAGACTAAAATGAGCAGAGGTTAAATCAAAAGAAAAGAGAAGGAGGAAAGTGAAGAACTAGGAACAGAAGGTGGCCATTTGGCCCATTCAGTCACGACTTTCCTATCTTTACCTCATAACCCTTGATATTCTTACTGATTAAAAATACATTTCAGCCTCAACTATTTTTAATTGCCAAGCCTGAAAAGCCTTCTGCAGGAATAAAAATAATCAATTCACTACTCTCTGAGAGAAGAAATTCTGTCTCATCTCTTACTTAAACGTGCAACCCTTTACTCTAAGATTATGCCCTCTGGTCCGAGACTCTCCCACAATAAGAAGGAACTGTCAAGTCCTCTAAAGATCTTGTATGTTAAAATGGGGTCACCTCTCATTCTTCTAAATCCCCAAGCATACAGTCCCAATCTAAGCAACTTCTCCTCAAAAGGAAATCCCTCTAATCCCAGGATCAACATAGTGAACCGTCCCTGGACTTCCTCCAATGCCAGAATCTTTCCTTAGATGACTACCCTTAGTATTATAAGTAGGGTCCAACTAGTGCCTTGTATAGTTTTAGCAAGACTTCTCTATTTTTATTCAATTCGCTTCAAAATAAAAGCCAACATTTCATTTACATTTCCCATTGGCTGCTGAACTTGCATGCTAGCTTTTTGTCATTTATGCATGAGGATCCTCAAATCCCTCTGTGGTGGTGCTTTCTGCAGTCTTTCTCCATTTAAATAGCATTCAACTCCTCTATTTTTCCTGTCAAAATTCAAACTGCACATATAATATTCCATCAGCCATGCTTTTGCCCACTCTCTGCAATCTACCTGTATGCCTCTGCAGACTCCATGTGCTATCCTCGCCACTCATCATCCACAAACATGGCAATGGTACATTCACTTTGCGTGTCCAATTCATTAACATAGATATTTTTAATCAACCTGCTCAGATACACTGTGACACATATCTGGCCCAAATGTACATGAACCCAGGCCTTTTAGCTTAACGTTAGGGACACTATCGCTGCACCACAAGAGCACTAAGCCATTAATAAATATTGCAAATATTACTGATTGATGCAGTCCGCTATGTAGGAGTGACAATCCTGACATGCATCCTTTATCCCAGTTACAGTCATAAAGTCATAGAGATGTACAACACAGAAACAGACCATTCGGTCCAACTTGTCCATGCCGACCAGTTATCCCAACTTAATCTAGTCCCACATGCAAGCACCTGGCCCATATCCCTCCAAACCCTTCCTATTCATATACCCATCCAAATGCCTCTTAAATGTTGCAATTGTATCAGCCTCCACCACTTCCTCTGACAGCTCATTCCATACACATAGCCACCCTCTGCGTGAAAAAGTGGCCCCTTAGGTCTCTTTTATATCTTTCCCCTCTCACCTTAAACCTATGCCCTCTAGTTCTGGACTCCCCGACCCCAGGGAAAAGACTTTGTCTATTTATCCTATCGTGCCCCTCATGATTTTGTAAACCTCTATTAGGTCACCCCTCAACCTCTGACACTCCAGGGGAAACTGCCCCAGCCTGTTCAGCCTCTCCCTATAGCTCAACTCCTCCAACCCTGGCAACATCTTTGTAAATCTTTTCTGAACCCTTTCAAGTTTCACAACATCTTTCCGATAGGAAGGAGACCAGAATTGCACGCAATATTCCAACAATGGCCTAACCAGTGTCCTGTACAGCTGCAACATGACCTCCCAACTCCTATACTCAATACTCTGACCAATAAAAGAAAGCATACCAAACGCCCTCGTCACTAGGTTATCTACCTGCAACTCCACTTTTAAGGAGCTATGAACCTGCACTCCAAGGTCTCTTTGTTCAGCAACACTCCCTAGTACCTTACCATTAAGTGTATAAGTCCTACTAAGATTTGCTTTCCCAAAATGCAGCACCTCGCATTTAGCTGAATTAAACTCCATCTGCCACTTCTCAGCCCATTGGCCCATCTGGTCAAGGTCCTGTTGTAATCTGAGGTAACCCTCTTCGCTGTCCACTACACTTCCAATTTTGGTGTCATCTGCAATTTTACTAACTGTACCTCTTATGCTCGCATCCAAATAATTTATGTAATGACAAAATTAGTGGACACAGCACCGATCCTTGTGGCACTCCACTGGTCACAGGCCTCCAGTCTGAAAAACAACCCTCCTCCACTACCCTGTGTCTTCTACCTTTGAGCCAGTTCTGTATCCAAATGGCTAGCTCTCCCTGTATTCCATGAGATCTAAACTTGCTAATCAGTCTCCCATGGAGAACCTTGTCGAGCGCCTTACTAAAGTCCATAAAGATCACATCTACTGCTCTGCCCTCATCAATCTTCTTTATTACTTCTTCAAAAAACTCAATCAAGTTTGTGAGACACAAAGCTATGTTGACTATCCCTAATCAGTCCTTGCCTTTCCAAACACATGTACGTCCTGTCCCTCAGGATTCCCTCCAACAACGTGCCCACCAAAAACTACTGTAGCCAGGGGTCTACAGTTCCCTGGCTTGTCCTTACCACCCTTAGCCAACCTCCAGTCTTCTGGCACCTCACCTGTGACTATCGATGATACAAATATCTCAGCAAGAGGCCCAGCAATCACTTTTCTAGCTTCCCACAGAATTCTAGGGTACACCTGGTCAGGTCCTGGGGATGTATCCACCTTTATGCTTTTCAAGACATCCAGCACTTCCTCATCTGTAATATGGACATTTTGCAAGGTATCACCATCTATTTCCCTACATTCTATATCTTCCATATCCTTTTCCACAGTAAATATTGATGCAAAATACTCGTTTAGTATCTCTCCCATTTTCTGCGGCTCCACACAAAGGTTGCCTTGCTGATCTTTGAGGGGTCCTATTCTCTCCTTAGTTACCCTTTTGTCCTTCATGTATTTGTAAAAACCCTTTGGATTCTCCTTAGTTCTATTTGCCAAAGCTATCTCATGTCCCCTTTTTGCCCTCCTGATTTCCCTCTTAAGTATACTCCTATTTCCTTTATACTCTTCTAAGATTCACTCGACCTACCCTGTCTATACCTGACATACGCTTCCTTCTTTTTCTTAACCATACCCTCAATTTCTTTAGTCATCCAGCATCCCCTATACCTACCAACCTTTCCTTTCACGCTAACAGGAATATACTTTCTCTGGATTCTCGTTATCTCGGTCCTGAAGGCTTCCCATTTTCCAGCTGTCCCTTTACCTGCGAACATCTGCCCCAATCAGCTTTTGAAAGTTCTTGTCTAATACCATCAAAATTAGCCTTTCTTCAATTTAGAACTTCAATTTTTAGATCTGGTCTATCCTTTTCCATCACGATTTTAAATCTAATGGAATTATGGTCGCTGGCCCCAAAATGCTAGCCCACTGACACCTCAGTCACCTGCCCTGCCTTATTTCCCAAGAGTAGGTCAAGTTTTGCACCTTCTCTAGTAGGTACATCCACATACTGAATCAGAAACTTTTATTGTACATACTTAACAAATTCCTCTCCATCTGAACTCTTAACACTATGGCAGTCCCAGTCTATGTTTGGAAAGTTAAAATCCCCTACCATAACCACCCTATTATTCTTACAGATAGCTGAGAGCTCCTTACAAGTTTGTTTCTCAATTTCCCTCTGATATAAGGAGGTCTATAATACAATACCAATAAGGTGATCATCCCTTTCTTATTTCTCAGTTCCACCCAAATAACTTCCCTTGATGCTGTAATGCTATCCTTATCAAAAACGCCACTCCCCTCCTTTCTTGCCTCCCTTTCTATCTTTCCTGTAGCATTTGTATCCTGGAACATTAAGCTGCCAATCGTGTCAATCCCTGTGACAAATTTCTGTAATTGCTATGATATCCCAGTCCCATGTTCCTAACCATGCCCTGAGTTCATCTGCCTTCCCTGTTAGGCCCTTTGCATTGAAATAAATGCAGTTTAATTTATTAGTCCTACCTTGTCCCTGTCTGCCCTGACTGTTTGACTCTCTTCTGTTCTCAACTGTACCCGTCTCAGATTGATCTCTTTCCTCACTATCTCCCTGGGTCCCACTCCCAAACCTTACTAGTTTAAATCCTCCCAAGCAGTTCTAGCAAATCTCCCTGCCAGTATATTAGTCCCCTTCTAATTTAGGTGCAATCCGTCCTTCTTGTACAGGTCACCTCTACCCCAAAAGAGATTCCAATGATCCAAAAATGTGAATACTTCTCCCATACATCAGCTCCTCAGCCATGCATTCATCTGCTCTATCCTCCTATTCCTCCCCTCACTAGCTCGTAGCACCGGGAATATTCCAGATATTACTACTCTCGAGGACCTCCTTTTTAAATTCCTGCCTAACTCTCTGTAATCACCGTTCAGAATCTCAACATTTTCCCTTCCTATGTCATTGGTTCCAATGTGGACAATTACCTCTTGCTGGCCCCTCTCCCCCTTGAGAACATTCTGCACTCTCTCTAAGACATCCTTGATCCTGGCACCAGGGAAGCAACACACCATTCTGATTTTTCGCTGCTGGCCACAGAAACATCTGTCTCGGACTAGAGAATCCCCTAACACAATTGATCTCTTGGAACCCAACGTACCCCTCATTGCATTAGAGCGAGTCTCAATACCTGAAACTTAGCTGTTCGTGCTACATTCCCCTGAGAATCCATCACCCCCTACATTTTCCAAAACAGCATACTTGTTTGAAATCGGTATAGCCACAGAACACACCTGCACTACGTGCCTACCTCTCTTACCTTTCCTGGAGTTAACCCATCTATGTGACTGTATCTGAGACTTTCCCCCCTTCCTATAACTGCCATTCATCATATACTGTTGCTGTTGCAAATTCCTCATTGCTTCTAACTGTCTCTCCAACCGATCCATTCAATCTGATAAGATTCGTAACCAGCAGCATTTATTGCAGATATAATCCGCAGTAACCCTTAAACACTTTTTAAACTCCCACATCTGACAAGAAGCACAAATCACTCCACTAAAGGCCATTTTTGCTCCTTCACAATCTACAGACCCTGAAAATAACACCGTCTTATTCCTCGACAAAAGACTGCCCCAGGTTAGATTAATAGTGACGGCTTATATTTTAAGTTTAATCAAGAGACAAATCTCAAAAAACATATAATCAAGAAAGAACCCACTCTACTCACTACTGCAGACTTTATGTCGGCCACTTAAAATAATTAACTTATCTGATTCTGTGCTGTGAACTTTATCCAAACAGATCCTTCAAGATCAGTTGTGAATTTCACTGTTTGTTAATTTTCCCAGATACATTCCGATGTCCAGCGATACATGAGTTCAAACAGCAAAGGCAGTACTGTGCAGATTCACTCTGGTGTCAATTTCTTTCTCTCTCTCTCCTGCACTGACCTCACCATGTGCTTCCTTTGTCTGTTCTTCTCCCTTTTAAAACTGCTTTTCTTTTAAAACTTTTTTTCCCCAAAGTTCCAAAACAATGCAACAGCATATAAAACAGTAATTGCTGCTCCTGGACTTTGAGGAAATCACCTCCAACACCTAAAATACCTCAAAAAAAGGAGCAGCTCTTACAGCCAGAAATTTTTCCCGTCCTCCATCTTTCTCCACCTTCTTTTAACCAATTCTTTATCCATAATATACTACACCCAACACAAGGGATGTTGTCTTATTAAGTAGCCTTATGTACAATATGTTATTGAAGGATGCATTAAGCATACGAGGGAGCTTCTTCTTGAGTTGTGTGTACTTGGAAAGGTCCAACACAGTGCCACAACATCCACCAAGGACAAGGGAATACTAAGGGTAACTTCAAAAAGGAGATAAGAAGAGTGCAGAGACAGGTTTTTCCTGTTAGGGTGAAAGGCGAGCCTGGTAGGTGTAGGGAATGCTGGATGACTAGAAAAATTGATGGTTTAGTTCAGGAGAAGAACGAAGCATATGTCAGGTATAGACAGGAGAGATCAAGTGAATTCTTAGAAGAGTATAAAGGCAGCAGGAGTATACTTAAGAGGGAAATCAGGATGGCAAAAGGGACATGAGATAACTTTGGCAAATAAAGTTAAGGAGAATCCAAAGGGCTTTTACAAATACATTAAGGACGAAAGGGTAACTAGGGAGAGAATAGGGCACCTCAAAGCTCAGTAAGGCAGCATTTGTGTGGAGCTGCAGGAGGTGGGGGAAATACTAAACAAGTATTTTGCATCAGTGTTTACTGTGGAGAAGGACATGGAAGATATAGAATGTAGGAAAATGGATGGGGTCATCTTAAAAAATGTCCCTATTACAGAGGAGGAAGTACTGGATGTCTTGAAAACATAAAAGTTGATGAATCCCCAGAACCTGATCAGGTGTACCCTTGAACTCTGTGGGAAGCTAGGGAAATAATTGCTGCGCCCCTTGCTGAGATATTTGTATCATCAATAGTACAGGTGAGGTGCCGGACGACTGGAGGTTGGCTAACGTGGTGCCACTATTCAGGAAAGGTGGTACTAAAAAGCCAGGGAACTATAGACCAGTGAGCCTGACATCGGTGATGGGCAAGTGGTTGGAGAGAATCCTGAGGAACAGGATTTACACGTATTTGGAAAGGCAAGGAATGATTAGGGATAGTTAACATGGCTTTGTGCATGGGAAATCATGTCTCACAAACTTGATTGGGTTTTTCTGAAAAATTAACAAAGAGGATTGATGAGGGTAGAGCGGTAGATGTGATCTATGTGGACTTCAGTAAGGCATTCAACAAGGTTCCCTGTGGGAGTCTAGTTAGCAAGGTTAGATCTCACGGAATACAGGGAGAACTAGCAATTTGGATACAGAACTAGCACAAAGGTAGAAGACAGAGGGTGGTGGAGGCTTACTTTTCAGAATGGGCCTGTGTCCAGTCGAGTGCCACAAGGATCGGTGCTGGATTCACTACTTTTTGTCAATAACATAAATGATTTGGATACGAGCATAAGAGGTAGATTAGTAAGTTTGCAGACGTCACCAAAATTGGAAGCAAAGTGGACAGTGAAGAAGGTTACCTCAGATTACAATGGGATCTTTATCAGATGGGCCAATGAACTGAGGAGTGGCAGATTGAATTTCATTTAGATAAGTGAGAGGTGCTGCATTTTGCGAAAGCAAATCTTAGCAGGACTTATACACTTAATGGTAAGGTCCTAGGGAGTGTTGCTTAACAAAGAGACCTTGGAATGCAGGTTTATAATTCCTTGAAAGTAGAGCTGTAGCTGGATAGGATAGTGAACATAGGGTAGTGAAGGCATTTGGTATGCTTTCCTTTATTGGTCAGAGCATTGAGTATAGGAGGTGGGAGGTCATGTTGCAGCTGTACAGGACGATGGTTAGGCCACTTTTGAAATATTGCATGCAAGTTTGGTCTCCTTCCTATTGGAAGGATGTTGTGAAACTTGAAAGGGTTCAGAAAAGATTACAAGGATGTTGCCAGGGTTGGAGGATTTGAGTTATAGGAAGAGGCTGAATAGACTGGGACTGTTTCCCTAGAGCATCGAAGGCTGAGGGGTGACCTCATAGAGGTGCATAAAATCATGAGGGGCATGGATAGGATAAATAGACAAAGTCTTTTCCCTGGGATGGGGGTATCCAGAACTAGAGGATTTAGGGAGAGAGGGGAAAGATATAAAAGGGACCTAAGGGGCAACGTTTTCGCACAGAAGATGGCGCGTGTATGGAATAAGCTGCCAGAGGAACTGGTGGAGGCTGGTACAATTGCAACATTTAAAAGGCTTCTGGATGGGTATATGAATAGGAAGGGTTTAAAGGGATATGGGCCAAGTGCTGGGAAATGGGACTAGATTAGATTGGCATATCTGACCAGCATTGACGAGTTGGACCGAAGGGTCTGCTTCCGTGTTGTACATCTCTATGACTCTCTGCATGTTGTGTTTGGGAGCCATGGATAGTGATAGCTCAAACTTTCGGTACATCGCATGTCTGACCCGGGATATCTCCTGCTTTTACTGGCTATCATTGAGCTACACTGGAACACATAAACATGAGACAAAACCAGTCATTCAGCCACTCAAGCCTGCTCTGCCATTTAATAAGATCACGGTTGGTCTGATTGTAACCTCAAATCTATATTCCTGCCGATACTGGATAACCTTTCATTCTCTTACTTACCAACAAGTTATGTACCTCTGTTTGAAAATATTCAAATTCTCTACTTCCACCACCTTTTCAGGAAGAGGGTACAAAGACTCATGACCCTCCATGTGAAATAATCCCACCTATTACCCACAGCAATATGCATCATGTCTAAACAAGAAATAATGCATTGTCGAACCTAGTTCTGGGAAATGAGGTGGGCTAAGTAGATCAAGTGTCAATGGGAGCACGTTTTGGGGATAGTGATCATTGTATCGAAAAGTTCAGGATAATGGTTATGGAGGATGACATTAGTCAATCAGAGTAAGAAAAATCATCGGCAGAGAGTCACCTTCAAGGGGGCAAGACCAGAGATGGGCTGGATGGCCTAGAATAAAAGGTTGGCAGGAAAATCCAGAACACAGAATGGATGGTGCAGGTCATGCTAAATACATCCATTCAAAGGGAAAGGCAAGACATTCAATCCAGACCATCCTGAATCACAGAAGAAATAGAAATTAAGGTAAAGAAGAAAAAGTGTGCTCCTGAACTGTGTCAGGTAGAAAATACAATTAAGAACCAAGAGGAATATGGAATATTCAGAGGGGATGTGAAGTAGTATATCAGAGGGATTAAGTGAAAAGACTGGCAGCTAAGATAAAGGGGAATTATACATATATACATACATATATTAAAAGGGTGGGACAAGGAGGATTAGGACAAATTAGGGACCAAAAAGGGAATTTATATATGGAGGCAGAGAACATGACTGAGCTATTATATGAATACTTTGCAGCTGTCTTTACCAAAGGAGGCAGATGCTTTTGGGCCTTGATGCCAAGAGGAGGAAATGCTGTCACTAAAAGGGCTCAAAACCTATAAGGAAGTAGTGTTGGATAAACTGTCGGTACTTAAGGGTGACAAGGACTGGGACCAGACAAGAGGCAGAGTGATACTGAAGAGAAGAGACTGTCGTAATTGCAGGGAACACAGGTCATAACTTCTCAGTTGCCAAACAGGATTAAGAAAAATTCCAAGGCTTTTTATATGCATATAAGGAGCATTAGGGTAGCTAGGGAAAAGATTAGACCATTCAAGGACAAAAGAGAGAATTTATGTGTGGAACTAAAGGAAGTGAGTGAGGTTCTTAACAAATACTTTGCATTGGTATTCACAAAGGAAAAGGACAATGGAGGATGGTGAGTCTCTAGAGGGGTATGTTGATAATCTAGGTTATATCAATACAAAAAAAAAGTGGTATTGGGTGTTTGAAAGGAATTAAGGTAGGACAGTCCCCAGGATCTGATGGGATCTATTCCAGAATGCTGAGGAAGACAGGTGAGGACATTGCTGGGGCCTTGAATGAAATCTTTGTATCCTAGGAGAGGTCCTAGAGAACTGGAGAATAGCCAGTGTTATTATTTACCACAAGTTTATTGAAGAGCATAAGATGTCAATTGTTCGTATAATCAATTTACATACAATATCTTTAAGATGAAAGGACCACATGATAATACAGGAAATTGCAGGCCAGTGAGCCTTATGTCATTGATCTGGATATTATTGGAGAAAATTCTTAGGGATACAACTTACTCACATATTTGGAAAAATATGGACATAATAGTGACTCACAGCATGGCTTTGTGCGGGGAAGGTCATAGCTCATAAACGTGACTGTGTTCTTTAACAAAGATGATGGGTAAGGGCAGGGCAATAGATGTGATCTACGTGGTCTTTAGCAAGGCCTTTAACGAGATCCCTTGTGGCACGCTATTACGAAAGGTGAAGTCACATGAGATATGCAATGAGCTGCTAAAATGGATACAGAACTGGCTTAGTCATAGAAGATAGAATAGCAGTGGAAGGGTGTTTTCTAGATTGGAGATCTGTGACCAGTGGTGTTCCACAGGGATTAGTGTTGGGATCTCTGTTGTATGTAACATATACAACAATTTGAAAGAGAATGTAGGTGGCCTGATTAGTAAATTTGAAGGTAATACATTCAAACTGAGATGAGAAGAGCTGTAGATAGCAAGGAGGATTGCCAGAGGATACAGCAGGATATAGAGGTTTGAGAGGAAAATCGCAAAAGATCTTCTGGACAGCAAAGCTTTGATTTATTTTACCTTTCTCTTCATATTTGCCCACACATCAGTTAAGGGAAAAATGTGTCCTATTACTCTAAAAGACATATTTCTAAGTGTACTATCTATGTTTCAGTTGTGAGGTTAACTGTTGATACCCAACATTCATGATCTTCAGCAACGCAAACAGTGAATATTAAAAAATATTTAGCACAAATTTATTGAAGTGCACAAGATGTCAATTGTGAACACAATGAATTTACATATTATATCTTTAAGATGACAGAATCACATGATAAGGCTGTTAAAAAGAAGTGTTACTGTCCTGAGATTCATAAATAGAGGCATCAAATAGAAAAGGAGAAAGTGAGGACTGCAGATGCTGGCGATCTAGGAGAAAGTGAGGACTTATGCCCGAAGCGTCGATTCTCCTGTTCCTTGGATACTGCCTGACCTGCTGCGCTTTTCCAGCAACACATTTTCAGCATCAAATAGAAAAGTAAGTTATACTAAACCTTTGTAAAATACTGCCCAGGCTTCTGAGGGAAGATTCTGTCCAATATTGCGCATTACACTTGGGAAGAATGTCAAGGCTTTGGACAGAGTTCAGTGAGTAACTAAAATGATATCATCACTGAGAGGATCCAGTTAGGTGGAGAGATTGAATGAGCTGCAATTGTTCTCCTTAGTGCAGATATGTTTAAAGGGAGATTTAATTCAGGGTTTTAATCAACTAAATAAGGCAAAAATAATTTCTTTAGCTGGAGGGTAATAATCAGAGGACACAGATTTAAGATAAGTATCAAAAGGAATTTGATTAATTATTGTCAGTATCTGATAGCCATGAACAAAATTAAATACACTTAGTTGTTAAAAATGCATAAGCAAAATTTCATCCAGCAACCTCAATTTAAAGAAAGAAAAGATTGTATCTTGTTGCACCTATAAGAGACTCATGATATCTCATACCACTTAGCTAATGAAGTACTTTCAAAGTGTAGTCGATGTTGTAATGCAGAAAAGGCAGCAGTCAATTTGCACACAGCAAGATCCCACAATCTCTAACATGTTGCATGATTAGTGATTTTGGCCAGAACACTGGGCAGAACTCCCTTGCTCTTCTTCAAAATAGTGTCTTGGGATCTTTTGCATCTACCTGAAAGAGCAGATGAAGCTTCAATTTAACGTCATGCCTGAAAGAGAGTTCTTTGGACAGTTCATTACTGCCTCAGTAATATGCTTGGAGTGTCATTGTAGATTTTGTGCTCAAGTCACCAAGTGGAGTTTGAGCTCTCAAACCTTCTAACTCATGCAAAAGTGCTATGCACCTAGTAACAACTGGAAGGGAGGACTGGGGACAAATCAAGGCCTAGTCACTGTCACTGCCTCTCAAAAGTGGTTCCTTGTGCAGCTTCTGATATTTTTCTACGACGGTACTCATGACACATCTGGCAAACAACACACAGCGAGCCCAAAGTTTTCTTTAAATGCAACGTGAGTGTACCGTGTATGATGCTTCCTAATTAATAATTTAAATTACCTCTGCGACAATAAAGCTAATTCAATACTATTATTTTAAAAGCTAAAGTATTCTTTAACA
The DNA here is from genome assembly GCF_004010195.1 of Chiloscyllium plagiosum. Taxonomy (NCBI): domain Eukaryota; kingdom Metazoa; phylum Chordata; class Chondrichthyes; order Orectolobiformes; family Hemiscylliidae; genus Chiloscyllium; species Chiloscyllium plagiosum. The sequence goes on from NC_057715.1 coordinate 16,464,100, forward strand.
TGGTTTAAAACTAGTTTATGATGAATTTGATTATGTCTAATTTCAATTCGATAGTCACATCATGTTAGAGGACAGGGACAAATGAGTTGTTTTGTTTCTTGTGTTCAAGTTCCTATTTGCTGCACCTTGGGTGTTGTCTCCTCCTACTTTCCACAGTTTCTGGTGATGAGAGAGAGGTAGGTATAGCAAATGGAGCATTTGGCTCAAAGTAGGTTTCAGCAAACAGGGGCAGAGAAGAGTGAATGACATTCCAGTGAGTTTTGCTAACACACGAAGCTGTTTGCTTTAACAGCAGCCTCTCAAACAAAATAAACAAAATCACTCTGCCTGTGGGGCTCTGTTTATGTTAAATGCCTGCCTCAGCCAACACTTTCCTCAAATCCCAGCCAAACATTGTGCAAAGAGGTACTTGATTTCATCCCATTTCATTCCTAATACATTTCCAATATCAAAATCACAATTACACAGTAAACTTTTCTCACAAACCAACTGAGTTTTTGCACATTATTTTCCAAACATGGCCTCACCTGGTCTCATCATCATCCCAGGCTATTCTCATGCCTTTCCCACCGCCTCCTGCTGAGGCCTTGATCATGACGGGGTAGCCTGGCAGCAGGGGACAATTAGACAGAAGTACTGACTTTGATCATTTGGTCACGTGAGCATGACAGCTGACCATATGTCCAATAACGCTGGTGCCAACAACTGGTTTACTGGAATCTACATTCAAGTACTTCCTGCACCAAGAGTATTATTCCTACTTTTACCTAAATCTTGGTGCACTGGCTCTAGTTATAGCATCTGAAGTGAAATTTCCCATCTCATTATGGAGTCACAGGGTATGCTAATCAATAAGATCTTTAGCTTGGACACCAGTAACTCATTTCTTCTTTCCACCCACCACTCTTCCCCCTATCCAAAGAAGATAATAATTTTTAAAAAGAGCATTGATTAATCAGTATTTTGCTCTTTATGTTTATGATCAACTAGGAATAATTCTTTGTACTTTGCAAATATGTGTACGTATCAGGAAACCAAAAAGGTACTAGAGGGAGAACAGAATGCATGAGGGAGAAAGAAACAGAAAAATATAGGTGGAGATGAAATCAACTTGGAGTACGGGGGCTTGCGCAGCAGAGCCAAAAAGCCTGTTTCTACACTGTACGTGTTATTGCAGGAAAGATTAATCCAGTTGATGATACTTCAGCGTTGTTAGTCCTATGGCAGGTGAACAAGAACTGTAGAAATCGAATATCAAATTAAAAACATATTGATTCCACAAGCATAGTTTAAAAAACCCACAAATTAGTTGGTAAAGGTACACACTTGAGCCAATCCCAATGTTGAGTACCATATCACAGCTGAGTCAACAAGCAAGGCACTCTGCAATGGATGGTGGTGTTGGTGGGGTGGGGTAATGAAGCAAGAAAACAGACATATGGCCCTTGGGCATTTTTTATCAGATCGTCTCATGATCAGTTGCAAAGTGGGACCACCAGCAACTGAGATTACTTGCTTTTTGTCAAATTCAAATGAATGCATCTCAGTCAGAGACAGGTGGAGGAGATGGAAGGAACCTAAACAAATGGTCACAAAAAATCTTGAAGGGAATATAAACAAACCACAAAATATTAAAAATTACATTCAATAGTTTAAAAACTAATGCCAAAAATAAAGAAACTAAATAAATATTTCACTAAAGAGTTTGCACTTTCTATTTGTCCTCATTTTCCAAGATTAAATCAGCAACAGCCATCAGTTTTCAAAGGCAAGTTACATACATACATACACAAACTACTGTTACGCATGCTTACATCTATAATTAAATCGGTGACATGATAGTTAAACTTAATACGTTACCAATTTCCCTGGCAATTTTGACAGCTTCATCAGCATCCTGTGAGCAGGAAATAAGACAAAACATAACTCCTGTCAACTTCAGTCCTTTCCCCTTGAGGCAATTATTATACATTGTACCACTGTCAACATGGACAGTTTTTATGTTGCATTTCCAATCCAACCATGCTTCCTTATTCAGACAAACACAAAATTAATTTCACAACTGAAGGTGAAAAGAAGCTTTTGCCACTGATCTTCTAAATCCCTAGCCCTTTGGAATACTCTAGTTGAAACCTTAGTGTGTCCCAATTTTGTGAGATAACTCACCATTCTTTAGTACATTCATTTCACAAGTTAGTTTTCCCCACAAATTGTCATTTAGCACCAATTTTCTCAAAACTTCTAAAAAAAATTAACACAACAAACAAAGCAAAACATTCAAATCACTTGACAAGCAATTTAGCAATGTCATTCAGTGGATTCCAAGACTGCAAAAAATAGTTTTCAGTCAGTTGTGAAATGTAAATCACCCATTGGGGTATCTGCCCACTAGCGTATATTCCTTATATGCAACCAACTGTGCTTTCACCTAATTGACAGCAGGGGGAGTGGACTGTCTATAGTTCTGACTGCACTACTTTGAGCAATCATGCGCTTCTAAGATTCTCAGTCATTTCGCAAATAAATTATTCTTGGAGACATTAACAGTCACTTTCACGACTTAACAAATTTGTTTTTTATTCCTTTCACCGTAAGCAAGATGTTTCCTGTTTCTATTTATCCATTCTGATAGAACATGGAAAGATACAAAAAAATCAGCTAAACACACCTAGCAAATTGTTCTGAAAGTGCTCGAACAAAGTTCATTTAAAAGTCTGCAATAGCAAAACCTGTTGCTTTTTTTTTTAAAAAGCTGCTTATTCTCTGAAAAGGGTACATGAACGTCGAGAGAAGGCAGATTTAGGTTTTGCCTATTAGATCCAGTTCTAAAAATATTTACAACACGACAATTCTAAACATTAATTAACTGGGTTTTATATATTTCAGAAGGAAATTATATTTTCTGGGATTTGCTTTTTATTGGGGAGAAAAAACAGCTGAGCAGCAAGAAGTTAGAAGAGATGTCTGGAAACCACCAGTGGTTAAAGCTACAGGGGTTGACTTATGAACATTAAAATGAAACTCAATAGTTTTTAAAGCTGTGTGCACAATATGATCTGACAACTAGATACCAATTGATGTTAAATTAGGCTTTGACAAAATTATCTGTATAGCAAGGGAAAAGTGTGCTCCTAGCTATGTCTAAAAAAAGCAGAACTCCTTTAAAAATATGTATTACATATAAAAACATATAAGAAGCAACAGAAAGCAAGTTAGAATGGGGGCGGGGAAGTTGGCAGAAATTTTAATTTCCTTTCATTAGCTTGTCTGCTCCACAAATCAGTGCTTGTTAAGTTCAAAGCAAACCTGAAAGCAGTATCTGTTTAAGGTTCTTTTCCTAGAATAATTGAGTGTGTTAAATGGCGAGTTTTCCGAAGAATAATAATTTTCCTGGAGAACAAATTTTGTTTTAAAAGCTAATGACTTTACAAAACTCTTGCTTCCACAGAGGGAAAACACCTTCCACCACATTAGCTGAAGAGACCCCAAAAAAAAATCAAAGGAGAGTAATTTAGGCATGTTAGTGGTTTCCACACATTGAGTTTCAAGTGCCTTTGTTCAACTCGATGACAGTTATGCGAGAATACTTCGCCTTAATAGCCACTCTCTCAGGAAGTGTTAAACCAGTCAAATGCAGACAATTAGAGCCTCTTGAACTCAATGCATGAAGTGAAGGCTGATGGCGTTCCTCCATTTATAGTTAAGTGGAAACACTTTGAATTGTCTTTGCAGTTGCAAATTGCACTTTTTCATTTGCATTCTGCTTTAACAAAGTAACGTTTCAGTTGTTTTGCCACGGTATCTGAACTCCTAAAAGACAAAAAAAACTGCTTAGAGATTTAGAGAACCCTCCAAGATTGGAGTAAGTTTTAGAATTAAACACATATAAAGAGAAAAAAACCCTCTTTGGGCAAGGTGTGCCACTATCTTAGCACTATAGCTGGCATGTTAGACTTTGCTGCAGCATTACAGAGTTACAGAGCACACAAGTAATTTGGCCCATTGCCCCTCTGTCAATTATTTGAAAGATCCATCAATATTCTGTCTCCTGTTCTCTCCCCACGGAGTTGCAAATCTTCCTCTTCAAGTATACGTCCAAATATCCATTTCAAAGTTATAACGAAATCTGCTTCCATTGACCTTTCAGGCATATCCCAGACTAAAACAAGTTGCTGAGCAAAATAGGTTTATATCCTCCATGTAAAATAAAACAAAGAACTGCAAGATGCTGGAGATCTGAAACAAAAACAGAAAATGCTGGAGAAACGCATCAGATCTGGCAGAATCTGTGGATAGAAAAACAGATTTAACCTTTTCAATCCAGTGACCCTTGTGTCACTTGAGCCAAAACACAAACTCTGTTTCTCTCTCCACAGATCCAGCTGGACCTGCTGAGTTTCTCCAGCATTTTCTGTTTTTGTTTCTTATCTCCTATGCAGTTCTTTGTCAACTGCCACAAATCTGTTCCCTCCAGTTAATGATCTCCCCCACCCCTATCACAATCCACCACTTGAAAGCGTTTTGTTCCATTTTGTCCATCAAAACTTACAATTCTGAGCACCTCTAACAAATAACACTTTAAGCTTCTTTCCTCTAAACAGAATGATCGCCAACAAATATGCAATTTTACCCAATATAGAAAATTTGTCAAAATAATCAACTTTTACAATGTTGAAATTTTGTCCAAAAATAATTGCGAACACATAATTTGAATGCTAATTACCCACTACACATTGTCTGCATCAGTTCTCCACTAAGTAATTTGTACTGAGTAATGTGTGGAGTCAGAAGAATGGGTCCAAGAATTTCCTACTTCCGTTATGAAGATAAATTGGAGAAGCTAGGACTGTTTTCTTTGAATAAGAGAAGGCTGTGGGGAGATTCGTTAGAGGTATACAAAATCATGAGGGGTCTGGGAAGAATAGATAGAGAAAAACTTTCCCCACTTGTGAAAGGATTGTGAACTAGAGAGCACAGAAGCAAAAGCGACATGAGAAAACCCTCTTTTCACACAACAAGCGGTTAAGGTCTGAAATACACTGCCTGAGTATGTGGTGGAGGCGGGTTCAATCAAGGCACTCAAAAGGGGGTTAGACTACTATTTAAAAGTAAGTACGTGCAGGGTTAAGGGGAGAAGGTGAAAAAATGTACTGAGTCTATTGCCCATTCAGAACAATCTGTGATTCCATAACTAGAGTAGCTGGATTTGTTTACCTTAAGGCAAAGAAAATGAACAGTAGATTGAGTAGAAGCATTCAAAATTATAGGTCAATAAAACTTGAAAGGAGATGAGGATAAACCTTTTGCCACAGTGACTTGTTAGAATCTGGATTACACTGTTCGAAAAGGTGGTGTAAGCAGATTGAACAGTAATCTTGAAAACCAAGATGCATACAATCATTTTAATCATAAGAACAAAAGAGCAATTCAACCCCTCGAGCCTACTCCGCTATTTGAGACAATCACGGCTGATCTCATCGTGGTCTCAACTTAACTTTCCTGCTCAGTCTCCACAACCTTTCAACCAATTTCTAATTATACGAATCAGTCTGCATGGATATATTTTGGCATACCTACAGGGCAGGTGGAGCTTGAAACTGGACCTTCTGGTTCAGAGGTAGGGACACTACCACTGTGCCTCAAGACCCTTATGCTAAAATGTACATACACTTAAAAAAAAGTCACATCACAGTAAAATTACAGAGCTCTTTTTAAAAGCTGGCATAAACATGATGGGCCAAATGGTCTCTATCTGTATTACAAAGCATGTTTCAAAATGATCATTCAGTTTCATCGGTCTTAATGAATGCCAGACTAATCTGACGGAACTCTAGAAGTCTCACCTTGACCACTCCATCATAGCCAGGAATTGTGTTGACTTTTGCCTTCTTAGCTATTAGTTTGCTTTCGATCTTGTCTCCCATGGCCTGAATAGCATGTGTGTCGGGTCCAATGAAGGTGACACCTTCATCAGCCTGCAGAGATAATTACGTTTCTTAGATTTATAATAGGCACTGGCTTCATGACAATTACATTTATAATACTCCATTATTTAGAAAATTATCGCTTTTAAAATGTATTATGCTTCAACTCCAAAAGTTTCTGTTTATTATCAAACTGATAAAGCAATTTGTACTTGCAAGCACGTTCGGATTTTAGTTCTATATTTTTGGTATTTGGTGTTTTTCTTTAAGTTCTGAAAGAAATGCCTGGTTGTTACCAAAAGAAAAGCAATTCAAATTTTGTAAAGCTACCCACGGTCAGAATGCAATAAAGGATGGTATTGAATTTTCTGGTGTGTAAAAAAAAGCAAATCCCAATAAACCAGCCTTGATGTAGACATGCACCTAAAATCCTTGGAGAAATTACTTGGATGTGATAGGTTTCATACATGCAAATAGCACTTTGGCAGCATTAAATTCACAGTGAGAACTAGAACTCAGTGCATTTCAAAACAGTTACAGGACTGAGACTTGTACAGAACATTTAACTCACGCGGGAAGCAATAGCAGTGATCTCTGAGCAATCACTGTCATTCCTAATATAAAATATGATACACAACACAGAACAAACCAACAAAAGTCAAGATCCTCAGGAAACAAAGCAGTATCTTACTGTTACTATGCCTTTCCTGTTGATTTGTCATAACATTGTGTTGTTCCTTGGTTAGACCACACTTGAGAAGACCCTTGTAACTTGCACTTGTATAGCACCTATTACAGATACACAGAAAAGCATTCTAAAGTGCTTTCGAGGATCCCTATCAGACAAAAAAATTGACACCAAGCCACACAAAGAGACTTTATGTTAGCTTGTCAATGATCTGGGTGTTAAGGGGGAGTTGGTCCTCTTAAACCTTTCTGATGCACCTCTGCTTTAAGGAAAGAACCTCAGAGCTTAAGGTCAAAAGTGTCAGATAACACTCAAAATGTACTCAAATAGCAGGTGGGTCCACTTTTGAAGGTCCCCAAATCACCTGAGAAAATACACTCGTGGGGCAATAAAAGAAAAATGAAGCCCATAAGTGGAACAAAAGCAAGGGGTAAGAAGCTGCACCTCCATTTACAGGCTAGTTGTCTCCTATACTTCCTGGGGAGCATAAATGTAGGGAGAATAAGGGAGAAAGCCTATAACTGCAGGAGCAGACAGCACTTTGGAAAGTCAGCTGGCATCGAGGTAGTTACTAGGCAGCCCAAGACCAAAGGCGGAGAACCAAATGCTGCATACCTTTGCCTGGGATAGAAGAATCTTTGCTCAGGCAGCCATTTGCTGATGATGAGAAGGCCATATCTGGCAGGTCTGTTCCTTTTGGGTTTTTTGTTTTATTTGGGGGGGGGGAGTGGGGGGCATTGTATTCAGGAAATAGCAGGGTGTTTGGACAGAGAAGGAAGTTTCAAAGAACGGTGGAAGTTGGTGGTTTTAAAAAGGTGCAAATAGGTGACAAAGTAAGAAAGATGGAAGTGGGGGAGGGGGGGGGGGTTGGAGTTGGTTTTGTTGCAAGGGTTAGGGATAAAGGGAGGTTGCATAGAAGAGAGACTTTTAAAGGCAAAGGAATTCTCAGCTAATTAGGACCCAAGAAAATGTTAAACCATTGAAGTCAATGAATATTTTAAGCCAGACGTAGATAGCTTTTTAAAGGTAGCAGAATCAATGACCATCAGAAGTAGACAAGAAACCTGAAGCACAAACAGATCAGCCACAATCTTACTGAATGCCAGGGCATTTTTGATAGTTGGGAGAGGCTAGGACAAGGGGACAAGGTCTTAAAAAGTACAAAAACACGGCAACATACAAAATTCAGAAACATTACTGCGTTCAAGGGGAGCTGATTTTTGGAGTTCCCTCTTGCTAATGGCAATTAATTTTAAGATGAGAGATTGGAAAATAATGAATCAAAGTTATTTAGGATATGGGGCAAAGAGGGATATATGATGCTAGATCACAGATCAATCATGATGTTATTGAATTGTAGACTCGACTCAAGGGGCTGAATGGCTCTCTCCTATTCCTATGCTTCTAGTAGAACATTTTGGGCTGATGTTCCCAAAACATTTCCCCCTTACAGGGTCACCTTGCCTCATGCCTGGATCTGTTTTACACTATCGTCAACAGCTCTGTTATGATTGCATCGTGCGATTTCCAGGATGGTGCTAGAACACACATTAGCATTCCTGAATAAGTGAAGTGGGGTGTGGGTAATGAGTAAAGAGTTCAGCATTCTTATTGTTTCTTGCTATCCACAGGCCTTTCCTGGGAGGGGTGGGAAGAAGACAACTCGAGAGAGAAGAAAATCCAAAGTGTCAGAAGAGCAAATGCAAGACCTTACTTTTGCACCATTGGTGGTGCTGTTGCTTGGGGCCATGCTTGAAGCAAAATAGTGGTTTGCTTGGTAAACAATGATAAACCAGAAATTAGTCTTTTCAATTGCAAATTTTATTGCCAGCATTTCTCAAACAGAATAGCTGTTTCAACAGCCAAATAACATGACTCAAGCAAATGTTAATTCAAGTGTGCTAGACCATCAACTGTACAAAGGAAGAGGAATGCAGCTGTCAAATCCAAACCTCTGTCTCATTATATTCAATTGGACAAGGGAAATGGATGTAGGTGCTGATTACGAGAAGATAAAGTTTAACATCAAGTATATGTAAAAGAAATGACATCAAATACTTAATCCTCTAAATGCCCGTCTGTCCCCATTATGTGTCACAAGTATTAAAGTGTTTTATGGTACCTTTTTTATTGCAAAGCTGTCACCATTGGCATAAAGTATTATCAGCACCAAATCAGTAGGTACAGTAGATCACTAGTTCTGAAAATATTACAAGTGTTGCCTTTGACTAAAAGGAGTTAGCTAACTTGCATCCTTATATATCTGTCTGAGACAGCTATCTTCTATTTGTGCATGAGCTTTTCTGTTAGTGCAAGGTGCCTCAGAGTTGTGTGTCCACTTGAGGTGTATGGATGTCTGTCTATTTATGGCCTAGGATTGCCCATAATCATAGAGCCTACTTTCTGCTTTTGATATACATTATTTCTCCACAGATCCAAATGTTGGACCAGCCCCAGTACAACTGATTCAATGATCCAACCTTTGGAATGGGTCCATCACCTGATGCCCTTGATCAAAAATGCCTCAACATTGCCAGAAATAATAACAATCACTCAGTCATTGTAGCTCAGTGGGTTACATTCTCACATTTGGTCAGAACATAGTGCATTCAAGTCCTACTCCAGGGACTTGAACACAAAAATATAGGCTGACAGTTCAGAGCACAGAGGGTGTGTTGCACTGTTGAAGGTGCCAATTTTTGGATGCAATGTTAAAGAGAGGCCCCATCTGATCTCTCAGGGTATGTGAAGGATTCTGCGGCCATTATTTTAACAAAGGAGCAATCAACCCCAGTGTCTTGGACAACATTTATCCTTCAAGCATTGTCACAAAAAAAAAATCAGACTTTTTGTTAATTATCATATTGATATCTCTGAAGTGGTTCTAACATTTCAGCAATGACCACATTTCAAAAGTACTTCCTTGGCTACAAGCACCTAGCGACATTGAGGTCATGAACGCATTATAAAATGAAAGATTCTTTCTTTTAGACAGGCAAACGTTTGCAGTGACATTGCTGTGTTGAAACATTTGCTTATTCATTTACATTTTTTTTCAACTGTGTTTGATTGGCAACACAAATGGATTCAACAACTTAACCATCAGCCAGGCTTCCCACCCTGCATACTAGATGATCACTGTTGGACACCCTACTTGAGAAGGAACAGGTTCGATTACAATCTCTGCGATTGTAAAGGTCAGTAACGTGAATTTAAGGGGCAGGGAATGATATAAAACAGGGTGTCCTCTCACTTTACTCAGAAATACTTCAATACAGCTTGTGCTCCTACACCAATATGACAGTGTCACCTTTAACACCAGCAATGCTTGTGATCTCCAAGTAAGAAAGCCTCTTTATGCTCAGGAGCTATGGGCAATGGGCCACTTTTATTTCATGAAGACATAATTACAGTCAACAAGGAGACAGACCTTTTGCGTCATCAATGTGAGTTGTCTTAAGACAAGAGATGAAGGATTATCCCAATCACGACATCATCCTGACCCTTAGAACATTTTCTTGCATAGTCCTGACCTCCATATTAAAGGGAGGATATAAAGGCAGTGGAGAAGGTGCAAAACAAAATTTACAATGTTGTAACTGTCAAAAGGATTAAACAGGCTGGGACTCTTCCTTAGGAAAATGAAGACTATGGGGTGACCTGATAAAAGCCTTTAAAATTAAGCAGAGGTTTGATAGAGATAGAGAAGACATTGCCATTTGTGTTAGAAACCAGAGGTATGTAGTCACTGCTAAGTTTAATCGAGAATTCAGGAGGAACTTCTTTAGTGAGAATGTGAAACTGACCATAGAGAGTGAATAAGGCAAAGAGGAATCTAAATATTAACATGGGTGGGAAAGGAATAGAAGGTATTGCTGGTTAGGTTAAACGAAGAGCGATTGGGGAAGCTTGTGTGGGGCATAAACATCAGCCCGGATGTTGCGTTGAATGGCCTATTTCTGTGCTGTAATTTCAATGTAAATGGTGGTAAACTGTTCATATTTAACTATTATGCTCAACAGCAAACTTTACAAACTCATTGGCTAAACATAAGCAGCACTAACAGAAGGAAACCATACATTTGTTATTGAAGTATTCAAATAATATTCTTGTTCACCATTTGATTTGAATTTTAGACGGCGATAAGTACCAGCATGAACTGACTCCCTTCCTTCAACATAACCACATGAAAATACATTTTAAATACAAAATATGTTCATCCTGTTCTTTTACAGCCTTGTAATTTTAATATATTACTTGATGAGCACACATTATGATTAGCTATCAGTGTTAGTTAAATACAATATGGTATATGCTTTTAAAACTATTTTCCTTAAAACTTAATAGCAAAAATTTTTCACTTCGGATTCACATATTTTGGTCTTTAATTTATACAATGTCAATGCTCTTATTGTAAATCAAAAGCAAAGCTGATTTATGCAAATCAAGCAACTCTGAAGATCAACATATTCTATAAATTTTGCTGGAAAACCTTTTAAAATTGTGCTCAAGTAAAAATTTGCAAAACTAACCAGACTCGCAGACAAATGATGGACCAAATAGCCTCCTTCTGTGCTGTGTCATTCTCTGATTTTAATTAGCTCTATTTGCAAATCACACACAAGCAGAGATTCTGTTCCAGTCTACACAAAGATCAACCAACAAATGCTTGTGTTTCACATTAAACAAATGGCCAAAGGATGCAACTAAAAGTTTAAACAGTCAAAATTTAATTACAATAGGTCTTTGCATGTAATTCTGAAGTCAAGACTGAAATGCATTTTAAGACTAACAACGGAGAGGGCATCAGAGACAGCAGACTCCAAATAATTAATCAAGCTTTTAACACCTTGCCATATGCCTAGCTGTGCTGGACAACAGTTACCGTCACTTCATTAACTGTCTCTGTTTAGCTTGTTTGTCTTAATATCCTCAGCCTTGTTGAAATGCAACTCATTTAGAATAGATATAAACTGCTAATTAAAAGCAGATGTCATTTATTACCCAAACACAGACATACTGAAACTCTGACTCAACCCTAAACTTTTTGCCAACTTCGCACCACGTTGGAACAAGCAGTGAACTGCATCAACACAGTTTTAAGTAGTCCTTTATGATATTAAGAATTGCACGAACGAAACAAGTCTTAAACAGACAAGTAACAAGTCATATCTCTGCTTGTTGGATGAAGTCCCCAGGGTATGAAGGATACAGAAACTGGTTCATTCTCTGCAGTAGTAGCACGGCATCTCCATCTGTTAGATTTGAATTGCAGCCCACAAAGAAATCAAAATCAAATTCATTCAGTTTTGCAAAACTACTCAAATTCTTCTCTTTCAGTCTGTGCACTAATTCTCGAGGTAATTCTCATTCAGCTACTAGCCCACTTTAGAATGTCCTGCTTAATAGCTTGGACTTCAAATTAAAATCAGAGATCATTTTACAGAGCCTCAGTGATGTGGTGGTAATGTCAGTGGACTAGTAATTCAGAACATCAAGCTAATGTCCTGGGTCCATGAGCTTGAATCCCGCAATTGCAGATGGTGAAATTTGAATTCAATAAAAATCTGGAATAAAACGCTAAAATAATGTTGGTCAAGAAGCCACTAAAAATCCATCTGGTTCACTGAGGTCCTTTAGGTAAAGAAATCTGCCATCCTTACCTGGTCTGGCCACATTTGACTCAGGATTGACAGCATTTGTCTGCACATCCAGAACTCTTAATTGCCCTGTAGGTGCCAGCAATGCCCAGATTCCATGTAAATAGTTTTAAAAAGACATTTAAATGTGTTTTGCAATAAGTACAATACATATGAAGTGTAAACACTGCTGTGATGTAGGAAACACGACAGCTAACTTGCACAAGGCAAATTCCCACAAACTTCAATGTGATACTGACCAATCTGTGTTTGTGATGGCATTTGAGGCATTAATATTGGTCCAGTACACCTGGAGAACCTCCCCACACTCTTCTTACTTGCAATAACTGTGATGCAATTGCACGAAGGCATGAAATTCAAAATAAGCTTTTAAGTTACTACGAGAATATTATGTATGGTTTCTTACTTAGACTGATTTCTTTCCACATTTGTATTATCACAACCTCCACTGTTTGGCATAAGTCGTTTCACCAGCAGATCCGAGAGCATGGTGGCCTAAAATTTAACTGAATCTACATTGCTACAAGCTGTATGGTTTCCTCATACTTATACCATTACGGTTATCTTGATGATAAAATCCCAGCTTCAATCAAAATCTGGGTAGTTTTCTGCCCCCACTTAGCAGATGCATGAAAGTATGGTAATTGGCCCTATGGCTGGGAAGTAAGATGATCCTCTGCACAGTTTTCTGTCACAGTAAAGATTTAGAATGAACTCCCGTGTAATGCATGTTTTCTCAAACCAAAGAGCAATATCCAAGGTTAGAGAAGCTCAGAACAGGAATTCTAAAATATTTTCCTTATCGATATTCACGTTACTTAAAAAAATTATAATTCATTAGCTTTCTTAGAAGGCCTATGTTATTTCCAAGTTGTGTGATTAGTATTAGTGAACAATTCAGGCCCTCAGGAGAGATTGGACAAAGATATTGAGACACTATGCAAGTGGTAATCAGTTCAGGAGGTGTAAGGACAACAATCAGACAGAAGAGTCATAGAGTCATAGAGATATACAGCATGGAAACAGTCCCTTCGGTCCAACCCGTCCATGCCGATCAGATATCCCAACCCAATCTTGTCCCACCTGCCAGCACCCGGCCCATAGCCCTCCAAACCCTTCCTATTCATATACCTATCCAAATGCCTCTTAAACATTGCAATTGTATCAGCCTCCACCACATCCTCTGGCAGCTCATTCCATATACGTACCACCCTCTGCGTGAAAAAGTTGCCCCCAAGGTCTCTTTTATATCTTTCCCCTCTCACTCTAAACCTATACCCTCTAGTTCTGGACACCCCGACCCCAGGAAAAAGACTTTGTCTATTTATCCTATCCATGCCCCTCATAATTTTGTAAACCTCTATAAGGTCACCCCTCAGCCTCCGACGCTCCAGGGAAAACAGCCGCAGCCTGTTCAGCCTCTCCCTGTAGCTCAGATCCTCCAACCCTGGCAACATCCTTGTAAATCTTTTCTGAACCCTTTCAAGTTTCACAACATCTTTCCGATAGGAAGGAAACCAGAGTTGCATGCAATATTCCAACAGTGGCTTAACCAATGTCCTGTACAGCCGCAACATGACCTCCCAATTCCTGTACTCAATACTCTGACCAATAAAGGAAAGCATACCAGCGTCTTCTCCACTATCCTATCTATCTGTGACTCCACTTGAAATTCATGATCCAATAAACTAATAACAGAGGATCCCACAGGAAGTAAGGAAATCCTCAATACAGCTGCAACAGAGCTGGGCAGCATGGTGGCTCAGTGATTAGCACTGCTGCTTCACAGTGCCAGGGACCAGGGTTCAATTCCAGCCATGTGCGACTGTCTGTGTGGGGTTTGCACATTTTCCCCGTGTCCGCGTGGATTTCCTCCCACAGTCCAAAGGTGTGCAGGTCAGGTGAATTGGCCACACTAAATTGCCCATAGTGTTCGGTGCATTAGTCAGAGGGAAATGGGTCTGGGTGTGTTACTCTTCGGAGGGTCGGTGTGGACTTGTTGGGCTGAAGGGCCTGTTTCCACACTGTAGGGAATCTAAGAAGCTCAGCATCCTATTGAGATGAATGATCTATGCAAAATAATAGTCAACAGTGTGCATGATTATACCACAAATGGTATGTCACAGCAGGAGGCCATTCGGTCCATCATGACAGTCCCGGCTCTTTAAAAAAGCTATCCAATTAGTTCCATCCCCGATCTCTCCCCATAGGCCTATTAATTTTCTTTTCAAGTATGTATCCAATTTCCTTTCATAAATTATTATCCAATCTGCTTCCTCCACCCTTTCAGGCAGCACATTCCAGATCATAACAACTCACTGCAATTTTCATCTGCCCTCTGGTTCTTTGGCCAATTACCTTAAATTTGTGTCCTCTGGTTACCAACCCTCCTGCCAATGAAAGCAGTTTCTCCTTATTTATTCTGATCAAAACCCTTCACATAAAGGAACCAGCAACATTTAGTACCTTGCAAAACTTACCAAAATAAATCCTTCCTGTCATATTGTGACTATACAACTGCCTTTACCTTTAACTATATAATTATATTCATACTAATTAGCAATATCTTGTGTATCATGCTTGGCATGATTTTTGGAGTAGAGGTGTTAAAATAATATGATGCTTATGGTTTTTTCCTTTGATCTGTACTCATTAAGGAGTATGTTGGAAACGTACTAGTCCCAAAAAGACTTGGAAACTATAAATTTCAAGATGAAAGATGTTTGAGGAAATTAGTCATCAGTCTGACAGGCACAGAACCTGTCCAGTCTACTGCACCACCCTAAAGTCCAGAATGGGACCCAACATTCTAAGAGAATGAGTTTTTCTTTGGGGGAATGCGGTGAGCTCAGAAATACCAGTTTTAAAAAGTCAGCAAATGGAATCTGAATACTGTAACTTTTTTTGTAATCTTCCCATTCAAAAAAGGTAGAAAGAGATCACAAGAGTCTCATGGAGCCAGTAAGATATTGTTTACAAAACTGCTTAGCAACAGTAGAGGAAGAGTAGAGAGGCTGTGGGTAAACGAGCTTGCCAGCAGCTATGTTGTTTTGGACAGTGCTGACTTTGTGTTTCACACTGCTACATTTTATATTCCTGGGAACATTAAGTCAGAAGTCACATCTGGAGTCTCTGCCTTGTGAAAATCCATCAGAAGGGTGTTCAGCTCAAGTTAGTCTTTTGGCATTCTTAACGTTTATAGTGGCAGATGAGACAAAAAGTCACATGCTCCTTTTGCTCCTATACACAATTAAAAATGCGTCAAATTCATGCTATAAGTTATGACTTAAGAAATTTTAAAGCAAGAAGCAGAATTAAAGTTGACAAACCACAGATTAGAATGGTGGCTTTCCAGTTTCTTCACATTTTGCACTCACCACTGCCACCCAATTCAGTACTGCTTTGAGTTTAAGGTACCATCTTGTTTCCCAATCCTTTTGTTTTTTCACCCTTCATTATCTCTTCCAGCTCCTCAATCATCTAAGATTTCTGCACACCTTCAATTTGATCTCCAGCGGATAACCAATTTTTAATTTTCCATCCATTGATGACCCGGTCTTCAGTAGTCAAGGGTCTGGAATTAACAAAGGAGTTTTTGAAACTTCTCTCTTTGACCACATTTTTGATCACATGACCAAATGTGTCTTCCCATGGTTCCACCTCAAATTTTGTTTGATAACACTCATGTGAAGTAGTTACTACATTGAGTACAAGAAATGTAAATTGTTTTCCCAAGTAGCTGGTTTTCTTTTCCAACAATAAGCAATGAACAGTGGCAAACTATTCCAACACTGGGGCATCACAACCAATTTCAGGCTTATCCAATAGATGCCCCTTGGTAAAAAAAAGATTGTGAATAGTAATCAAGGTGGGAAATCTGCTTGAATTCTGCATTCTTCAGTCCAGAGACAATTGTGTCACTTCTAATAATATCACAGCCACTAATTCCACATGCATGAATCCTCTCTGTAACTCTTATCAGTTTCTTGGCATTCCTTAGTCTATCTTTGCAGATCTCCTTATCATATTTTCCTTCCTGCATATTTTAAAAAGATGTGTTTTTTCCTATTTTGCCTAATGTCTTTTGAAACATTCTCAGCAAGTTAAATTAATTTACTCTTTTATTCTGTTCTACACAGAACAGAGAGATGAAAAGACATTCCATTTCACAGTGAGGGTATTATGTGGAAAGGGCCTGGGAGTAGATTCAATAGTAGATTTCTAAAGGGAATTTGATTAATACGAGAAAAGGAAGGAAATTTTCAGGACATTGGGGAGAGAACAAGGGAAAGCAGTAATAATGGGATAGCTCTTTCAGAGGGAAAGCAAAGTAATAAAGGGCCAATTTATCTCCCTCTCTGATCCTAAATTCTATGACTGATTTCAGAGGAAAAGATATTATGTGTGGTTCGAAAAGGAGTCATTCATAAGAACATAAGAAACAAGAGCAGAAATAAGCCATTCTGTTTATCGAGATTGCTCTACCATTCAATAAGATCATGGCTGATCCGATTATGGCCTGAGGTGAAAGTGAGTACTGCAGATGCTGGAGATTAGAGTCAAGGTTAGAGTGGTGCTGGAAAAGCACAGCAAGTCAGGCAGCATCCGAGGAGCAGGAAAATCAACTGTTCGGGCAAAAGCTTTTCATCAGGAAGGGCTTTTGCACGAAACGTCAATTTTTCTGCTCCTCAGATGCTGCCTGACCTGCTGTGCTTTTCTAGCACCACTCTAATCTTGGCGATTATAGCCTAAGTCAACTCGCTGCCGATTCCAATAACCTTCAACTCCTTGTAGATCAAAGATCTGCCCAACTTAATTTGGGCTGTGGAAAAAATTTCAAAAATGTACACCCCTCACAGAAGAAATTTCTTCTCATCAGTCTTAAATGGGACAACCCCTTATCTTAAAATTATGTTCCCTAATTCTAGATTCCCTCATGAGAGGAAATATCCGTCAAATTCCCACAAAACCTTGTATTTTTCAATAAGATCACTTCTCATTCTCCTAAATGACAATCAATATTGGCCAACCTGTTCAACCATTGTTTGACACACAAAAATACTTACATACAATATGGAGAAGCAGAAAATATTGCACCATTTTAACAGTTTCTGGAATAATATGGGTCAATTGCCCTTAATTGCTGAAGATCTGGTTCTGGACTGATGGTTGCCCAGTAACCATGATGGACTTTGACTTATACCTCAAATGCATGGGGAGTCAGAATGGAGATAAGTAGCTGGAAGGATCAGAAAGATGCATGATCTCTCTCCCATTCTCTTGACTGAAATTTAGGTACCTGTTAAAGTCAACACCTTAATATTTTGATGACTTTGCAAAGCCTAAGATTCTGAGCAGTGACCACTAATCTAAAGACAGAGATCCAGCTTGATTTCCAATCAAACTGAAAACACTGTTTAGAAGATCTTCCATTGATGGACAACATTTGATTTTGTCAATGAGAAGCTTGCTGGATTGTGTAAATTTATTAATCTCCATCCTTTATTTTACAGACCATTGGTCAATGATTTTTTTTTAAAAAAAGCGTTATTTCTGCATAGTCCTAGTCATCCTGTGTGTGTGTGTGAAACACAGACATCTGTATTTACTATGTTTTATTAAAAGGGGGTATGGTTTTAATTCTGGATTAAAGCATAGATGTTAAGCAGCCACATGTTTTAAGGATTAGTTTTGTATTGCAGTCAATGGACTATTTTGAACTTATTGAAAAAGCTCGGTAGAAATCTCTTTTATTCTGGATAGCAGTACCAAAGGAAAACAATTGGCCATTTTGGTGATTGAACCTAAACCTATTGATGATTGAAACCATGCTACCCATGGAATATTGGGAGGCTTGATTATCCGTGCATTCTTTGGTCACATTCAGGATAATTTCCATGCAAAATGACACCTTTTTCCAAGGAATTAGCCAAGTGAACCTTCTCTGAACTGCTTCCAGTGTACTCATTTTAAGGAGAAAAACTGCATACAGTACTCCAGGTGTAGTCTTACCAGTGGCCTGTGGAGTTGTAACAAAACTTACCGAGTTTATATTCCATTTCCCTTGCAATAAAAGTCAACATTCATAAAGTCATAGAGACGTAAAGCACAGAAACAGACCCTTCGGTCGAACTCGCCCATGCCAACCAGATTTCCGAAATAAGTCTAGGCCCACTTGCCAGTAATTAACCCATAAACTATCTAAATTCCTCCTATTCCTACACCCAACCAGATGCCTTTTAACTGTTGCAATTGTACCAGCCTCCACCACTTCCTCTGGCAGCTCATTCCATACACACACCACCCTCTGTATGACAAAATTGCCCCTTAGGTCCCTTTTGTATCTTTCCCTTCTCACCTTAAACCTATGTTTTGGACTCCCCCACCCCAGGGAAACGACCTTGTTTATTTACTTTATTCATGCCCCTCATGATTTTATAAACCTCCATAATATCATCCCACAGCCTCTGATGCTCCAGGGAAAATAGCCCCAGCCTACTCAGTGGCTCCCTGCAACTCAGACCTTCCAACCCTAACATTCTTTCAAATCTTTTCTGAAACCTTTCAAATTTCACAACATCGGTCCTACAGCAAGGAGACCACAACTGCACAAGTATTCAAGAAGTGGCCTAACCAATGTCCTGTACAGCGCAACATGATTTCCCATCTCCTGTACCAACACATTGTCCAATAAAATCAAGCATACCAAACACCTTCTTCACTATGCTGTCTACCTGAACTCCATTTTGAAGAAACAATGAACTTGCATTTCAAGGTCTCTTTTTTCAGCAACACTTGCCAGGACCTTACCATTAAGTGTATAAGTCTTGCCTTGATTTGCCTTTCCAAAACGCAGCACCTTGCATTTATGTAAATTAAACTCCATCTGCCACTCCTTGGCCCATTGGTCCATCTAATTAATGTCCCATTGTACTCTGAGATAACCTCCTTCGCTGTCCACTACACCTCCAACTTTGGTGTCACATGCAAACTTCCTAACCATACCTCCTATGTTCACATCCAAATAATTTATACAAGTGACGAAAAACAGTGGACCCAGCACCATTCCTTTAAGCACAGTGCTGGTCACAGGCCTCCAGTATGGAAAGCAACTCTGCATCACCACCCTCTTCTTCTTCCTTCGATGTGAAGGTGCTGGTGTTTGTCCGGGGTGGACGAAGTTAAAAATCACACAATATCAGGTTATAGTTCAACAGAGTTATTTGGAAGTATCAACTTTTGGAGCACTGCTCCTTCATTAGGCAGCTATCTGACGAAGGGGCAGTGGTCTGAAAGCTTTTACTTCCAAATAAATCTGTTGGAGACTATGACCTGCTACTGTGTGATTTTTAACTTCTTCCTTCGAGCCAGTTCTGTATTCAAATAGCTAGTTCTCCCAGTATTCCACGTGATCTAACCTTGCTAACTAGTCACCGTGAAGAATCTTGTCAAACGCCCTACTGAAGTCCACATAGATCACATCCACTGCTCTGTCCTCACTGATCCTCTTTGTTATTCCTGCAAGAAACTCAATTAAGTTAATGAGACACGATTTCCCAAACACAAAACCACATCGACTACCCTAATCAATGCTTGCCTTTCCTAATACATGTAAATCTTGTCCCTCAGGATTCCCTCCAACAACTTCCACCGCCAATGACAGGCTCACCAGTCTAATGTTCCCGGGCTTTTCTTTACCAGCTCTCTTAAATAGTGGCAGCACATTAGTCAACCTCCAGTCTTCCGGCACCTCACCTGTGGCCATCAATGATACAAATATCTCAGCAAAGGCCTAGCAATCACTTCCCGAGCTTTCCACAGAATTCTAGGGTCCACCTGATCAGGTCCCGGGATTTATCCACCATCATGTGTTTTAAGATTCTAAAGGCCTTCTAAATTACATGCCTGTGCGCTAATGTTTTGTGATTTACTGGAGATGATTTCACTTTCCATTGACGTCTTTGAATTGAAAAAGTGCTGGACATAATGAAGGAGAATGGGGAGAAGACTCTCAATGAACTGAGAGTTTATGGAATAGGAACTTTAATTGTACAAAAGTCACAAATTGGAAGGTGGGATGGGGAAATGGTGGGTGGAGGTTGGTGATGCAAATTCTCTATAAACTGGGCTAAAGGGAAGTTGCACATGAAAGAAAACATTGTGATATATTTGGGGGAGGTGGTAATTGGTCTACTGAAAACCTATTTGTGATTTTCTTTCTATTTAAAAATAATTTAAAATGAACGATGAGGGAAGCAATGTTGGCCTAAATATGCAACACTGAAACAGAGGATGTTTACAACTGTCCATATTTCTACATTGATTCTCTTCAATTTTTTCCACAATGTTTAGCATTATCCAGACTTGGTTGATATTTATTTTTCAATCCTCTGATTGTTGTCTGGCCATTGTCATGTTGCAGTGTTGGGCCAATCAATGGCTACAAAAAGTCCCTCACTGGTATTGAAGAACTTTGAGACTGCCTTTCCTTTCCAGAATGTATCATTTTCTTTTTGGGGGAGTTAACTGCTAGCTCCCCTGAAAATAGACAAGTTGCTCCATCCTTGCAGCAAGGTGGAAACAGTTCTATTTGGAAGGGGCAAACACAATGCTAAGTTTGTTGCCAGTAGTTCAGGCTAAAATGACCCCATGAACAAAAACAAGTCTCTTAACTTCTAGCTGTCATTAAGCAAATAAATAATTAATAAAATATTCAATTTTTTTTGCTCCCAGCAAGACATTATTTGCTGCAACTGGAAGAAAGAAGAAAGCTTATTTGTTCCCAAATGGTAAAATATGTTTGAGAAAATTAAACAATTGTTGTTGTTCATTCTTGAAACAATGCAAAGTTCAAGGCTCATGGCAAATTTGAAGCTATTGGAAACTTGCGGTGCATAATGAGATATATTTGAAAACCTCATGACACAAGCAAAGTTTGTGCCTCCAATATGCATTGCTCCCCTTCAAGTTTTCACATTCAGGTTCTTCTGTCCTTACAATTTAAAGAAAGATGCTGAATATCAGTCTATAGAACCACTCACATTCCAAAATGCAGACTTATAATAGAAATTATTCTTGAGCTGAAATACACAGAGAAACTGCTGAAGACATTTAGAGCCCAGTAGCTTCCATCAACAAAACACAGTCAGTTGACATGCTTCTTTGCATTTGCTGAATGTCTATGGGAGGTAGAAAGGATATGTATCATTCAGTCCTACAGCCTGCTCTCACCTTTCCATTGGACTACAGCTGATTGATCTCATAACACCATCTATTCACTTTAGATCCACATCCCTCACTTCCCTCGTAAATTAAAAAAGTTAGCAATGTCAGTTTTGACATTTTCAACTTTCCTTTTGATCTGAACAGAATTTTTTCTTGGTGTCATGATGGCAGTGGCTGGGGGAGGCTAGAAGAGAGTTTCAAATTTCCATTATCCTTGTGTGAAGAGGGATTTCTGACATCTCCCTCAATTGGAGTTGTTCTGATTTTAAGGTTATGTTACCTTATTCTGAACTTACTACCAGAGGAAATAAGCTTCTCTCTCGACCCATCATTTCCTATAACACTTCAATTTGATTACCTCCTAATCCTCTACAATTAAAGGAATACAAACTGGGAGTCATACACCTTCCATCAAAGAAGATGTTTGTGGTTGTTGTAAGTCTCACAAACTTAGACTCAAAGCCATAAACAGCTCTGAGGAGGCCACTTAACCCATCACGTCTGTACCAATCAACAAAGATCCGACTACATTAATCATATTTTCCAACTTTTGCCCATAGCCCAGGATGCTGTGGCATCTCAAATGAATATCTAAGTACTGCTTCAATATTATCACAGTTTCTGACTCAACCACCGTTTCAGGCAGTGAGTTACATACTCCAACCACCCTGTCAGTGAAAAAATTTCTCCTCAACTCCCCTCTTAGGCTTCTACCTTTTACTGTAAATTTGTGCCCTCAGATCATTAATTCTCCACTAAAGAAAAAACTACCTTCCCATCCACCCTATATATGCACGTCATAATCTTGCATAACTCTATTAGGTTCTTCCTGCAACCTTCACTTTTCCAGGCAAACAACCGTAGATTTTTCAATCTTTGTTCATAGCTCATCCTGCACCACCCTGGTAAATCTCCATCGCATCTTCTCTAGTGCAACAAGTCCTTCCTATAATGTGGAGACCAGAGCTACATGCAGTTTTCAATTTGTGGCCTAACCTGAATTTTATAACTTCTAAGATAATCTCCTTGTTCTTGTCTTCTGTGTCTTGACTAATAAAGGTAAGTATCCCATATATATTCTTAATAATCTTATCTACCTGCTTGCTACCTTCAGGAAATTGTGGATACGTTCACCAAGGTCCCTTTGATCTTTCATATTTCCAAACTCCTTTGCCTTCCTCATGTGCATTACGTCACATTTTTCAGGACTGAATTTCATTTGCCACTGCTCTGCCCCACTGTTTAGTCTATTGTTGTCCTCCTGCAATTTACAGCTATCCTCCTCACTGTTGATCAGTCTTCAATTTTCATGTCATCCATGAACCTCTTGATCATGCCATTTACATTAAACTCAGAATCATTCATGTATGCCACAAACAACAAGGGTTCCAGCAAAAAGAACTTCCAGTCATACTTTCCTGCAATCATCACCAACCTGTCCACGCCAACCAGATGTCCCAACCCAATCTAGTCCCACTGCCAACACCCCACCCATATTCCTCCAAACCCTTCCTATTCATATACCCATCCAAATGCCTCTTAAATGTTGCAGTTGTACCAGCCTCCACCACATCCTCTGGCAGCTCATTCCATACACGTACCACCCTCTG
>NC_057715.1:16487890-16546076 GCF_004010195.1 Chiloscyllium plagiosum
TCCATATAGATCACATCTACTGCTCTGCTCTCATCAATCTTCTTTGTTACTTCTTCAAAAAACTCAATCAAGTTTGTGAGACATGATTTCCCACGCACAAAGCCATGTTGACTATCCCTAGTCAGTCCTTGCCTTTCCAAATACATGTTCATCCTGTCCCTCAGGATTCCCTCCAACAACTTGCCCACCACCGAGGTCAGGCTCACTGGTCTATAGTTCCCTGGCTTGTCTTTACCGCCCTTCTTAAACAGTGGCACCACGTTTGCCAACATCCAGTCTTCCAGCACCTCACCTGTGACTATTGATGATACAAATATCCTTGTAAATTTATTCTGAACCCTTTCAAGTTTCACAACATCTTTCCGATAGGAAGGAGACCAGAATTGCATGCAATATTCCAAAAGTGGCCTAACCAACATTCTGTACAGCCACACAATGACCTCCCAACTCCTGTACTCAATACTCTGACTAATAAAGGAAAGCATACCAACCGCTTTCTTCACTATCCTATCTACATGCGATTCTACTTTCAAGGTGCTATGAACCTGCACTCCAAGGTCTCTTTGATCAGCATCACTCCCTAGGACCTTAGCATTAAGTGTATAAGTCCTGCTAAGATATGCTTTTCCAAAATGCAGCACCGCATATTTATCTAAATTAAACTACATCTGCCACTCCTCAGGCCATTTGAACAAGATCCCATTGTACTCTGAGGTAACCTTCTTCACTATGCACTACACCGCCAATTTTGGTGTCATCTGCAACCTTACTAAGGCAGTTCTCACTCATTATTTAACTGAAAACAGCTAGATCTGCAAATGCCCTTTTCATTTTCATTGAATTTCAAAGAATCTCTACAGTGTGGAAACAGGCCATTTCCTTGTTGAAAGAAGACACTGAAAGGGCAAATCCTCAACCAGTAAATGAAAGACTGGGAATTGGGGTATTCACAATCTCTCATCATTAGCAAAGAATGGAAGAAAACTGAAAGAAAACAACTCATAAACGTCTGTGTTTGGGACTGGTGGCAGAGCTTTACCTCTTGATGCTTTCCCTTCCTACCCATAATACCTGTGCTTTGCCTTGTCTCTTTGTGTGCATTTAAGATTTGTTAAAAAAGGTAAAGTTTCAGTATAGAGTTAGAAGTTATAAGCATGTTTCTTGCTTACCATTGCTTAAAACCAGTTTAATTACAATAAGTAATTGTTTTCTTAGCAATGAAAATAACTGGCATACATTTTCTATTCAACTGAATTATGTAGTTCAATAAAATTGGGCAATCTGGTGGTTTAATCAAATTTATGATGATTCTGGGAACACTGGGCCTCAGTTCCAGTGTATGATTCCAGTGAATCTTGACTTAGTAAACAAATCAGATCCCAGGGTGAAACACAGCTTGACTCCTCGGATGCTGCCTGACCTGCTGTGCTTTTCCAGCACCACTCTGATCTAAACTCTGGTTTCCAACATCTGCAGTCCTCACTTTTGCCTGGACCATAAATCGTATTTTTGCAATTTGTTTGTCGTGGTGGTCACACTGTGGACGGAGCTGTCAATATTCTTACAACAAAATAATGTAAATTTATTTTGAAAACAAAATAAAAAGTTATGTTTTATAAGACAATAAGTTAACACATGATCATAAATAGCAAAAAGAAAGAATCAGTGCCTTTTCTCAACTATATATTTTACAGACTCTCAACCCCAGTATTCCTTACTCAACTAACTAGGTTATAAGTAGTATCCTTTTGGAAAATTTCTGTATATTCACCAGATGGGATATTTTTAATTCTGTCTCTTCTCCAAAGACTTTTCCTCGTTGTATTCCATAAAAACCTCAGGGCCATTCGCAATTACTTTAATTACTTTAAGACAGTTAAACAGCACATCCATTGGTAGGATCTTTGCTTCTGGATTGATCCTGCATCTGGCATCTGGTCTCTCTTTGTCTAGCTTGTAAAAACGCAACTTTATAAACAACTCAGCAATTATCACGTCAACTAGCTTGTTTAGTCATTTAGCTTTAATCACATGATTTGTCAGAAATGCCTGTTTTGACCCACTGTTAAAAAATAATTTCTGACCTTTAAAAAGTCACCTTCACAGAATGAAAAACCAAAAATCCATACATACCTCTACTTTAGAACACAAGTTTCCAAATAATAGCAGGAGAAAGTGAGGTCTGCAGATGCTGGAGATCAGAGCTGAAAATGTGTTGCTGGTAAAGCACAGCAGGTCAGGCAGCATCCAAGGAACAGGAGAATCGACGTTTCGGGCATGAGCCCTTCATCAGGAAATGCAGGGCTTATGAAGGGCTTATGCCCGAAACGTCGATTCTCCTGTTCCTTGGATGCTGCCTGACCTGCTGTGCTTTACCAGCAACACATTTTCAGCTCCAAATAATAGCAACATAATAGCATTGCCCAAAAGGATAGTACAACTAAGTTTAACAGAATTTCAAAAGAAAACAGAATAAATTGAGAAATAAAAAAAAAAGTTACAGGGCTATACAGAGGTTGAGACAAGTGTAACTTCTTTTAAAAATATAATTTATTCATTCATGGAATGCAGACCTTTCTGGCTAAGTCAGTTTTTGTTGTTCATCCTTAATTGTCCTTGGGATGGTGGTGGGGTTCTTGAAGTTCTGAAGTCTGCACTTTATGATTATAGAATCATACATATTTATATGATTGTGGAATAATACATACCTATAGTTACATTATTGTAAAAACATCAGGGATATTTGCAAAATGACAAAACATAAAACTATAAAATCCATGCAATAACCCATTTCTTAAACAGTATCCACACCTGATCCAAGTACTGACCAACCATACAGTGTCCCATGGCTCAGACACTGCCTTGCTCTCTAAATTTTATTCTCAATACTATCTGGCTTAAACCCTGAAGAAGGTGGAATTAATCAGGCAAAGGGGAAAGAAATGAATCTAAGAGCAAATATTCACAGGGATCCCAATAACAATAATCTGATCCTGTGGTGCTGTAAAACCCATAAAGTCTTTTGTTTCTTCGAAGACCCCATGCATCACAAAGAGACTTTGTTTAACAGTTGGAAGGGGCTAAACAATCTAGTATTGTCCATCTCCCTGTATTTAAAACATTGCATTTTTTCACATGAACAGGGAACCAATGGTAATCTTGGACAATGCCCAGGACAGGATTTTAAAAAGGTAGCAACAAAAAAGGAGGGAGTTAGTATGATAGCCTACCTGTGGTAACTTTTGTGTTCCTTAATTTTGCATTCCAAACTGTTCCACGCATTGCTAATCAGTGATCAACTGGGAACTACAGATCATTCTGAAAAGCTCGGCAGGGTATTTGCCTTTCAATTCTTCTACTCTGTTTATTCCCAATACAAGTATATTCATCAAGCTTAGAAACAACTCTTGAACAAAGAGAAGCCTTTTCACAATGAAATGTAAATCACAGACTTGTGCTTAAAACATAGACTTGTCATTGCTTAATGAGTGCACTGAGAGGAAAATACTGACTGGATGATTTAAGTGTTTCCATTTAATCCGACATGTTCTAATGTCTCCACATCCCGGCGATGGCTTCAACAATGCATTAATGAAAGTTGTGTTCTAACTGCAGTTCTGCATCATTCTGCATAGTCCCCAGTGTTAACATGTTATCGCTGTTGGAAAAAGATCACTAAATTGAACTAATTTACAAAGTATTTTAACAGCATTAGCTTTGTTACCATTAGTTTACTACAATGGCTCTTGTGTTCAATCAACAGTCTAAACTTGGTTTGATTTTCAACAGGTTAATAAGTTAGAAATCTTAAAAAATAGTAAATCTTTCATTACAAATTGCACTTTTCCAGTATTATCCATGATTTTTCTTACTTTAAAGAAACACATCTTCTGCATTTTTGAAGTGCATACTTAAATGTTATGTACAAATTTCAAATCAGTCAGAATTTCATTCAGCATATGATTGGTGGGAAGTTGGAAAATTCAGCTTCTCCTGGTTTGGGGGTCAAAACTGGCAACCAAACAAATTGCGGGGAATACATAGCATTGAGAAAAATAAACTTAAATTCTGAAGTGAGTTGTAAACTTTAAAGACACATGAAAGAAATGAATGAATCAGCACTAACAGGTATCTGGAATTTGAATTAGTAAACTGCATTGCTTTCTTTTTGGAAGCAGACTGAAAAAGAAATGATGCTTCTGAATGACAAAAGTTAGCAAAACTACAGAGTACTAATTCCAATCACTTACGGTTCCTGCTATGATTGTAGAGGTAGCTGGTGAGACCAATCTGCAGTACTGAATTCCAATCTCCTGGCATTGGAAACAGCTCAGAGAGAGTTTGCTAGGCTAATTCCTGTGATGAAAGGACTGTCTTATGGAGAAAAGATTAAACATGTTGGATTCATACTCATTGGGACTTAGAAGAATGAGATATGATTTTATTGAAATAATTCTGAGGGGACTTGACAGGATGGATGCTAAGAGGATGTTTCCTGTCAATGGGGAATCTAGAATCAGGGGACCCAATTTCAAAACAAAGGGTCACCAGTTCAGACGGATACGAGAAGAAATGGCATCTCCCAGAGGGTCATTAGTTTTTGGATTCTTTTCCCCAAAGACAGCAGCATAATCTGGGTCATGAAGAACACTCAAGACTAAGTTAGGCACAGATTTAGAGTCATAGAAATATACAGCACGGAAACAGACCCTCTGGTTCAACTTGTCCATGCTAACCAGATATCCTAAACTAATCTAATCCCATTTGCCAGCATTTGGCCTATATCCCTTCCTATTCATATACCCATCAAGATGCCTTTTAAATATTGTAATTGTACCAGTTACCATCACTTCCTCTGGCAGTTCATTCCAAATATACTACCGCCCTCTGCATGAAAATGTTGCCCCTTAGTTCCCTTTTAAATCCTCCCCCTCTCATCTTAAATCTGTGTCCTCTACTGTCAGACTCCCCTACTCACCTACCCCTACACCCCAATCATGTCCTTCATGATTTTATAAACATCTGTAAGGCCATCCCTCATACTCCGATGCTCCAAGGAAAATAGCCCCAGCCTATTCAGCTTCTCCCTATAGCTCAAAACCTCCAAGCCCGGCAACATGTTTGTAAATCTTCTGTGCACCCTTTCAAGTTTAACAAAATCCTTCCTACAGCTGGGAGACCAGAACTGAACATAGTATTCCAAAAGCGGCCTAAACAATGTCCTGTACAGCCGCAACATGACCTCCCAACGCCTGTACTCAATACTCTGATCAATAAAGCAAAGTATGACAAATGCTTGCGATTTCACCTTCAAGGGACTGATGAACAAGAGAGTAAAGAGTTATGAAGGGCTGTTCGGAAAATACAGTTAAGGCTAAATTCATATCAGCCATGATCTTACTAAATAGTGGAACAGACTCAGTGCTCTTATTTCTTATGGTCATTGTCAATCAAATTTTTTTCAAATATCCAACTTCTTGATTTGACTTGACAGATATTTTAATATTTTGTGAATAAATGCTATTTCCTTGATATTAGGCAAAACATCCACTGTGTTTTGGGAATGACAGGGAGCGTTCCCAAAACTTTCAGCTGCGATCACTGAGTAACACAGCAAACGAATGTCTGATGACTGATTCAGTCAACAATGTTGGCCCAGTGGAGGGTGGAGGGAATGGCTGAAGGAGGTAATACAAGCCTTACCAACTAAAATTGATGTAGAAACTGCTAATAGTGCACTGAATAATTTCAACACAGCAGAGATTGTTTTAGAATACATACTTTACTTCTATCTTACCTTCACAGCTGCATTATAGGTTTGAAACATACAATGGGTGTAAGAATTGACAGCACAGAAACAGATTCTGGATTAGTGGTGCTGGAAGAGCACAGCAGTTCAGACAGCATCCAGATTTCAGGATGCTGCCTGAACTGCTGTGCTCTTCCAGCACCACTAATCCAGAATTTGGTTTCCAGCATCTGCAGTCATTGTTTTTACCTCAGCACAGAAACAGGTCATTCGCAGAATGTATGCCAACATTTTGCTCCACGCAAGCCTCCCCCAGTCCTTTTTCTTCCAATCATTACCTACTTGTGTGTCTATCTCAGTTTCCTTATGACAATCCACGCTATTGTTCTTTGTGATAGTAGACTCCACAATGAAAAAAAGATTTTCTTGGATTTATTGGTGACTATCTTATGGCTTATGCCCCTAGTTTTGGTCTCACCCAAAGTGGAAACAACTTCTCTACGTCTACTATATCAGTGCACTTCATAATTTTAATGTTGTCTGTTAGGTCAACCCTCAACCTTTGATTTTCCACAGAGAAGAGCCACTGTTCTCTCCCCTTTAAATAAACTTTCTGCTTTTCTTGGCTTCCTATCAAAGTGACTAACTTCACATTTGTCTACATTATATTTCTGCATAATCATGAAATTTGTCCAACACTTTCTGCAGTCTCTTTCCATTAATCTCTCAGTATATGTCCCCACTGAAATTGGAGAGGACAGACTGTAACATTACATGTATCAACAATATAGACTGCATAAAGCTGAGGTCCAAAGGTCCAAACACTGATCTTCCTGGTAGTCCACTAATTACGGTATGTTAACTCTACAATTATCCATTA
The DNA here is from genome assembly GCF_004010195.1 of Chiloscyllium plagiosum. NCBI lineage: Eukaryota > Metazoa > Chordata > Chondrichthyes > Orectolobiformes > Hemiscylliidae > Chiloscyllium > Chiloscyllium plagiosum. The sequence goes on from NC_057715.1 coordinate 16,494,520, forward strand.
TCCCTACTTTGTTTTCTGTTCATTAGCCAAGCTCAATGCAAATTAATATATTGCCAACTCCATGATCACTAACTTTGTGAAACAAACTTGTGACATCCTATTGAATTTTTTTTTGACATTCAATTACACTACATTCACTGGTTCCCCTTTATCTAACCTACTAGTTGCAGCCACAAAAAGCACAAACAGACTTGTCAAATATAATTCCCCTTTCATAATATGTTTGGGCAGAGCTAACATGGATTTACAAATTTCTAAGTGCCCTGTGGTTACATTCCTCATTACAGGTTTCAGAACTATCCCCATGACTGATGCCAGGATAACCAGTCGATAAGTTTCTAGTTTTTCTCTCCTTTCTCAAGACAACTTATAATATTTGCCAACTTCAAATCAAGAGCAACCGTTCTTGGATCTGGGGAATCCTGAAAGATCAAAACCAAGGTACCCACTACCTCAGAAGCCACAATTTTGAAAACACTAGAAGATGACCATTAGTTCCAAAGAATTGTCAGTTTTTTAGTTTCATGCATTTCTACCACACTTTTTTTAAAAAATGATGACTAACTCTTTACATTGCTCATTCTGACTGGACACTTGATTGGTTGTTATTTCCAGAATATTTTCTGTTTCTTCTTTTGTGATGTAAGATACAATGTATTTGTTTACTGTCCCTGCCATTTCCTTACTTCCCATTATAATTTCTCCTGTTCTGGTCTCCAAGAGAATCATGTTTACTTTAACTATTCTCTCTCCTTTTATATACATATAGTAGCTTTTACAATCTGTTTTTGTGACTTTTGTTTATTTACTCTCTTTTTTTTCTCTTTATCAACATATTTGTTCTCTCTTGTTCAACCCTAAATACTTCCAAACTTCAGGCTAATTTTTAGTAACTTAAAAAATGTGTTTCTTTAGTATTAACTTTAACTTCTCTAATCCTCTCCGTGGCATGACTATTAATTTGTGTTTGCATGTCACAGAGTCATAAAGTCATAGAGATGTACAGCATGGAAACAGACCCTTCGGTCCAACCCGTCCATGCCGACCAGATATCCCAACCCAATCTAGTCCCACCTGCCTGCACCCAGCCCATATTCCTCCAAACCCTTCCTATTCATATACCCATCCAAATGTCCTTAAAGTATCCATATCCTTTTGCTAAATTACAACAGGATCTACACTTCAAAAGTGCTTCATTGACCACAAAGCTCTTTTCCAAAGGTTGTGAAAGGTGCCATATAAATGCAAATCCTTTCTTCACTTCTTTTTTATTATAATCATTGGTTCATGAGTTGCATACACGTGTAAGCACAGGAAGCGGACATAAAATACAGGTTTCTAAGAACAGTTGCTGTGGTCAATATCCTTTATTTTATCATCCTAAAACTTGTACTTCAGCATCTCTGAAGTGTAATCAGGAGTTAGAAGTTGCAAACTTTTAAGATATCTGCATTCCGCCAATTCCTGCACCTTAATTTCCATTTTAGACACCATTGGCAGTTTAGCCTTCAGGTGCCTGGGCCCTAAACTCTGACATTCCATCCTCAAGCCTTTCTGACACTCCTTTCTCTTTTAAGACTCTTGGGTAATATCTGCCTTAATACATTTTTCTATGGCTCATTGACAAATTGTGTTTGACAACCCTTCCATGAAGCACCTTGACACATTTCACTGTGTTAAAATGCAAAATAGATGCAAGTGACTGTAGTTATCCCCATCTAAATATAGCTTTCATATGATACCTATTCATAAAGATACAATGAATGTCACCCTCTGAACATCTTTTTAAAGGTGAAAGGAGAAAGACTAAAAAAACACGAGGGGCAATTTTTTTACATAGTGGTTTGGGTGGAATGCACCAGAGGAAGTAATCGATACAGGTACAATGTTTTAAAAACATTTAGGTAAGTACATGAATAAGAACTATTTGGTGGGAAATGGGCCAAGTGCAGGCAGATGGGACTAGTTTAGTTTGGGATTATGGTTGGCGTGGACTGGCTGGACCGAAGGGTCTGTTCCTGTGCTGCAGGACTATGACTCGATATTCAACAGATGTAGAGTTGTGCAGATCAAGTGTACAGAAGCGTTTACTAATGTGAATACTACAAAGGGTTATGAATTTTTGGAATTCTCTTTCCTAGAATGTTATTGATGCTCCACCATTATTTAAGACTGAGATTAACAGAATTGTGATGTCTCAGGGAATCAAGAGATAAGAGGATCAGGTAGGAAAATAGAACTGATGCCCAAATCAGCCATAAATAAACTAAATGGTGGAGCAGATCTAACAGACCATATGGTCAACCTTGTTCTCATTTTTTTTATTTCTATATTCGAATCCAACCTGTTCAGAGATGTTATTACACATATCTCACAGATGGGATTCAAGCCCAGGTTGCCTGGCCCAGAGGTAGGGACACGACCACTGTGCTACAAGAAGCCTCTGTTCTCACTTCTTCTGTCCATCATTAAGTTAACAATGTGTCTCTTTTTGTTTGCAAGAACCTCCGCATGAAATGACTTCAAGTTGACGAGCAGAAAAAAAGTCACCTAAATGGAAGTTCATTTTTGTTGATTCCAAACTCTTGGGCCTGAGCAATGGAAAGTACAGCCACCAATGGTGGAGCAACAGAAGATTGTAGAAATTTCAGAGGATTGTAGGACAAGAAGCTGCTTCAAAGACAGGGAAAGAGAGATGAGAGAATGGAGGGACTTGAAAAATGCTGAAAAGTATGAAGCATTTAGGTAAATAAGGAAAAAAAATGCTGAAGTGGTCATAACCAGAGAGAATACAGATTCTAGGTGGCAGGTTAAAAAAAACTAAGGTAATATAAGGTAAAGCATTTTTATACTATGCACGATTAGGATTTTGAATGTGCTGCCCAGTAGTGTGGTGGGCGGCACGGTGGCACAGTGGTTAGCACTGCTGCCTCACAGCGCCAGAGACCCGGGTTCAATTCCCGCCTCAGGCGACTGACTGTGTGGAGTTTGCACGTTCTCCCCATGTCTGCGTGGGTTTCCTCCGGGTGCTCCGGTTTCCTCCCACAGTCCAAAGATGTGCAGGTCAGGTGAATTGGCCATGCTAAATTGCCCGTAGTGTTAGGTAAGGGGTATGGGTGGGTTGCGCTTCGCCGGGGCGTTGTGGACTTGATGGGCCGAAGGGCCTTTTTCCACACTGTATGTAATCTAATCTAATCTAATCTAATTAACTGGATTAAGCTTTGAAAGAGGTGGTGTAGTTGCTGTGGGCCAAATGGCCTCCATCACTACTGTACTAACCTATGATCCTATGAATGCAGAACCTATGTACCAGGCATCATATAAAGTGAAAATAACATCATATTCAGGCCATTTTCTCAATGAAGCCACAGCCATGATGGATTAGTACCGCAACTACAATGAATCTCAGTTAGCATCACTTCCTGCGTATTGTCACATTCTAGGCTGGCAAATTGAAAGCGACAACAACAAGGTTCCACTGCATTAATTAGTGACTGAGTGCCTCTGCCTGTTCGTCAGTGGAAGTGCTGTAATGACACCTCCTGACCTAGAGGGTCACTATCTGCCAGTGTGGCATATCCATATTATGATAGAAGAACAGCTGTGCTCTTTATCATAAATATATATCATTTATTTTTTAAAATTCTTCATCAACTTGTGCTTTCAAGACATAAACTGAGTAAGATGCCATTAATGTCGCTGGGTATGATCAGAAAATTTGGAAAATTGTAACCTTCTGACATGTTATTGCATTATAAATATTTTTTTTCTAAAGCTGCATATAAGCTGCTAAAGCAGTTTATTTCTTTACAACTGAACTAAATCTTAAGCTAAGCAAAGTTTAATTCCTGGTTAAAATATACTTTAACCTACATCTTAAATATTCAATGGCTCAAACAGATTTTTAAAAATTTAATTCAGTCATAAACTGTACAGTTCCCATAATTTCCTGTGATAACTGAAAGGCAAATGGGTAATGAAAAAGGATTTTAAATATTCTGTCATTCTGGGATTTTATACATGCATTATAGAGCACTGAATGTTAAAGTCATGATGCACGAACTTTTAACAAAGCTGAAGAGTTAATTTTACAGAATCAGATTGCAGTGCAATTTCAGAAATGGCCTCTATTCTTTTGAATTGCTGATTTTGAGAATCATTGTGCCACTTAAACATTTTTCAGGGCTGCTTGAGTCAGCGAGGCTCGTGTAATTTCTCCCCCATGCTTTCGGTTGAATCTCATCAAGCCAGAATTCTCAAGTTATCATAATACACACTGATGAGGCCAGCTGAGTCATCAACAGCACGACTGTGAAGGTTTCAGCCTTGCTTTAAATCAGGCCCCTCTCTCTCAACTCACATGTTCGTTACTCACAGGCGAACTGCCATGTCTATCCTTTCCGCAAGATTAATCAACAGCAAGGGGGGGGTACACCAACAACAAAACTTACCAGACGTCTGGCAAATTCTTTGTTTTCTGAAAGAAACCCATATCCTGGGTGGACCTATGACAGAAAAAGCAGAAGGCATATATAATATAATCTTTTAAGCTCCTAATTAATCTTAAGTCTATCACCATTTATCTTATTCAGTGCTTGAAACAAGGAAAGAAAATTTGAACACATTGTTTGCCTGACTATGTGTATTGGCTATGTGAACATTCATTGATTTCCCACAGAGTGAATCGCTTTAGGAAGAATTACTACGACAAATATTAAGAGGGAAATGCTAATTCAATGTTCAAGATTAATTAGAATTTTTAATAATAATAAATAAAAGTAAATTATGAAATGAACTCAAGTTACTCCCTGGTGTGAAAAGCTGAATTCTGCAGCCACCTGCAGGATCACTAACAGGCACTGCCAGATGCTACAGAGCCTTTGATTTCCAGTACCAATCAAGCTTCAATTTAACTCACGTCACATGGACTAAACAGGAAGAGGATAGTCAATCTTTTACAAGTTCTGCCATTTCCCGAGGAATATACAAGCATCAGCAATGGGCTTTAAGCACATTCAGACTCACAGCTTGGGCACCGGTCTTTTGAATGGTTTCCATGATGGCATCCAGGTTGAGGTAGCTTTTGTTGGTGGGGGCTGGTCCAACACAGGAAGCCTCATCTGCCATTTTAACATGAACCTGCAGGGACAAAGAGACAATTTTGCTAACAGGATATTTTCAAGTGAACATAATTAACTTACATTTTATATTCACATGCAGCTTTGGAAGAGGTGACTGCCACAAGGTTTGAAGCTTATTCTTTATCCACATTGTGGTTTGGTTTGTTTAACAATGAATACACTGCAAAACCAATAACATGATTTCAAAAAACAGCAAGTGACTTTTTAAAATGTACTGTTACACAAGAGACTGATTCTGGGCGATCAGTGCATCAATTGTTAAAATTAATTGCAATTAAATATGAATGAATGAGAGTGGGCATTTAATGCATCTGTAGCCATGAATGTTTGGAAATACTAATGACGATTATATGCAGCCCAGGCAGTTAATAAAATTGTACTGAATAACAAACACTCATGGCCATTTCTAAGCAGGCTCCCCAGGATGTTAGAGATAATTAGCGTGAATTCAATGCAGGGATGCTCCAAATGTCCCTGCACAGCATCAGGTCAGCAACATGCACAAATTAAGGCCAATGTCTAAAGAGTTCAATATCGCTGCACATGAACCGGAAAATCTAGGGAATTATTTATCCAGGCAGACGCTGACTCAAAAGTTTTACCCACATCCATATTCTATTTATAAGATTAAAAGAACAGGGAACTATCTGATGTTTAAAATTCAAATAAAGTTTAGAACATTATTGAATATAATAGTTAGTCCATTGCATTCTAGTGCTCTGAGTCAGAATCATTGCTGCATGTACAATTTGGCTATACTCAAATGAGTGGCATAATTAATTTTAGAAGCAATATTCTGAAACAATTTTAAATGGTGACAAATGTAGTGCAATGTTTCTTGCAGTAGTTTTGGACAATCATTCTATAGATGGTGAGGAAGAAGTCCCAGATTTTTGCTGTTTGCTATTCTAAGCATATCAAAAATAATGATTATTTTACTATATATTTTTGATAACTTCCTTGATTTGCTAGTACTGTCCTTCAAAATTGTCTCAACTGAAAATGTTTAGCATCAAGGCTTAAGCACGTGGCACAGTGGTAGTGTCCCTATCCCTGGACACGGAGGCCCAGATTTAAGTTCCACCCACTTCAGAAGTGTGCAATAAAAGGCTGATTAAAAGAATAGATTAATTTTTTTTTAAAGCAGTGATTTGTGGCCTAGCCAGACTGGTTATAAACAGGTCCAGACAGCAAACTGTGGAGCAGATCATCTCCATCAACTGCCTGTTCCTCGTCCGCGGTTACTTTTGAGCCCAGGTGTCTTTGGAGGTGTAACGGTGTCTATCAATACTCTTGATGCCTTTAGACAGAGGTGGGCACCGCTGGGGATAGAGTGCCATATCTCCCCCACCAACTCCATTTTTATTTTGTCACCCCACTCTACCCCCCAGCAGCACCTCCTCACACACACATTCCTCTAAATCCTTCTTATTCATGTATTCATCCAGATGCCTTTTAAATGGGGTATTATTTGTTTTAGATCAGCTCCTAAAAGAAAAAGGGTGCCACAAGTGGACCCTTCCCATAGCATAAACATCTTTCACATTGACTAGAAACAAACATTCACAAAAGTAACAGCTAGGTCATATTTTAAATAGATAAAACTTGCATTTCTATAATGCCTTTCACAGTCTCAGGACAATCCAAGTGCTTCTTAAAACAGTTTTGAAATATAGTCACTGCTGAAAAGTCAAAAGAAACATAGTAGCTATTCTGTGCATTGCATGGTTCCCCAACAAGGTGATGGCCACATGATATTTTCTTCTGAATGATAAAGAAGTGAAAAGTGTGCACAGTTCAATATCCAGTCTTGACTTATTATGAAATGTGGAGTTAGCTACAATCAGAGGAGGGAAATGGCATTTAGGAATGGGAGCTATTCCAATTGGGAGGCGATTTCGGAACAGTTTCATTGCGTGATGAGTTACACATAGCACACTGGCAATTTCCTGGTATTATTTCACTGGCCTGCTGCATCTATTAGACAGGTCTCATTTGGGAATTCTGAAAAACATCATTTAGATTCTTAAGCTCAGTTAAATGTGAGAGATAAATGGGGAATGCTCATGTGAGAAACCTAATGTGAAAAGCTCCCTCTCAAGAAAATAAATATCATAGAAAAGGATTCTGGCAAATCTGATTTAAGATCATGCTGTGGTTCTCTTGCACTCACCAAGCAGTGAGGTATTGATTCTACTGGATTTTTTAAACCATTGCTCCTAGACCAACAAAACTTAATTTTAAATCCCCAACCTTGTGTTTACATTCCCCCTTAATTACCTCTTTCTATCTTGTTAACATCCTCTGGCCGTACAAACATCCAAAAATCCTGCATTCTTTCAATTTTAACTTCTTGATATCCATCAGTCGCTTTAATCACTAAACTATTCGTGCCCATGCCTTCAGCCACCCAGGCCCAAGTTCTGAAATTCCCTTTGTAAACCTCCCTGCTTCTCCATTTCACTTCCCTCCTTTAAGACACTCCTTAAAACCCACCTTATTGATCAAGTTTGGGCTATATGCCTGATCATCTCTTTCAGCAGCTCAATGACAAATATTTCTTTATAATGTTTCTGTAAAATATCTCAGGAACTTTTATCACATTAAAACTGCTGTCAGAGATGTAGGTTGCTGTTACAGAAGAGAATTCCTAACAAAGTTAGGTGCAGTTTACTTCATTTTCTAGTGAGGGTAAAAAGCATTCCCTGGGGGTTTGCCAACTCGAAGTGAAGGTATCCCTGCAGGTTTCATCACATGACATTTTGCCTCCAACTGCCCATTCCCACCATGGATCACCCAAGTTCTGCCTTCCCAAAACCAATCCTCATCTCAATAAATGGTTCTTTACTGTCATTGAAACATCTTTTCACATGTCCATCTCCAAACTTCTAATAGTGACAAAGAAAAATGTACTGTTTTTTTCACACACATAAATGGATCTCAGTTTAGAACACTGGCTTGGATCTTACTGTTAGCACTGAGCAAAGGAATCCACTGTTGACTGCATGCAAAAGAGGTCCTGGGCAGCAGCACATGTCCAAGGGTGAAGCCAGTGGTTGGTTGGCACAGCATATTGCGAGCAAAGCCTTGTTCCCTTTACTTGTGCTCCTTGACATCTGTGTTCAGCTCAATGACAGCTTGGTGCTTCTTGATTATTTGCAGTTACTTTAATTGCTGGCAGCAATATAACCACATTCAGTTTTCATTGCAATTACTCCACCAACCACCATCATAACCAATAATCCCTTCTCCTCCCATAAAGTACTATATCCAGTATGAGTGGGACTAGGAGCTGGGGTAAGAACAAAGCCCTGGATGTAGGGTAAGGAAAGGACTACAGTGAGGGAGTGGAACTGTGGATGTAGTAGTGTTAGTGCAAAGAAAGTGAAGCCAGAGCAGCAGGAGTGTTTTCACTCTATTGTTGGTTTCAATGAGCGCACTCAGAAAAGATTCTGCAGCTGCCAGGAACCGCTCCAAAAAAACAGTAATGAGGTCATGTGCCTGCCAGACAGTGAGCCCAGGTTCCCTAATGACAGGTCTCAGAGCAAACTTTAGCGTGGGCCATTCCTCCACAACCCATTTCATCATGAAGGATATTGCTGAAAAATGCAATGCAGTTGCAGCCACCAAAAGCAGTGAATATGGGACTGTAAGTTCTGGGCCATAACATAGTGGTCACCTCTGCTGCCGCTGCCACCGCCAACCGCCAACCCCCCCCCCACCCCTTCCCAATCTGGCATACATGGGCAATTGCTGAGACAAGGACCAGAGTTGGCCACTGTACAGACCAGGCCTTTTTATGCTTCTGTATTTTTGATTGTGGGCTGAAATTGGGGAGAGTGTGCTTTTAAAGGTATGGACCTTCAAAGAGATGACTGCATTTTTTTAAAGCATGTTAGCTCACGCTACTTGTAATGCTGTTTATAAAGTTGCTTGGCTAAGCATTGGTGATAAAATTTCAGGAGAAAGTGAGGTCTGCAGATGCTGGAGATCAGAGCTGGAAATGTATTGCTGGAAAAGCGCAGCAGGTCAGGCAGCATCCAGGGAACAGGAGAATCGACGTTTCGGGCATAAGCCCTTCTTCAGGAAGGGATAAAATTGCAGACAGGCTTGAGTCAAGGGGTGTGTACAAAGGAAGATACAGCTGGCAACAGGTAACTGACTGATCTGTGGAATGGTGACCACCTGTAAATGGCGAAAGCCTTCTGCCAGCCAACAGCCATGTGATCAGCTCCCATGCTGCTGTAAGCAGGGGTTTTTAATCAATAAGTCAGAGACTTTATCAGTTGTGAATAAGTTGCTCTGAAAGCCTTCTGCAAGTAAGTCAATGTACCTGACAAGCAGCAAAGCTTGACAAGCAATAAGGATCATCTCAACAAACCCTGTGGACTGGGATCATTGAACTGTTTTCCCAGTTTTCACTCCACCGGTAACACTCATTCTCCTTTTGTTTCTGTGTTTGTCAGCAAGCATGTGTAAAGGGGGAGTTTGTAAGTAGGTTAGAGTTTTAACTAATAGAGTTAAACTAGTTGACGGTTCATCATTGTTTACCTATAACCAGAAGCTATTAGAGTCATAGAGATGTACAGCATGGAAACAGACCCTTCCATACACGTACTACCCTCTGTATGAAAAAGTTGCCCCTTAGGTCTCTTTTATATCTTTCCCCTCTCACCCTAAACCTATGCCCTCTAGTTCTGGACTCCCCATCCTGGGGAAAAGACTTTGTCTATTTAACCTATCCATGCCCCTCATGATTTTATAAACCTCTATAAGGTCACCCCTCAACCTCTAACCCTCCAGGGAAAACAGCCCCAACCTATTCAACCTCTCCCTAAAGCTCAAATCCTCCAACCCTGGCAACATCCTTGTAAATCCTTTCTGAACTCTTTCAAGTTTCACAACATCTTTCCAAGAGGAAGCAGACCATAAATGCACACAATATTCCAACAGTGGCCTAACCAATGTCCTGTAGAGCCGCAATATGACCTCCCAACTCCTGTACTTAATACTCTGACCAATAATGGAAAGCATACCAAATACCTTCTTCACTATCCTATCTACCTGTGACTCTACTTCCAAGGAGCTATGAACCTACACTCAAAGGTCTCTTTGTTCAGTAACACTCCCTAGGACCTTACCATTAAGCGTATAAGCCCTGCTAAGATTTGCTTTCCCAAAATGCAGCATTTCACATTTATCTAAATTAAACTCCATCTGCCACTTCTCAGTCCATTGGCCCATTTGATCAAGATCCCATTGTAATCTGAGGTAACCCTCTTCGCTGTCCACTACACCACCAATTTTGGCGTGATCTGCAAACTTACTAACTATACGTCTTATGCTCACATCCAAATAATTTAAATAAATTATGAAAAGTTGTGGACGCAGGACCAATTCTTGTACAAATAATAATTCTTTTTAAATACAAAATTTTGTCTATACTTTCTGTCAACCTTTAAATTTTTTGATGAATCTGAGAATAGCTGAGCTCTATTTTCAGCAGGCTACTCTAGTCTCACAGAACACCACTGAAGTTCTATTACCCTGCTGAAACTTTCCACCAAGTCTCAAACAGTGTCATGGGCTTCAGAAAGAAAGATGTAGTGGAGCATGGTATAATTACAACATTTGAAAGGCATCTGGATGGGTATGTGAAAAGGAAGGTTTTCGACGGACATGGGACAAATGCCAGCAAATGAGACTAGATGAATTTAGGATAGCTGGACAGCATGAACAAGTTGGACTGAAGCATCTGTTTCCATGCTATACATCTCTACAGCACCTTTCAAAACCTCAAGCAGTCCAAAGGTGAATCAAATCTCATGAAGTACATCAAAGCATAGCTAAAATTTAGAGTACGGAAATACCAATTTAGATTAGATTCCCTACCGTGTGGAAACAACAAGTCCACACCGACCCTCCAAAGGGTAACCCACCCAGACCAATCTCCCTCGGACTAATGCACCTAACACTATGGACAATTTAGCATGGCCAATTCATCTGACCTACACATCTCTGGATTGTGGGAGGAAACCGGAGCACCCAGAGGAAACCCACGCAGATACGGGGAGAATGTTTAAACTCCACACAAACAGTCACCCAAGGCTGGAATCGAACCTGGGACCCTGGAGCTGTGAGGCAGAAGTGCTAACCCCTAAAATTTACCTATAGCAACATCAGCAGCCAGGTAATCTGTGTTAGTGATGTCCATTGAACGATAAGTTCTGAGCCACTAGTCATATCAGAGAACACCTCTGTTCTTCTTCAAATAGTATAATGAATCTACTAAATCCACCCGAGACAGCAGACTCGGCCTCAAGTAAAGTCTCATTCAAACACTCCCTCAGCCGAAAGGTTGTGCTCAAATCTCCATGTGCGAGCCTTGAACATGCAATCTTCCAACACAGAGGTTGGAATGCTACCCATAGAACCACAGCTGATACCAAAATCGTGAAGTGAAAACCACATAATTATGTAACTTCAAATTACTCTCAATTCAATTTGGCACTAACTTTGAGCAACAACAAAAAATTAGTTAGCAGCTAAGCCACGTGGAGTCAGCATGGTGGAGCAGCACACTGATAGTATCAAGGTGTAACGAAACAGCAGTGGGAGACTGAACCTCTCACCATGGTACTGGATTCCCAGTACTGGATGCATTGAAGTGAAAAAGCCTCAAGCAAAGGTCAGACTGAAATTAATTAACAACTACACCCACCCTGCTTCTGTGTATTCCTAGTAACCAGCTAGGAGATGAAGGTCTGGAAGCAGATCACCCACAGGACAAAAACTTTTAATCACAAGCAAAAGTATTTCTAGGTTGCGTCACTCAGGAATCCTGGAAAAAAGATTTGCATTTATATAGTGCTGTTCACAATCTCAGGACTTTTAAACTTATATACATAAAACAGGCCTTTCACATCTGCCTACTATGTGGAACCATCTGACTGTGATAGTTTCCAGTTCAGTTTGGATTCTGCTCAAGTTAGCTTTTGTTTTTTTCTTATTGCCATTTGTGAGATCCTGCTGTGTGCAAATTGGCAGTCACATTTCCAATATTACAAATGTAGCTACACTTCAGAAACACGACATTGGCTGTAATGAAATGAAATGTAACAATTCAAAATACAGACTCCAAGCAACATGTGCTCCACCCTTCATTCTAATTTGGCATAACTCAATAAAGTGCTCAGTACAGTAAACACTTTATGAATTTGCAATGGGGCACACAGACAGAATGCCAACTGCTTCAGCAATATTTCTGATAAACTCTTTATTGCAAAGAATTTATTTTTGCCTCGCTTCTTTTAAAAAAATTAAGTTGCATATGGGTCATGTGAGATCTTCATTGTTGAAATGGCGATTATTTGTTAATTTCTCCATTGATCAATGGTGGAGTAACTTATTTAAATTACTGCAATTAAATTTTCAGCACATGCTTTGCATTGTACAACAATTTCTCCACTCATTGCAGTCTTTGATGAAGCAATCCTGCTTTAATCTGAAATCTCTGCTGTAATTTTGGTTTGTTCTACTACATAGAGACACTTTGAATAGGCATTGTCTGTCATGAACTAGATTCCAGCTGCCAAAATCTGGGCTGTTCGCATGGAACCAGATTCTCACTAGTGAAAAGTCAGCATTTTGATGTGTGACATGCCCATCGCCATCTCACTAGCTGACAAAATGGTGTCATTATTGACTCAGTTTAAAAGAAAGGCAAGTCCAAACTTTGAGTTAAAATTTTTCACTGTGCAAAATAACTCAATAACCAAAAGCTCTTTCCCAGTTTCAAAGAAACCTCCAGTGATTCAGTGTTGGGTACCTTGCTGTTTGTAATGATCCAAGCACAAAAGTAGGAGGTATAATCAATAGGTTCACAGATAACACGAAAATCAGTGATTTGGTAAATAGTGAGGAGGAAAGCCTTAGACTACAGGATGATATAGATGAGCTGGTCAAATGGGAAGAACAGTGGCAAAAGGAATTGAATCCTGAAAATTGTGAGAGGATGCATTTTGGAAGGAAGAACAAAACATGGGAACACACAATGAATAGCAGGACCCCAAGAAGTACAGAGGATTAAAGGGACCCTGGTATGCATTTCCATACATCCTTGAAGGCAGGTAGATAAGGTGGTTAAGAAGGCATACTTGCTTTCATTAGTTAAAAATCACACAACACCAGGTTATAGTCCAACAGGTTTAATTGGAAGCACACTAGCTTTCAGAGCGACGCTCCGCTCCGAAAGCTAGTGTGCTTCCAATTAAACCTGTTGGACTATAACCTGGTGTTGTGTGATTTTTAACTTTGTACACCCCAGTCCAACACCGGCATCTCCAAATCATTGCTTTCATTAGTACAGGCTCTGTATACAAAAGCTGGAAGATTATAATGGAGTTGTCTTTAACGTTAGTTATGATGTCACAGTGGGAGTACAGTGGAGTCTGGTCGCCACACTACAGTAAGGATATATTGCACTGGAGAGGGTGTAGAGGTATTTCACCGGAATAGTGGCCTGGGCTGGAGCACTTCAGCTGTGAGGAGATAGTAGATAGCCTGGGGTTGTTTTCTTTAGACCACAGAAGATTTAGAGAGATCTTGATTAGCATGCACAAAATTGTAAGGGGCACAGGTGCAGTCAACAGGATTTTATTTTCCCGTAGTAAAGGGATCCCAGAGAACACATATTTAAAGTAAAGAACAGGGGATTTGACTGAAAGACACCATGTTCTCCCATTTGTTTTCAACCTGGCAAATCATACCAATATACTAAATATGAGCAAATGTCGATGATTCAGCCCTTCAAGCCAGCTCCACCATTCAATAAAATCATGTCTTAAGCACTTACATTCTGAAGTCCACATTTCCATTTACTATCAATAATCTATGATTCTCCTGCACACCAAGAATCTATCTACTTCCACCTTAAAAATATTCAATGGGATGGGGAGGAGGGGGCGGGGCAGGTGGACCTCCCAGATCTGAAGAGATACAAAATAGGTGCCCTGCTATCATATGTGGGTGAATGGGTATGTAAGAACTTGAGGTAAATATGGCTTGATGTTGAGGCCTCGCAGGCGGGATGTCCCCTCACCAACTTACTGTTTATGGACAAGATGAGATCTGTGAGAGCCCAATTATCATGAATACGATGAAAGCATGGTGGATAATGTGGCAGGGTGAGGGAAATTTGCTTAAGACTTCGCCGTTCACCCCATTAGTGGGAGCCCCATGATTTAGACCGATGGACTCCGGCTGTAGAGCATGGTAGGGAATCTCCTGTTTAGTAGATTTATTCGAGGGAGAGGTTTTTGGTGTTTTTCAACCAAACAATTAATCAGAAATGCAGGATTCTTAATAGGGACCTTCTCCGATACTTCCAGGTTAAGGATTACATACAGAAGACGACCACACTCTTGGCTCAACCTTACAAGTTGGATATAGAAAGAAGCTTGCTCCAATGTGGGGGCACTCCCTCGGTTAATACCACATATCATCTGCAGAGAGGGAAAACCTTGGGGGACTATGGAGAGACTCTATGGGATCTGGAATCAGGAGTCAGGGGAAGAAATCTCATCAGAAACATGGGAGGAGATATGGGGGAATGTAAAGAAAATTTCAATATGCAATAAAGCACAAGCTATGCAAATGAAGATCCTTCACAGGGCCCAAATGGCGCCAGAGAGGTTAGCAAGGTTTAAGAAAGGATCTTCTCCGAAATGTCCCACATGTAAAATCAGCATAGACACCATTACACATTGCTTTTGGTCCTGCTACAAAATTCGCGCATACTAGGGTGCCATAGTGAATGACCTGGAGAAGATCCTGGGAATTGAAGTTAAGGAGGATCCAGTATCCCTTCATTTGGGACTACTGAATCTGCCCTCTCTGTGTGAGCACAGGAAGAGATTATTTAACATTCTTACACACTGTGCGAGGAAGAACATTCTAATGTACTGGATATTAGATAAACCTCCAGGTCTTGCAGGGTGGCGCAGACTTGTGATGGAGCATGTCCCCCGAGATTATCTGACAAATATGGTGCACCATGGAACAGAGCAATTTTATAAGAGATAGCGGCCCTTTCTAAATCACATAGACTTCGAACTTTCAGTGGTACTGATTAGGGCCTTTATATAGCCACAAGGCCCGTATATGGTGGTCCGGGAACCCCAGGAGGAGGAGGCCTAGTAAATACAGGTATAATAACTGCTGCTCCTGTGCTGTAGTGAAGGTGCGGCGAGTGGAGTAATGTAATGTAGTGTATGTAATGTAATTTAATTTTATCGGAGTGTAATTTAATTTAATACTATTTCATTTAAGTTGAGTTATTTCAATTTTGGTTAAGTTAAATAAATGAGACGATTGCAACTTGAAGAGTAGCAGGCAGTTTATTGTTAACATTACTGTAGTATAATAATGTGATTTTATTTCTATTTTTCAGTATTTTTGTGCTTTGATAAGTTTTTTTTGTAAAAGAGTAAAATTTTTCAGTAAGTATATATAAGAAATATTCAATGGCCAACCACTTCTGTGGCAGAGTTCCAAAGTTGCACAAATTCCCCTCATCTTTGTTCTAAAATGGCAAGCACCTTATCAAAAATATTCAGGACCTAATAAACTTCAAACGAATCCCCTCGTGCTGCAGTGGAAGCTAGCAAGTCAACCTGTCCAATATTTCCTCAGAAAACAGTCTACTGATCAGAGCTATCAATCTAGTACACTTCCTCTGTACTGCTCCAACTTTGTTACATCTTTAAATAAGAAGGCCAAAGCTGCACACAGTATTTGAGAGGTGGATTTGGGTAACAAAAGTATAATATCCTTACTTTTATGCTCAATTCCTCATGTAATGAATAATCAGTGATTCAAGTAAGGAGCAGGACAAACTAGGTAAAGTTGAAAGAATAACATTTCGCACTTACCAGGTAATAAGACTAACACAAATTCTGATCATCAACATGGTGCCACATGACAAGTGGACACTTGTACAAGGTAATGGTTATAGACGAGTTAATGTTGAAGTGAAATTAACACCAACAAACTCGATAATATCACACAGCCTTTAAATGGAGAATAGGTTTGTCTTGCACAAGGTGCCAATAGAGACAGATTTACCACTCCTGGCTTCTGACAATTATAATTTTTCCTCGTTAATCTTAATTGTACTGATTGCTATTATGCAATAAACATACCTTGTTATGCAAGATAAGTGTTATAATTCTATAGTGGTCTTTCTTCTACCACTGATAATAAAGGTTCTTAGGACTCTCCAGACAAAGGATTAGTGGCACCCACCCTAACTACAAGCTATCAGAGTTGGTAACCATAAGATACAACATGGTCAATACTTAATTTGTATCTGCTATTCCAACCTATATGAAGTACAAAATATCCTCATTGTCTGGCCTTCCCAGATCTGGTCATCCACAACTTTCTCCTGCTGTGGCTCATCCAATAAGCAAACACGACAGTCATGTCATGTAGTGAGGGAGAACACATACCTTTCCTAACTGCCTGACTACAAGACATACTGAAAGTTCTCACATAATAGACACCCGTTAAACATTGGGGTCTCTTAAAAACAGAACTTTCCTAGTATTCACTGTGTAGTAAAAGATTTCATTCAACATCTATTAAAGTGATAGTTAACTTTTTAAAATTCTAGCAAATGAAAACAATGGAAAAAATTACAAAATAAAAGAGGTTACGATGATCATTGAACTAGCATCAATGTATTGTTTCAGAAAGTAAGATGATTTTGTTCTTATCAGGAATGGTAAACTAACCCTCAGATGAACGTGGGCAAGAGGACAATGATTACCCAGCATCATAACTGGCTTTCTCATGGTTACTGGCCAAAACTGACAAGACTAAGCTACTGCCCCGGAAATATAACAATAACGGTTCTGCAAGAGGGTTGAGTCATTTGCCATCCACAGTTAGTGCACTAAGCCTGAGAATGATCTGGTCGAGTACCAAAAGAATCTGAAAGGGCAGAAGGCGGCAAGGGAAGCTCATAGGGGCTGGGCCAATTCCATGCAATGGGGCCATGAGAATTAGGGAAGCCAAGTCTACACTGAGGAACCACGCCAGGGCATGGGGGGGTTCTTTTTGAGCAGTTCACATCAAGCAGACCTTGTAGGCAGCAGTTCTCAACGCTGGTCTTCAGACAGCATTCTTCATCAAACAGTCTTCAGCAGGCAGATGGAAGACAGACCAGAAGGAGAGGAGAATGACCGAGGGAAGACTTCCCTAACACCTCAGCTAAAGAGCAGGATGCTGCCCCCATCACATTAACGAGGCCAACACATTCCATACTAACAGTCTAGTTGCCCTCTGTTATCAGTGTAACATTGTCAATTGTCATAGTTGTATATTTTCTTTCTCTGATTAACAAATTCATCATATCTAAGCTGCTGCTTCTGAACAAACTCAGTAAACTATCAGAAAATTGCCATCAAATTGATTACTGCCTATATTAGGTAACCTTAATCATGAACCCCTAAAATCGACAACACCTAACCCTAGGGTGACTGTCTATGTGGAGTTTGCGCATTCTCCCCGTGTCTGCCTGGGTTTCCTCTGGGTGCTCCGGTTTCCTCCCACAGTCCAAAGATGTGCAGGTCAGGTGAATAGGCCATACTAAATTGCCCATTGCGATAGGTGCATTAGTCAGAGGGAAATGGGTCTGGGTTGGTTACTCTTCGGAGGGCCGGTGTGAACTTGTTGGGCCGAAGGACCTGTTTCCACATTGTAGGTAACCTAATCTAATCTAATCTAACACTTTAAAAAGCAAAGATCCAGGAAAGAGCAATTCTATAGGCACAAAACACTACAGCAAAAGGTCCTTGTTGTAATGTCACATCGAGAAGATAACCAGAGAGGCAGTGACTGTGTTAAAAGATGTTAACAGTTGAAACGGTGGATAAACATCAGATCATCATTATAGAACTTTAGTTATTTCTTTCACGCATTCAGGATGGAAGACAGGAAAAGATATAAAATAGTTCCTTTATGAAAGAATTCACAAGTTATGAGCAATCATAATCCAAAATAGAGTGAATAACTTGCTTATAAATGCCTGACATTGACAAGCTTAAAAAGCTCAAAACAAATGAATCTCCTGGGATAGAATTTATTTATTCCAGAGTAACAAGGGACAAGGGATATAATGAGTATCACAATGACAGTCATCACCAAAGAGCTGAATACTGGAGAAACTCCAATTGATTAGTAACTCTGTGCCTATCCTCCAAAAAGCATGGTAAACAGGCAATTACAGCATAAGCTGGAAGAACAGTATTTCATTTTCCACTTGGGGACCCTGCAGCCTTCAGGACTCAATATTGAGTTCAATCATTTTAGCGCCTGAACACCTTCAGGTTCAAGACAGGGTCTGCTTTTAGCACAGCTAAGCCATTTCACCCACATATGGTCACCATTATCAGCTTTTAATTACCCCTGGCATTTTATCATCCATTCCTTTGTCTACCTAACTGTCGTTCTGTCTCTCTGGGCTCCATTCCCACAACCTGTCATTAGCATATGTACAACCTTTTCCTCGTTTCTCCAGCAATTTTGGTTTTTATTTCAGATTTCCAGCATCCACAGCTCTTTGTTTTACTGTAACCACGGTTCTAATTGAGTTAGATTAATAAAAATTGATTGAATAAAAATCGGAATTTGTCATGAGTGAAATTGGATTATTGGCATAATACCTTCAAACAATAACCTGCATGGATTCAGAAGGGAAAATCCTACATGATCAACCTTCTTCAGTTTGATGCCAAAATTATTTGACAAAATTCTACACAAAACAATTAATTACTCTTAAACTGGTGGAAATTCAATCTAAAATTTGGGATATGATTTTGGCCAACAGATAAAAACACACCAAACTCACGTTTAAGAAATTATATGGACTTTACGCATGAAATGAAAATAGTTAATGTTCTAAAATTCACCAAGAGAAGGAATCTGATGACAATTTAGGCAATAACAAATTACACATCAACGGATTTATAAAGGAAATTAAGTTTCCAACTAAATATTAAAAAGAGACACAACAGCAAATGCAAAATATAATTCTTCCAACTTTTTTTATTCAGAAAGCGCCTAAGCTGTTTTGTATTATAGTTGGTGTAGATATTTCGAACTACCTTGTTCAGAGATATTTTTACATACCTCTTGAGCAGACGGGACTTCAACCAGGGCCTCTTGGTAGATCTTTTACAAAAAATATCTTACATACTACTGGAGCAGGCAGAACTTGAAGGCAGGACTTTTGGCCGAAAGGTAGGGACAATACCACTGTACCACAAAAGTTATGTTGGGACAGTGTCCCTTTAAGAGGTGAGTCATGTGAGCACTGGTGAGTCTTCAGCTAGGTTGCAGACTTGTCCATGTTTGTTTTTGAGTTTTTACAGGGGCACAGTTTCAGAATAAAAATCTCCCTGAAGATGTAGCAAACAATAAGTTCATATGTTCTTCGTTTGACTGGAGCCTAGTAACTACCTAGCATAGAATAATTGGAGAAAGTGAGAAGATAAAAAAGGAATTTATTTTTCCCCCTTTATAAGATACGATATAAAACCCAGGCAGTTGCAGCAACATGCAAATTCAGTTACATTGTCCAGGCTGCCATGCCCTTAAGTGAAGGGTAATGTAGCAGTGGGCTGAAGATTCTCTAGTTCTCCCAATGAGAAAATGACAGTGGTACAGTTGCTATCCAGGGGTGGAAAGAAAAAGTGCTTGTCTTTGGTTGCCACGTTTGGATGCTCAGATCAAAGAAAAAGCCAGCTTCTATCAGGTTGGTGCTCACTGGCATTTGTTATGTTTGAAAGGAAGTTACTAACCACATTCGGCCTGTTGTTACCTGAAGAAACACACAATTCTCAAGAAGAATCAATTAGCCCAGATGTTCAGAAAGAAGACAGATTCCAAGAGGTTCCCTTATCATCAGGATGAAATACTTGTCCACAGCCACATCACCACTACCACAACATCAATGGGCATGTGCCATGGTCCCGGCCAGCAGGTCACATATTCTACATGGTCTAGGCCCAGGATGAAATCATGTGACGAAGGTATGCTTACCAGCTGCTCGCAGCACCCCTATCATCACCACAGGGCCTCAAAGAGCCCCCCGCTCAATCCTGAAGGCAGATCTCCAAAGTAACCCACTGTAGCCAGTGAGGATGCCTCCCCTGTGGGAATGTCCATACATTCGCTAGGGACAAGCCTAATTTCCCCAAGGTTCCCAGAGTCCCTAAGGTGAATCTTGCTTCAGAAGAAAGAAGACAACTGGTGTGAGACAGGCACCTGCTGAATAGATTCTCTTACTAAATGTTGACTCCTGTTTGTTGTATGTAATGTACATTGTAAGTTGCATGTATCATGCACAGGTAAATAGTTCTGTTACTTGGACATATATATTGTGTTTGGAACTATGTAAATACTGGGGTTGTTTGTTTAAGGAAAAGTTTGAAAGTAAAAGAGATGGGGTCTTACATATTATAGTTGGTGTATGTTCTGTTGGGACACTGTCCCTTTAAGCGGTGACCACTGGTGAATCACAACAGTGAGTCATCAGCCACTTTGCGAGCTTATTCAAACTTGTTTTTGATCTTTAACCGTACACAGCTTCACAATAAAATGTATCTGTTGGGATGCAGCAAGCAACAAGTTCATACATTCTTAGTTCTGACTGGCACCAAGTAACAATGCCCTTAAGGAGAAAACTTGTCATTGTGGGTCTACCTACAGCACAAAGACTGGTAATGACCATGGAACCTGGAGGAGACTAAGTAAACTGGATGGAAGTATGGCCAATTGAGCAAGGGACTGAAATGTTGTTGCCATTCATGGCATACAATTCACAAAAGTCACTGCTAATATGAGAGAGAGAGAGAAAGAGAGAGAGAGAGAGAGAGAGAGAGAGAGAGAGTGTGTGTGTGAGAGAGAGACAGACAGACAGAGGGGTAATGGAGGGGAGGGGAAAGGAATGGAAAAAATTTCTTACTTTCTAAGCACTAATGCACTTCAGTCAATAACAGTGAAGAACAAAGCTGCTCATGATTATAATCTACAGAAAGAATATTCTCTAGAACCAACATATCTCTAGTTTGAAATCAACATGTTTTATGACTGACAAACAATTCAACTATCAGTTTCCTAAATCAATACAAATGAAAATCTAGCAGCCACCATAAAGTATTTGTCCATTAACATACTATAATACGAGTCTACAGATCTCAGTCTGTAGGATCAAGAAAATAAATTGTATGGGACACCCTCCAGCTCAATAAAACCTAGTTGATATAATCTGTACATGATGCACCCTCCAAAAACTATTACTACATTGATGTGGTGACCTGGATCCCACTACTTAGGTCAAAAAGCAATGTTGCTGTGTGGTCCACACCATGCTAACCCTACTATCTCACCAAATTCCCACGCAGCCCACATTTGCTGGAGCCACAAATCCTGCTCGTGTATAACCATATCCCGCACAGAGAAATCAAAATGCTCAACAACCAGATGGGTTCCAGTGATCCCAGCATGTCCCCATCACAAACATTTTAATCCACTACATTTGTGACCACGAAGAGGGACAGGGAGTACATAGATATGAGTCTATCCCAGAAGAAGAAAATATGAGGTTCACCACGCAAACTGGAAATGTAGTATCCTGGGCAATAGGATTTAGGTTTATATTAACTAAATCATCAAGCAATAACTCCACTCTACCAATCTAGAAAGGTACTGAATGAAGGTATGGCAACCACTCAACGGACAAGAAGTAAAGTCTGAGGGTGACTTACACTGGAATTTGTTCACTGAATCTCAACAATGATGCGAGAACAAATCTATGGCAGGAATTGGAGCAAATCAGCTGTCAGCCCTAGTGATCAGAGAATAGTGCCAGGAATTATATGACTCATTGTCACTATGTGTTCCACTAGTACTAAAGAGATTTGTTGCCAAATTGCTTTTAAAAATTTCCACCTTAGTGACCAGCTCTTCTACATGGTATCGCTGAATACTGTTAGACCATTTCAACTCGTCATTAGTTCAGGTGCAGTGCAATTTGCATTCTGATGGTCCTTCTGGACTAACAGAGCAATTATAAAGATAATATTGATAAATTGTTGGACCTATAAGCTTAAAGAATTTAAAAGATTGACAAAAACCCAGTTTTGGAGATTGACATGAGGATTATTTTGTGCACTTGGGACTCAGTATCAACCCAAGCAACAGAGAATAAAAAATAAAAGCCACGTAAGATTGTACCTTGGGCAATACCAAACTGATATGGTGTTGTTACTATTGCAGTGAGAATTTTCAGCAAGTGGACCTCTGCATTCACAACAGAAGTACAAAAGTTATGGCAACTACATTACAACATATTGCATTTACCCAGAAATGTCACCCAACATATCACTTCCAGTGCCTCGGAAACTCTTTCCCAGACATCATGTTCTGGGTATGTTCCTTTTAGCCCAGAATTACAATCTTTTTCTGAATCAGAATGGCTGAAGCAGGTGTTCGGTTGTAGAAAATAGAAGAATTACCCTTTGCGCTTCAGTATAATTTCTACAATTTCTTTAAAAGAAACAAAATCAAGAACTTGTCTTTCATAGCATCAGCAAGTGCCGAACACTTTATAATCATCAGAATTTATAAACAGAAACTGTTTTGGAGGAGAAAATGCCGAAACCAAGTTGCACATAGCAAGGCAAAGAGTTTGCACAGGATCTTAAATCTGGATTTGAAATATTGTGTAAACTACGAGCATGACTGGACAGAAAGGACAAAAGAACAACAGAAAAGGCACACAAATATGGCACCTTTACATTGTAAAATAGTTCACAGGACTGTTACCAATGACAATTTAACACTAAAATCTTTTAACATCATAGAACCCCTACAGTGTGAAAACAGATCATTCAGCCCATCGAGTCCACACAGACCCTCTGAAGAGCATCCTACTCAAACCATCCCCCCTTCCCCACCCCTGCAATCCTACATTTCCCATGGCTAATCCACCTAGCCTGCACATCCCTGGACACTATGGGCATTTAGCATGGCCAATCCACCTAATCTGCACACCTCTGGACTGTGGGATGAAACCGGAGCACTCAGAAGAAACCCCACACAGACTTGGGAAGAATGGGAAAACTCTACACAGATGGTCACCCAAGGATGAAGTCGAACCCGGGTCCCTGGCCCTGTGAGGCAGCAGTGCTAACCACTGAACCACCATGCTGGCCCAACTGAACCACCATGCCGCTGTTAAAGCATAGGTTTTAGGAGTACCTACAGACACAGTGAAATAGGGAATGAGGAAGAAGTTAAGCAAAGTATTTCCAGAATTATAGCCAATGCAGCTAAAGACACAGTCACCAATGATGCACCGAATAAACTTTGAAATACCAAGAAAGCCAACGATTTCAAACGGTTGTACAACTGGAGGAGATAACCAATGTGGAGAAGGGGTGAAGCTAAGGAGGGATTTGAAAACAAGAGTAGGAATTGTTGAATCTGTTTCTGCCAGATCAGGCGGTAATAGTAGGTCAGCAAGCACAGAGGTGATGGGTGAACAGGGCTAGACGTGAGATAGGGTACAGGCAGCAAGCAGAGTTTTATATCAGCTTCAGCTTCCAAAGGGTTGAACGTGGTGGGAGGCCAGCTTGGAGCGTATTGGAAAGTCATGAATTCATTAGCAGGAATGAAGGGTTGCAGTAATGAAGAGAGAGAGGTAAAAAGTTCGTGTTTTTCTTACTGAAACCAAAACCATAAGATTTATTGCTTTAATTTGAAATTCTGATGCATCTAATCATTCAAAACGTTTACAAATTATAAAGGTTTGTATGTGACGCGATCACAAAAGACAAGCATTCATTAAGTTTGCAAAAAGTAAAAGAATACATATACCTGGAAGGTTAAAAATACATGTCACATAAGCAGTTTCAGAGATGTCTAAATTAATTCATTCCCTGTCCAATTATCAGAGCCATGTAATAACATGTCATAATCGTAATAATTCTCATCATCCCAATAACTCACTCACTTAACACCACAGGTTTTTATATTAGTACTGAAATCCCAGATGAGCAATACTAATGCTGAATAATTCTTACCAACCTCCTATTATACCACAGACTGTGCGATAGAATACAGAGACTTTGATGAGTCACAGCAATGCTGACAAGCTCCTGCCAAAATCTCAGGTCAACAATTGCACACAAAAGACAGCCCTGACAACCAAGCAAATTGTCATACCGAGATCAAAAATAACTATAATGAAGAAAGATTTTTAAATCAGCAAAATTATTTAATGTAATATTCTATAATTAAATCTACATGAATGGCAACTACAAAAATGGCCCATCCAAATTACTGATTCCACATCATCCAACCCCAACCTTCAGTGTAATGTTTGAAAAGCTTTGTGTTAAATAAATACTGTAAATCATTTTGAGATCTTGAGCCACATATCACTGATGGTACAGAGCTGTTTCCCAGTAGTAAACCTGCGTAAGTATAAAACAACTGCCATTTATAACAGACACTCTCAACTGGAAGTATGCTGCATTTGCAATGTGCATCAACATCATGTGGTGCCATACCACCATGTTTGGGTGATAAAAGCTATGATTGTTGCTAAGAAATTGTCGAACACAGGAGGAGGTGGTCATTCGGCCCATCATTCCTGAACCAGCTCTTTGTAACAGCTATTCAATCACTCCCACTCGCTGCATTTTCCCATTAGCTCTGCAAATCTTTTGCCTTCTTGTACTTATTGTTACTGTTGAAACTGCTCTTTCAGGTAATGCGATGCAGACCACCAAAGCTTGCTGCATAAAATAATCGTCTCAACTCCTTTCTTGATCTTGACTATTAATTTACAAACCATTGCCATAGAGCAAAAATCAAATCAGGCTTCAAAAATAGATAAATGAAATCCAAATAAATCATATAACAATCACAGAATGTGGCGGGTAAAAATCCATCACTTGGAGATAATCTCAACTATTTCATCAGAATAAAATGGTACAGCATCCAAAAGCACAGTTGAATCAAGATGGATGGTTCCATCCGTGTGAAGGAACAGCATCTTAACACTTGCTTACTCTTCAGCCTGTCCCTCGTTCCTCTTGTATTGTGTGTCAGTCAAGAACAGACAGAACACAATAAAGAATGCCCAATATCTCTTTGCTGGCTTGATAGTGTTGTTTGACTATTTATATTAATTTTGACATTTTAATCTTAAGCAAATTCTTAATATAATTTAACATCATGGAATAGATATTTCTTTTCTCAAATATACAGATTAAGAGAAAAGGTCGGCCATTCTGCCCCTTGGATATGCTCAGACATTGAATAAGATGCCGGCTGTTTTTTCAAAATCATTCACAGGATGAGGGCAGCACTGGCTAATTGCCCAGAGGGCAGTGAGGGGTCAATAACATTGCTGTATATTTGGAGTCACAGGCAGGCCAGACCAGGTAAGGATGGCAGTTTCTTTCCCTACAGGAAAATAGTGAACTAGATAGATTTTTCCGATAATCAATAGGTTTACTGAATTTTTAAATAATGAATTCAAATGCCATCCTCTGCTGCAGCGGGATTCAAACCTGTGTTCCCAGAACATTACCTGGCGATTATCCAGCAATTATAGCCTCGACCATCACCTCCTCTATTTGATTGTAATTTGAAATTCCACATTCCTATTTACCCCTGATAACCTTTCACCCAACACTCAACAAGAATCTATACAAACTCTACATTAAAATATTCAACAGCTCTGCTTCCGCAATCTTTTTAACAAGCATTCAAAAGACTCAAGAGAATAGAAAATGCCTCTGCTTTAAATGGGTAACCCCTGAGTTTTATACGATGACACCGAGATCTTGATTTTACTCGATTTTCTTTTCAATGCCATCCTTATATATTCAGGAAATAAGAAATTATCTCATTGAAATCAAAGATTCTGAGGGGTTCAACAGAATGACATTCAGAAACTATTTCCCAGAGAAGACAGATGCGCAGTCTCAGGATGAGGGGTTGATCGTTTAGGACTGAGATGTTGTCAAATTTCTTCAGTCTGTGGATTATGATTCTTTGGAAATAACCAGCCCAGAGGATTGTGTGAATAAAGCTGGTGTGAACAGACTTTTGGTCCTTTGAAAAATGAAGACATGTGGGGAATGGGCAGAAAGTAGAGTTGAGACAAAAGATCAGCACTGATCACATTAAATGGCAGAGAAGGCGCAAGGAGCCATTTGGTCTCCTCCTGTTTCTATTCCTTACGCTGAAAACACAAAGTACTTCAGATAAACAAATTGTTCTGTGTGACAATCTGATCAACCCATTCTGCATTTCCATTCACGTTTTTTGTAATTTCAATTCAGTTAACTATTTTATCACTGAATGCAACAGGCTCCCAAAGCACTCGTCTCTTCTTCAGCTATCCTACTAACTCTCAACAAAAAATAGTTGTCATCTGCCTGTATCCCCAGACTGAACTCACAGCTCTTAATGATAAAGGGCACAACATCCAACTTTGATGACAGTGCATACCAGATAATATAGGATCAGCCACTGCTACACCCCTTGAGCATTGAAGACAACAGAAAGGTAAGTCAAGGGCATTTAACAAGGACTCTTCTCTAACAGTGCTTAATTTATACCTTTGGAGAGTGACACTCCACGCTGTTCAGAACCTTGCCACTGTCCTAACCCAACATTCACATCAACATGAAGCATACACCGTTAGGTAGTAAACAAGCCCTTACTCCTTGGCTTTGGGTTCTGAAATCCTTTACTGATCATTTAAACTCAGCCAAAGAAAGGGATCAAAAACTCTGAACATTTTGAACTGTGAGCCTATTATGCTCCCAATGAGATCTAAACTTTAATTAGGACAATGGATTACATGACATTGGACATTAAAACAATCACAGCATTAACCAATTGTTTAACACATTGGCCAGAAATAGGCCAATCAGACAGCGATTATGCTTCACATAATTTTCACCAACCTTACTTCCATCTCACCCAATTGACATAGACTCAGATGTACAGTACGAAAACAGACCCCTCAGTCCAACTCATCCATGCCAACCAATTATCCTAACCTAATCTAGTACCATTTGCCAGCACTTGGCCCATATCCCTCTAAACCACTCTATTCATAGACATGTCTTTCTATTCCTTTCTCCCAGATGTTTACCCAGCTTCCCTTCAATTGTAACTATGCCAAAGCTTCCCAAACATTTTCCAACTGTGACCTCATGTTAAGGCTTGAATAATCTCTCGACCACTCAGTGGGAATTGAGAGTACAGCATGGAGGCTGTGAAGCTGGGCCCCTGATAGAGCAGGAGCACAGCCATTATAACTCAGTCAGAGATGCAGGGTGCCCACTGCTGCTTCAAAACTCAGGACCACAACATTTCAGCCTGCAAAACCCCACTGGGGTCCTCTGATCTATGCTATTCACCTCAACTACTCCTCATGGTGGCAAACTGTGCATTCTCAGGGTGAAGACATTCTCCCAAGTTCCTTTTTGGATTGATATTTGTGCCCTTATTTTTGGACTCCTCAAAACTGGAAACATATTCTCCATGTCTACCCTATCAACTTCTCTAGAATGATAAAGTTGTCCATCAGACGACCTCTCAACTTTCTATTTTCTAGAGAAAACAGTGCCAATCGTTTTTTTAATTTTTTTTCCCCCTCTGGATATGGATGTCTCTGTCATGGCCAGCATTTGTTTCTGCAGTGAATGGAACCAGGTGAAGCTTATTGACTGAGAGATCCTTGACTGGGGCTGTCAACCTGGGCCAATCAGGGAGTCCTGGCTGACAGAGATAAACAGGGGATTCAGAATCTCCTCACTTCAGACACTGACTCTGTGCTGGCTAGCCATAGCCAGTATACTGTGCACCGGTAAATAAAATCTGGATCAGTGGTGCTGGAAGAGCACAGCAATTCAGGCAGCATCCGAAAAGCTTCGAAATCGACGTTTCGGGCAAAAGCCCTTCATCAGGAAGGGCTTTTGCCCGAAACGTCGATTTCGAAGCTTTTCGGATGCTGCCTGAATTGCTGTGCTCTTCCAGCACCAATGATCGAGAATCTGGTTTCCAGCATCTGCAGTCATTGTTTATACACCGGTAATTAAAAGGTGACTTAGTGACAGGATACAAGTTTCTGTGCAGTTATTTCAGTTTCCAAGCATTAACTGCCCATAGCCATTGATGGTCTTGCTGAGCCAATTCAGAAGGCAATTAAGAGTCAATCATTTTACTGAGGCCCTGAAGTCACGTGTAGATCAGACTGGTTAAGGACTGCAGATTTCCTTCTATAAGAACATGAGTGAACCAGGTTGAATTTTACAGACATAATGATAGCTGTCACCGTCGCCCTAATTAAGCTTATTCAGCTTTCAAATTCAGATTAATTAAATGTAATAAATTCCACCAGCTGCCATATCCCTGGAGCATTAGACTGAGTATCTGGAACACTAGTCAAGTGACTTTCGCATTATGCCATCCACCACAACAAAATCTATTTAGCCTTTCATAATAAGTCCAACCACCCTGTTCAGATGGCAATCTTTGTAAATCTTTTTTGCACCTTCTACAGCAACTCAATGTGCTTTTTCTTAAGTGTGAACGTTGCACAGTTGAAGAATGGTCTATAAGAGGTCAAAAGCTAAACCAACTAACACATATCATTTTAAAAGTATACAGATCTAAGGACAAGGACCAGAATGTGTTAAAGGAAGCAATGAAGGTAAAAGAACAACAAGAGAACTCATGCCCCCACAAAGTAAACAGATTCTAAGTCTTCATATGTCTGCATTTTTCTTCACTTTACCTGTTTTTCATTTTAATCATTTTTAACCATCATCACAAATACTCTTGTGATACACTTGAAGGGGGCTGCGCAAGGAGCTGCGATCAAATTATTAAAATCCACAATAACCTGCTCAAACTTGAGGCTTCCATTGTTCATCTCAATGGCAAAGTCCATTTGCTTTGACCTGCAAAGCTTTTCCTCTCCATATTACCTAAAATTCTTGCTCATACCTTGCTTATCTCCAATCTTTGATTTTCAATAACTCTGCTGCATGTATTTGTCCCACACTAGGTTCACCTCCCTGCATCACTTCTGTGAAAATGGAATAGAGGAGGCAGAGTTGTGTCTCATGAGTATGGTAATCTGACAGATGGCACCAACATGATAGGAGACAAATTCGCGGGGTGGGGGTGGAGAGCTCACATTGTTGATCTCGTCTTTAGCAACCTCCACCGGCACACCAGTGTAACTTTTATTAATCGAAGCATGTCTTGTTACACTTTCTGCAATCATCTTTCACTCTTCTGTGTATTTTTCCTGCTTTTTTGCCATGATTGATGCAACATCCTTTAGCAATGGTATCCTTAAACTCAGGAATTCTCTTTCTAAATCCTTAAGGCCTGTCTGAATCTCTTTCCACCTTCAAAAGTATCTCCACTATCTTCGAAACCATCCCCAATTTTTCTCCCAGGTACCTGACTATTGTCTGCTCTGCATGTGCAATTAAGACAAACAAGGTCAGCAGCAAACAAAAATGGAAATTGCTGGAAAAGCTCAGCAGGTCTGGCAGCAGCTGTTAAGAGAAATCAGAGTTAGAGTTAATGTTTTGGATCCGATAACACTTCCTCAACTCAGCAGTTCTGGCAGCATCTGTGGAGACAGAAACAGAGGCAAAATTTTGAATCTGGTATGACTTCTTCAGAAATGGATAACGGGCACCATTTCCATGCACCATTCAGTGCAGAAGAAGAGTCATCCAGACTCCACAGATGCTGCCATACCTGCTTTGGGTTTCTCCAGAATACTGTGAGTTTGTTTCAGATTTCTAGCAACCATAGTATTTTGCTTTTAGCCAGGTTATATCTGGTTTAGTGGGTCAACATCTCAATAGTTGCAATCAAAGACTACATCTAAATCACAATCTTGCAAACAAACAAATATACATCAACCTGATTAAAACAGTTGCTGGAAAGGCAAAAGAAAGTCTCCTTTCAAAGGAAAGTCAAAATAACAATCCAGATAATAGAATGGGCACGTACAATAGGATTGTGTAAATATGATAAGGTTTAAAACTATTGCCTAAGATCTAAATATGGAACACTGTCAAAATAGAACCCGTAAACAAGTCTTAATAGTTTTAGTCATCAATAATAATTTTTAAATCATTAATTTTTTTAAACCAAAAGCTTGTAACTTTAAAATGTACATTAACTCTAAATAACAGCTTAATCTGCACAGTAAATGCAATCAATTTTTAAAAAGAATATGAAAAGCAATAATTGACTGGGTACATGATCCATATCACCAATATCAAATTTTGATAAGCACTTCCCTGAGGTCCTTCCAGCTCAGCATCACTTAATGCATTCTATCTTCATTTACCTGATCATTAGCTTCAAGTTTGTTCAGCTGGAAACCAACAAACACTAATTACTTTGACATCACCAAGTTATATCTGTCCCCTACCTCCCTTGACAGCAGGGAAGACATTATCAAGGGTAAGGATGGTAATATCTTGATAAATGATGGCTTGCATCACCTCACTGTCAATCATTTGAATACACTTGCAGAAGATACAAATAAATTGTATTACTGAAACCTAGCACTCAGAGGACAAAACACCCAAGGAGTTAGATATTAAGAACAGCGGGCTCCTGAGTAGAATTCTGCTTGCAGCAAATATTTTGTAAAGTTCTTTGGCATTTGCCTCAACTGGAAGAGCATAAAAATGTCAAACTGTAACTTTGAAACCTTGTATGCATGTACACTGGGAAAAAAAATTGTATAACTGTATAATAACAAGGATCGGTATAGAATATGTTTCCGAAATTTGATCATCTATCTTCTGTTTTACCCAGCTTTAGCTGGAATTTAAAACAAACTTCTAGACCCTTCAAAGAGAAAATATTATTCCAGCATTCTTCTCATAACTTTAAAAAGATTAAAAAGGATAAAATCAAGATTATTGTAACTTTGGAACTCAGTTGATGCCACTGCAACTCTGAATCCTTTATCTAAATTTTCAAACATCATAATAAATAACGGAATAATTGCTAAAATGTACCTATTCATAAGCTTTTGAAGAGCACCACCAGTAATGAAAAACAACTAAACCCAAAAGTTAAAACATTCGGGGTCAAATTGTTCAGAGAGAGAATCATGGTAATATTTCAAAGAGTGCAGGGGAGGATTCTTTGGTGTTTTAACTGATATTTATCTCTCAATCAGTATCACTAAAATAGATTGTCTGTTCATTACCATATTGTTGTGCATGAGATCTTACATTCAGTATTTGGCTGCCTCAATTCTGACATTACAACAGTGACTACACATCAAAAAGTACTTAATTGTCTGTAAAGCAATTCCTAAGATTGTGAATGGTATGATACAAATGCAAATCTTTCTTTTATCTTCTTAACCCAAAGCACCAAAATGTTGTTAATTATATAGTTTAAAAAATAACATTCAAGACAGTCATCAATTATTGTTGATGGTGACTGACTTCATTTCTGTCTCGCTATTACTCTTCCTTAACAATATTTGTTGGTCCACTCTTAAGGTTGGATTTTAACTCCATGAGTAAATGGGTTTTGAGTGAACTAAAGGTGGCTCCTTTTAATTCTCCTCCAATCTGTGAATGGACATTGAATTCATCACCTTTTCCTGCCTTCTCAATCCTCCTTCAGTTTATATCCCAACAGGCTCTTCAGCCCAACAAGTCCACACTGCCCCTTCGAAAAGTGATTCACTCAGACCCATTCCCCTACCTTATTACTCTACATTTACCCTGGCTTATATACCTAACCTACACATCACTGAACACAATTTAGCATGGCCAATTCACCTAACCTGCACATCTTTGGACTGTGGGAGGAAATCGGAGCACCCGGAGGAAACCCACGCAGACACAGGGAGAATGTGCAAACTCCAAACAGACAGTCGCCCGAGACTGGGATCAAATCTGGGTCCCTGGTGCTGTGAGGCAGCAGTGCTAGCCACTGAGCCACCGTCCTGCCCCCATGTATCAACTACCTATAATTAATCATACCTCAATTTTAAAATTCTCAATGTTGTTTTCAAATCCTTCCAAAGCTTCTCCTACCCAACCATCCCAATCTGTAAATGTAGCAAATACAATTTCAATTGCTTCATTAGCAGCTGTGCATTCAGTTGCCTAGGCCTTAAGCTTTGGAATTCCCTCTGTTAATCACTTTGATTCTCCACCTCTTCTTTTCCATTAAAGCACCCTTAAAATCTAAACCTTTGGCCAAATTATTGGTCATCTGCATAATATCTCATTTGGCTTACTGTCAAATTGTCTGATAACCTTACTGCAAAGTGCTTTGCAATATTTTATTACATTAAAGATACTAGATAAATTCAAGTTGTTATTGCATTGTCCACTCGAGTCCCAGATGGCTTGTTGTCCCTGCAGCATTGCCATCAGCTCATTTTTTTCAGCAACATTATGTAAAAAACATCTCAAGTTGAAAGGAGCAAGGTCCTAGTGGAATTAATGGCAGACACCACTACTGGTCCTTTGGTTACTGAAAAATCTGATGTGTTCGTTTGTTAAGAAACAAATCTAGTACAACAACCTGAAAGTCTTCAATTGAAAATATATAGAAAACACTAGAAATACATATTAGGCAAGCTGGCATTTGGACAGTAATCAAGTTTGGTTACCTCAGATGTGAACAGCATCAAAAATACATCTAGTAAATCTCAGATGACTTCTCGTTACTTTATCGCTGAGTGATCTGTTGAGTATTTCTGCATTCTCTGTAATTACTTCAGAGTTTCAGAATTTGCATGCCCTCTTTTCACATTTTATGGGCAAGGAGTTTCATATAATGTAACATCATGTTGTTTAATGAATTTCAATTGACATCGAGATAATATATTATGGACAAAGTATATGTGGTGGGCTCTTGTGGCAGAATAGTAGTATCCATATCTCAAAGCCAGGAGGACTGGGTTTATATCCTGCCTACTTCAGAGGTGTGTCATAACATATTTGAATGAATTGATTTAAAAATATCCACAAAATACATGTGTAGAAACATTTGAGGGTGGGCTTGCAAAGAGAAATTTCAGAAAAAAAATCTTCAAATTGGGCAGGACTCCAGAACAAGAAACAATAGTCCAAGCAGCTGTCAAAATAAGCTTTCTATATTACAAAGGCTTTAAAATGATGTGTTTAGCTCCCACAATAGTTCTGTAAGTTTTTATAGAGGATAGCTAAGCAATATAAATGTGGTTCCGTTCCCAGGCTGAGCTGACCCGAGTTATAGCAGCAATAAGAATACAATTGAGAAAAGTGCTTCGAGTTGGGAGGGAGAAGTGAGGAACAAAACAAGCTTAGTTTCTCTAATCTTGAGACAATTCTGCAGCATGCCCCAGAATGGCTGTTGTGGGGTTTGGCTGGGATGTTGCACTTCATCTCCCAAATAATTCTAGTCAAAGTGCAAAATCATAAATGCGTAAGGTACCACAAATTGACCAACTCTTGGATCCAAAGCCTGCCAAGAAGCCAAGACTTTCAGGAAATGAGGGAAGGGGATGAATATTGATGAGAAAACAAAACAATGTAGCATAGATTGGACATGGCAGACATGACAACAACTTAATGGAATTAATCACGACAATCGTATATTGAGGACTAATCTGTAACATTCAGACTGGTGATAGCCTGGACTTGCTCAGACAGCTGCTCGAGGCTTGAAGCATTTAGCACAAAGTCGATTAGAGATTGCTTCAATTCTTTCAGGATTATAAAAGATTGTTTCTTTACTCTTGTCAACAATCTACAGACATACAACAACATTTGTGGGCGGCACAGTGGCACATTGGTTAGCACTGCTGCCTCACAGCGCCAGAGACCCGGGTTCAATTCCCACCTCAGGCAACTGACTGTGTGGAGTTTGCATGTTCTCCCCGTGTCTGCGTGGGTTTCCTCCGGGTGCTCCGGTTTCCTCCCACAGTCCAAATATGTGCAGGTCAGGTGAACTGGCCATGCTAAATTGTCCATAGTGTTAGGTAAGGGATAAATGTAGGGGTATGGGTGGGTTGCGCTTCGGCAGGGGCGGTGTGGACTTGTTGGGCCGAAGGGCATGTCTCCACATTGTAAGTAATCTAATCTAATTAAGAAACGTATGAAACCCTGCTAGAATATTTTTAAAAACTACATTGGTGAACATTTACTGCTATGAAGTATCCCTAGGACAGCCTGGTCACAGAATTAAACGCTTATGTTTCAGAAGACAGTCACACCCCTTAAATTAATCACACCAAATTTGGTCACTGATCAAGGACAATGGCATGACAACAAATGAGTCAGGTGTTGGTATCCAGAATTTAGTTTTAGAGAGGCTTCAGCTCTATCTCATTGTTGCTTCAAGTGTAACGGGGGGGCACAGATTGCAAGGACGATGAGTGAACTAACCACAACATGACATTCAAGTGTGGGCAGAAAAAAGGAATGTCGTAACAGGGGCAGCATAGTATGGATACTGTTTGCAGCAACAAAGACAGTGAGACCCAAAGTCTGTGTTGCTTACTAAGTAGCCATTCACCCAATCACATCTGCTCCACCTTTCAATGTGTTGTCCTGAACTTCAGCACCACGTAGGGATCTCTTTGGACTGGAGAGCAACTTGAAGAGGGAGAAAAATGATCTACTTGTCATGGTCCACACGGTACCAAAGCCATAGATTGGACTAGGAAAGAGGTTTGCTAGGAAAGAATTATAAGCAGCTCAGGACTAAAATTTAAAAAGTAGAATCATAAAGGTAATAATTTCAGGATTAGTACCTGAGTTACATTGCAAACTCCCAGAAGATAAGTAAGATTAGAGAGATAAATGCATGGTTCAAAGATTAGCAAGGGAGAAATTGGAAAATAGATTAAGGGGAATCTCAGTGGATGAGCATTGGCAGACATTTAAGCAGATATTTCTTAACTATTTAAGCAGATAGTTCACAAAAATTTGTGTTCTGATTAAAAAGAAGTTCTCGGTGAGAAGGCTGAATCAACCATTGTGAACAAAGGCAGCAAAGTCAAAAACCACGCCAAATAAAGTGGCATAAACTTGTAGTAGGCCAGAGATTGGTCTTTTAGTTCTTTTTTAGAAACCAACACCAGATAACTAAAAAGCTAATGAAAAGGAAGAAAACTGATTATGAAACTGAATTTGCAAGAAGTATCAATATTCAAAAAAAAGTCTACAGTTCTACAAAAAAAAGCTACAATGAGTAGGGGTCCCTTGAAGGCTGCAAATGGAAAAGTGACAGTGGAAAGCAGGAAACTGGCAGATAATGAATGCCAATATTTTGCATTAGCCTATAGTTTCCTGCTTTCTGTCTCCCTCCCTTTTTGAATAATAGTGCTAGCAGTTTTCCAAACCTCTGCAAATCCATCGTGTTCAGGAATATTTCAACCAATGCCTCCACTGTCACTGCAGCCACTTCCTTTAAAATTACCAAACATACCAAAGATATAAGACAAGGTGCTGATAGGAGGAAAGGGGTGGTAACAATCTCTATCACGAGAGACAAAGTATTTGACAAATAAATGGGATTAAAGGCAAGCAGGTCCCCAGGATCTGCTGTCTTTTTTACAAGGACTTTAAGGGAAATAGCTGCAGTTATAATGGAGGCGTCGTCAAAATAATCCAGAACTCACTGGAATCCAGAAGGGTTCCAATAGATGGCAAACCTGATCTCATGAAGCTCCGGGCCACCAAACGACACAACCCACTATCATTAGTTTCTATACATACAGACAAAGGAGGACACCACTGTGACTGGGACAACACACATCCTAGGACAGGTGAAACAAAGATACGCACAAGAATTCGTAGAGGCATGGCATTCTAACAAGAACTCCATCAATAAACAGATCAATTTAGACCCTATCTATCTTCCCTTAAAAAAAAAGAACCGGAAGTGACATCGCCCACCTTAAGAAATTAAGACCTATAAATAGAAAGGCGGGAATTACCACCAGCGTTTCATCAGATACTCTCTGATGACGTTACCTAGTATGGTGACAAAATGTCTGAAAACAAATCTTCAAGCTCAGCGAGCTAACTTACATGCTAGTATCCATCATTAAAGAGAAAATAGTACAATATATAGAAATGTTAAACGCAATCAAAAAGTCAACATGGTTCTGTGAAAGGAAAGTCACAATTGACAAGTTTGCTAGAGTTCTTTGAGGATATAACAAGCAGAGCTGATCAAAGGAGAACCAGTTGATGTAGCGTATTTTCCAGAAGACACTCAAAAATGGTACCACATAAAACAGATAGTTTTAGCAAATGGTTTTGGGGTAATATATCAACATAGACTGAGGACTAGTTAACACAGTGAAGACAGATTAATAAGACCGTGAGATGTACAAGCAGAGGTAGGCCATTCACCCCATTGAGTCCGCTCTACATTACAATTACATCATGACTAATCAGATAATCCTCAACTCCACTTTCCTGCCTTTTCCCTATAACCTGTGGTTATCTTACTGATTTAAAATCTGTTCGCTGCAGCACGAAATATACTGAATGAACCAACCATAATAGCTCTCTGTGGTAAAAAATTCCTCAAATTCATTGCCCTCAGAAAAGATATTCCTCCTCATCTCAGTTTTAAATGGGCAATCCCTTATTCTGAGATGGTGTGCTCTGGTCCTAGGCACTCATAGGGGGAAACATCCATCCTGTCAAATCCCCTCAGAATCATGTAAATTTCAATAAGGTCACCTCTCTTTCTTCTAAACGCCAATGAATACAGCTCAACCTAAGCAACCTCTCTTCATAAGGCAGTCCCTCCATATCTGATGATATGTTATGTATTTCTAAATCCTCTGCTATTACATTATTTATATTAGACTCTAACATTTTCCCATTACTAGAAAGCAGGGAACTATAGGCTGATGCAAAATAGTAGTGTTCATTATCCTCCAGTTTCCTGCTTTCCACGATCAATTCTCCATTTGTGTCCTCCAAGGGTCCCATATTTGTTTTAGCTATTTTTTGTAAACCTGTAGAATTTTATTTTAATATCAATACTTCTTGCCATAGAGGGATCTGTGTCTTCCTGTGCATGAAACACACGATGTGCATGCAAGTGCAGTAAATCATTGAGAAGGCAATTGGAATCTTGGCTTTTATTGGTATGGGTGGATGTTTAAAAATAGGGAAGTCTTGTTACAACTATACTCAGCATTGGTGAAGCTACACCTACACTACTGTGTACAGTTATGTTTCCTATATTTAAGGAAGGATATATACTTATGTTGGAAGCAGTTCAAACGAGATTTGATAGGCTGATTCCTGGGATGAAGGCTTTGACAAATAATAAATGGTTAAGCAAATTAGATTTGATTCAGCCCTTCCTGATGATGATGCCTGATACTCGATGCTGCCTGACCTGCTTTTCCAGCACCACACTCGCGACTCTAGGCTTTATTCATTACAGTTCAGAAGAACAAGGGGTCATCTTAATTTAAAAAATACAAAATTCTAAGAGGTTT
Organism: Chiloscyllium plagiosum; assembly: GCF_004010195.1. Classification (NCBI taxonomy): domain Eukaryota; kingdom Metazoa; phylum Chordata; class Chondrichthyes; order Orectolobiformes; family Hemiscylliidae; genus Chiloscyllium; species Chiloscyllium plagiosum. The sequence continues at coordinate 16,532,287 of NC_057715.1, forward strand.
TGACAGGGTAGATATTGAAAATATGCTTGCTCGGGTAGGGGATCCTCGAAATAGGAAGACAGTCATAGAATAAAGGGGTTTTCATTTAACATTAAAATGCAAAGGAATTTCTTCTCTGAGAGGATAGTGGATATTTGGAACTCCCTTTTCCAGTGTGATCTAGCTTCCACAACTCAAAGTATTTGAAGAGAAGAGAAGATGGATTTCTTAAATATTGAAGAGTTGAGGGCTCAGGAGGGGCTGAATGGCCTTCACCTGCTCATAAGTCTTATTTTGAACTGTGGCAGGATCTAATTCTGCAATTTGGACATATAAAACCCAAAGATGAGAAGACAAGTTTTCCATGCTGAGTTGAATAATGTTTAATCAACTCTCAATATCACTAAAATCAGAAAATCTGGTCACATTTGCTGTTCCCACAACCTTGCCATTCACAGACTGGCTATTACATTACACTAGCTTACATCACTGACTGCACTGCAAAATGTTCTTCACTGGTTACAAAGCATTTCTGACATCTTAATATTGCGAAAGTTGCTGAATAATGACACATACTTATTCCTACTGTTATGATCCCAACTAAGGTTATTCATGGACAAGTCAGATCCCAGACAGAAAATCTGACTTAATAAGTCGTACTTTCCCTTTATTTTATTTAATGGGGTGGATTTTCATTGAAACAGAAACACACAAAGCTGCAGATCTAGCTTTAACAATAACACAAAAGATTATAGTACAAAATGAAAGATAAACTAGAATAAGCCAAACTATTCACATACAACAAAATTTGAAAAATTTTGAATAGCATTAAAGGTGCAATATTGCATCTATCCCAACTGCATCCCTTTACTTCACTCAAATATCAGACAGAATTCCTTCTCCATCTAATTTATAGATTTGACTTAACTGTTGCTTTGAATTACCAGTTTGAAAGTTTGACAGCCTTTTCCTCATATATCCACAGACTAGAACTTAGAATTTCTCAAGCCCTACAGAATTCTAACAAAACACTTCGGTTGGGAATTTCAAAATTGAATTCCTTACATTGAGGTAACCTATTTCTTAAGTTTTGTTAACTAACTCCTCTCTTTAGGAGAAAATGCTTCATACATCTAACTCCAAACAGAACATGTGTGAACTGAAACCAAAAGCTTTCCAAGTTATGGGGTTTTCTCCTAAACAAAATAAAATCCTACTAACTAAAAGCAAGCTCATGCTATTTACTGTCAACTCATGAAACTCTTTGAATGTGAACAAATTCCTAATATCACTTCAGGAAGTCTCTCTCTCTCATATTGTTTCAAAAAAAATAAGGCTTCAGAAATACTGACAAGTTCATAATTTAACCCTTCAGACACACAGACCAAACCTATTTGTCATTGGTTCAAAATCTAGACTGTCAAACATCTTACATCACACTCTCCCAATTGTACTCTTTCCTTCCCTGGTCTCTTCATACTTACATCTACCAATTTTCGCACCAGTTTTAACAGTTTTCTGCCTTTTTGGTGGGAAGTCTAATACTTGAGTAATACTTCCCAACGGTACACTGATATTTCCTCAGGACCCGTTTCCTACAAGACCTTTTTTCCCCAAAGTCCCAGGGTTTCTATCTTTAGCACATCTGTTCTCTCAATACTCACCACCATCCCAATATTTCTGATATTTCTTCATTTTCTGGCAGGTTTCCAAATGAGCCTCCTTCCACCTTTCAACCCTTTCCCTCCATCCCAGTACCACAACGGCATTATTCTTATTCAACTTACACCAACCAACATCCACATTTAACAGATCACACTTCACTATTTCCACCACCAACAGTATGCTGCCACGACCAAACGCATCTTCCACCTTACTCCTTTCTCAGCATTCCAAAGGAAACATTCCCTCAATGATACCTGGTGTACTCTTCAATAATCCCCAATAATCTTCCTTCCCACACATGTTCCAGGTGATGTCTCTGCAGTGAAAATGTTGGTGACAATCTTGACTGTAAGGATTCACGCATGACGGTTGGTTGAAGTGGGCACTATATTTTATATGTCTCCTTGGGTTCAGTCCTCTTGGAAAGGGAGATTACGTCATCCTCAATCCCAAAGGATTGTTGAAGATGATGATCAGTTGGAATCTTTCCAAGTCATACTCCAGGAACTTGTCAGCCAAGGAAAAGATATTCATGGCACAGTCAAGCAGGTTGATAATTAACTTGCTCCTATTTCCAATACACCACAGCAGGAAGTAGGAGCAGAAGAAATTATGCTGGTCAGCCATACTTGGTATTAAGTAGTGGCACTAAAGCTGTAGCCATTCATCTATCTCTAAAACAGACTTCCTTACAGACTGTGACAAATTAAGGACAGAGTAGGCAAATGCCATGATGGCAATTCACTATGCCACAGCAGAACTTCCTTCTCTTAGATCTCATAAAAGTGACTGTGTGAAGGTAATGAAGGGATATCCCAGAAGGATGGTGAGGAGTCAGCAATTGCCCGGTGATGATTTTTTGCACATCCCTATGATTAGAACCAAGACTGCAACTGAGAGACCCAAGAAACTGTCAGTCTGCCTGACCGTGAACATACATATTTTTCCACAATATCAACGTTGGCTCTATTGTCAGTCAAAAGAAAGGCACAAAATCAACAAAGTTAAAAGTGGAAAAATTATTACAAATCTTTCCACTCCAGCAGTCTCGAAATCCAGTGATGCTGCCAAACTTCATTCCCGGAGGGAATTATTTATTTTGGAATCATAGCCACCAAACATCTAACCTCAAAAAAACATCATTGTTCAATTGCATGACATTGAGATCTAATTACCACTCTTTCAGGTCAGGGTGACTGAAATTCATCTTCCTTAAATAATGCATTAAAAGTAACCAAGAACACAAATTATAATTTCAAAACAATTTGAAAGAGAAGTGAAACAATGACAATTAATTAAATTCAAACAATTGTAATTACACAAATGTGGAGGAGATATTTTCAAATCAACCTGTTTAGAGCAGGTGGGACTTGGTGAACTGAGGCCACCTGCTCCAGAGGTAGGGATACTACCTCTGGTTACATTACACCCCAATGTATTAGAATGCATTCAATGCAAAGATGATGTGTTGCTCCTTGTGAATGTCAAGGTGAGGGCCAAAATACTTATTGCGTGAAATGGGCATTAAATTTTTTTTCTAAATTAAGTTTGGGATGCGGGCAACGCTGGTTGGCCAGTATTTATTGTGCGTCCCTAGTTGCCCTTGAGAAAGTGATGGTAAGCTGCCTTCTGGAACTGCCATGATGTAGAATTGCCAGTGTTGGACTGGGGTGGACAAAGTTAAAAATCACACAACACCAGGCTGGAGTTGTGTGATTTTTAACTTCTTGAACTGCTGCAGTCCACCTGCTGTGGGTTGACCTACAATGCCATTAGGAAGGGAATTTCAGGATCCTAACGCAGCGACAGTTAAGGAACAGCAACATACTTCCAGGTCAGCATGGTGAGTGGCTTGGAGGACAACTTGAAGTCGAGGTGTTCCCATGTTTCTGCTGCCCTTGCCCTTCTAGGTGGAAGTAGTTGCGGGTTTGGAAGGTGCTTTCTGAGGATCTTTGGCGTATTTTTGCAGTGCATCTTTCAGATAGTAAAGACTGCTGCTACTGAGCATCGGCGGCGGAGGCAGTGGATAGGTGCCAATCAATGATTTGTCCTGGATAGTGTCAAGATTCTTGACTATTGTTGGATCTGTAGCCATCCAGGCAAGTGGGGAGTATTCCATCATGGACAAGCTTTGGGAAGTCGGGAAATGAGTTACTTGCTGCAGAATCCCTGATCTGCTCTTGTTGCCAGTGTTTACAAGGCAAGTCCAGCTGAGTTTCTGGTCAATGGTAACTGTCAGGTCATTGATGAAGCAGCTGAAGATGGTTTCGTCTAGGACATTACCCTGAGGAAGTCTTGCAGAACTGTCCTGGAGCTGAAATTACTGACCTCCAACAACCACGATCATCTTCCCATGGGCCAAGTATGAGTCCAACCAGCAGAGATTTTGCTCTCTGATACCCACTGATTCCCGCTTTGCCAAGGCTTCATTATGCCGCACCCCACCGAATGCAGCCTTGATGTCAAGGGCTATCACTCTTCCCTCACCTCTGGAATTCAGCTCTTTTTCCCATGCTTGGACCAAAACTGTAACGAAGTCAGGAGTTGAATGGCCCTGGTAGTACGCAAACTGGGTGTCACTGAGCAGATTGTTGCCAAGCAAGTGCTGCTCAATAGTACTATTGAAGACACCGTCCATCATTAAGCATACAAAGCTACTAAAAAAAGGATTTCTATATGCCATTTGCTAGGCCATACACAATACAGAAGTCAGTAATACCACTATAAAAAAACAGAACAAAGCAACAGACAGTGAGAGTAGATTCGTTACGATGACACCAGAATTTTTTTTTTTTAAAATAGCCATGAAGGAGAGATTTGAGATACAATTAGAGCAGAGAGTGCAGAATGGACCAGATTATCAAATTTGCATTACAATCTGGCTCACAAACCGAAACCTTTTAGATAAAGTGTGATATCTAGGGAACATACTAACAGAGCAAAGCCACAGGATTCCTTGGTTTTAAACAAACAGCAATAAACTTTACAATGCAAAGTTAAAACAGTAGTGCAATGTGGAGTATATACACAACTTATATTCCAACATCCAATTTAACCCAACATAAATATGGGAAACAGAGACAATGTGCTCAAACACCCTATAGAGTACATCAACTACCAAATACGATCAAGCCAGATTCCATGAATTTCTCAGCAACACTCCAGATGTTAGAGATAAGTCAGTCACCAAATCTCATTAAAACTCTACAAGTGGTTCTGTTTAGGAGTCATAGGAGATGTACAGCACGGACACAGACCTTTCGGTCCAACTCGTCCATGCTGACAAGATATCTCAACCTAATCTAGTCCCATTTGCCAGCACTTGGCCCATATCCCTCCTAACCCTTGCTATACACATACCCATCCAAATGCTTTTTGAATGCTGCAATTGTACGAGCCTCCACCACTTCCTCTGACAGCTCATTCCATACATGCACAACCTTCTGCATGAAAATGTTGCCCCTTAGGTCCCTTTTATATCTTTCCCCTCTCACCCTACACCCAATGTTCTAGTTCTGGACTCCTCCCCACCCCCCCAACCCCAAGGAAAATACTTTGTCTATTTATCCTATCCATGCCCCTCATGATTTTATAAACCTCTTTAAGGTCACACCCGATGCTCCAGGGAAAACAGCCTTAGCCTATTCAACCTCCCTCAGATCCTCTAACCCTGACAACACTCTTGTAAGTCTTTTCTGAATCCTTTCAAGTTTCACAACATCCTTCTGATAGGCAGGAGACCAGAATTGCATGCAATATTCCAGAAGTAGCCTAACCAACGTCTGTACAGCCGCAACATGACCTCCCAACTCCCACACTCAATACTCTGACCAATAAAGGAAAGCATACCAAATACCTTCTTTATTTCCCATCTACCTGTGACTCTACTTTCAAGGAACTATGAACCTGCACTCCAAGGTTCTTTGTTCAGCAGCACTCCTCAGACCTTACCATTAAGTGATTCTTCACTGCTGAAGACCTAACTTCTGAACTCCCTAAAAGCCTCTCCATCACAGACTGCCTCGGTACCGGCTCAAATTCTGATAGTTCACTCTCCCACTCAGAACAGCGTTCCTGGATTCTATGAACGACACTCCATGAGCTGGCATAGGCACAACTTCAGCTTGTCCACAGACAGCTAGCTTCACTACTGCCATGTCTCAAGTTGTAATGTTGCTCAACTGCACATAGCAAATGCTGCTTGTGAACTTCCTTCACCCTTGTTTTCAGCTGGACTGAACTATTGATGGCACACATGGCACTATTTCAGCCAAGCCCACAAAGCTTCCAATGCTTTTCTGAGCCCAAATGACAATACCTCAGCTGCAGTTCCTGGCTCCCTGATGTCTCCTGAGTCCCAAAGGCCCAAAGCCTGCTTCAGAAGCATATTTTTGGGATGGAGCCTCTTCTCCCTGCTGCTGACTGACGAGCAACCTTCTCCACCTACTGCCTCCATCCAACAGGCTAAACTGGAGATGAGTGAAAACTTGCAACATTAACTCTGCTTTCTCGCCACAGGTGCTGCCAGACCTACTGAGTTCATCCTGCAATTTCTGTTTTGATGAAACCATTCACTCAGTAACCCTTGAACTGTTCTGAGTTACCTACTGAAAAAAATCATAACAAGTCCAATCTCTTGTTCTATAGCAGTACTGAGTATGACTAATATTTCAAAACAATCAAATTTAGCAATACATTGGCACTCTTCATTCATTGAACATCACCATTTTCAAAGATTGCTGGCTTGCATAGTACAAATTGCATACAATTAAAGTGTTTTACATCACCAAGTAAGGAAGTTTCATTGTGACTGTAAGGGGGTTCGGTGAGACTTAACTTTGAGTAAGGCGAATTGTGTTCTGGAGGCTGCAGAGATAAGAGATATTAGCAGGAAGACGAGGAGCCCTAATCTCCAAGCCCCTCCCTCCCAGTCCTAAGAAGATACCTCAGTGAAGGAGCAGGTTAAATCCATACAGGATGAATTGTTAAGGCATTCTTCTCCACCCTCCACCAGCAGAGAGACATCTGCTTGAGTGAGTAACATATCTAAACTAGATTCTGAGTCACGTACTTATGAACACAGTATTAGCATGGGTCCACAACAACAGGAGGAAGAAGTGCCCAAGGTCTCTGACACTCTGGCGATTGCTGGATAGCAGGCCACTGCTGAGGCCAGTACAGATAATGATGTTCTAAACTCAGCTGTAAATGAACTGATGGAGATGCAGAGAAAAGTAGTGGAAGAGGTACCAGAGATTATGTGCAGAATAAAACAAGGAGCATCTTCAGCTGCTTCATCAATGACTTTCCCTCCGTTATAAGGTCAGAACTGAGGACGTTCATTGATGATTGCACAATGTTCAGCTCCATTCACAACTTGAACATGGACTGTTTCAGTACCTGACAAATGCAACAAATCTGAACAATATTCAGACTTGGGCTGACAAGTGCCAAGTAACATTTATGCCATGCAAATGCCAGACAATAACTACCTCCAAAAACAGCCAATCTAACCACTGCCCCCTGACATTCAATGGTGTTACCATCACTAAATCACCACACTATTTACATCCTTGGGGTTATTACTGACCAGAAACTGAACTGGACTCACCATATAAACACAGTGGCTACAACAGTCGGTCAGAAACAAGGAATACAGTGAAAAGTAACATACCTCCCGACTCCCTAAAGCCTACCTATCATCTACAATGCACAAGTCCGGAGTGTGATGGAATACTTCCCACTTGCCTGGATGGATACAGCTCCAACAACACCCACAAATCTTGACACCATCCAGGCTAAGTGGCCCACTTGATTTTCATCATATCCACAAATATCCACTCCTTCCACCACTGGTGCTCAGCAACAGCACTGTGTGCTATTTGCAAGATGCACAGCAGATATCCGCCAAAATTCCTTAAACATCATCTTTCAAACTACTTTTATGTAGAATGACAAAGTTAGCACGTACATGGGAACATACCACCTGCAAGTTCCCTTCCAAGCCACTCACCAGCCTGGTATGGAATACATCACCATTTCTTCACTGTCACTGGGTGAAAAACCTAGAATTCCATTCCTAATGGCATTGAGGGTCAACCTACCACAATATGGACCGCAGCAGTTCAAAAAGGCAGCTCACCACCAGCTTCTCAAGGACAACTAGCAATGGGCAAGAAATGCTGGCATAGCCAGTGGCGCTCACATCCTACAAATGAATTAAAAGTAAAGAGCAGTTTGCCCATGTGATTTCTGATGTCATGGTGCCAGCATGTATACATGGCTGTCTCCATGGCCTGGGTGGTAGCTGTCTTGGAGAGGCAGGTCAGCTGCATACTCAGTATCTGTTAGGTATGTGCTCAGGCTTCCACTCTATCATTCGAGCCATGTATGCATTCATCCCCTGGTGCAGCAATAGGGGACTGAGATAGCTTGACTTCCCCTCCAAGTGTTGCATCCTCTCAAGGGGTAAGGTGTTAGGTTCTTTGCCGAGGTTTCACACACAAGATGCAATTCGCACACACCAACTTCTGCAAACAGTTAAAGTTTATTAAAGCCTGTACAACCTAAGTGTGCGAAGTCGAGTCAAAGTGAGGCCTTGAACAAAGAAAACACATCCCATTTATACAGGTCAGTTGGCAATGCTTACAGATACTCTGGCCACTCCTCACAGCCACGTGCCACTCATGACAACCCCTAGTCACTCACAGTCACATGTTACCCCAGGTACAATGGTAGGAGGAGATCATCCTTGGAGATAATGTAAATTTAAATACCCTAAATCTTGGAGAATAGTTATGCAGATGATTTCCTGACTCAGTGATTCCCCAAGACAATGTGGGTGTGACATACGTATCTTCAGGGGATGGCTGGAAAGCATTTCTGAATGGAAGAGATTGAATTATAGTTTAATTTGATAACAGTAGGAGCAAATGACTGTCTAAATGAAATGTTAATTACAATGGATATTCGTCCACATTCCTGCATGCTATCTGAGAGACAGAATGTCGCCCCCACTCACTTCCAGAATGTTCAGCTTTGCAATCTAACTCTTTAATATTGCATTGATGTTCAAACACATATTCCCACTTCATCTTTTAACACTACATTCCTCCCTTTTATCATTCCATGATAACTCCCCTAAATGGAAGGCTGGGAAGGGTCTTAAGCAGCTTATTCATAATGTTCCCACAGCCAGTGTTTAAACAAGTTATTGACACACAGCATGGAATTATTATAACAACAAAAATTACTAGGGCATGCACTAGATAGGATCCTCCCACGTGGAAAAAAGTTCACCAGTAAAGTTCTTAAATCCACAGTCCTTAGTGATCACTCCATCCCCTCCAAGTCAAGTGGAAATGAGCTAGTTCTCCAAAATCTCCTTCAGTAAATTCCAACCTGAAAACAAAATTCAGTCTGTCCTTGTGCATCACTCCATGGAAAAATCTGACTTCTTGGATAAGGCAGTTAAATACTTAACAAAACTGACAAGACTTCCATCCATCTGGAGATGCTTCAGTTGGAGGATACCAGCGCATCGGAGAGTGCAGTTCAGCAGCTGGCTGGGTGAACGCAGCTTTCTTTGCTGCTTCTGCTCCTGCTCTGCTGTCAAATGTAACAAAGCCAGCTGGCTATTTTGACATTAGCTTGATCAGTGAACCTTCATATCCCTTAAATGATCGAAAGACAGGGTAAAGCTCACGTGGTTTAATGTCCGTAGGAAGGCCACTGACAAAAAGTCCTCTTCACTATTGTTAGTTTCTTCACATTTCGTGCTTATGACTGGGGAGCTGGTGAATCCGTTGGATCAGGTTGTGGAGAGGTGGGTGGTGGTCAGAAAGCATGCTTTACTTGTGAATGGAGAAACTCGAGAGACAATATTAGCTGCTGAGACTATCTTTGCACTTCCTCTCTCATTCCTTCACTTGCCAAGGTGGTTATTAGTATGATGTCAGTCACACACATTTAACTACACTAAACTGTGTTTGCCTATTTCATCATTCTTTGAAATCTTGTAAGTCTGTTACTCTGTTCACTATTTATGACATAATCAAGTTTTATAGAATCCATAAACTTTAAGTTGTACTCGGGGTCGAGTGTGTGGTGCTGGAAAAGCACAGCAGGTCAGGCAGCATCCGAGGATCAGGAGAATCGACGTTTCAGGCAAAAGCCTTTCATCAGGAATTGTACTGCCTAACTAAATTGTAAATTGTACTAAATTCTAATTTGTACTGCTTAAACAATTCATTCATTTATAAACAACAATCAATGGTCCTAAAATCAAACCCTTGGGTACCTCATTCAGGTTATTCTAAATTATTTTCCTTTGACAAATTAATATTTGGCTAATGTGAAAGCTGTTCCAAAATCTGGAACAGCAAGAAAACAAGATAATGTTTCCCATGCTCTAGGTGCAGTTTCAGTTCAGATTTAAATCTCAATTATTCATGGGAAACAAATGCAGAATATATTAAAATATGTTCTCCAAATGAAACTTCACAAATAAAACAGTCAGAATTACAGTGGCAACTTTAGTAGAGATCAATATTCATTGAATTTGCAATACGAACAGGGCAATGAAGTCTTAACAATTATTGAGAGGACTGAAACAGCTCAGCCTCAAGTTCTAATAGTCTCTAAAATCCGAACAAAACATCAAAATTAAAATGCACTCTTCATTTTATGAACCTCTGCATTAAAAGCACAGCAACAAAGATATTATAATACAATACTCTCATCTGGGTAAAGCGTGACCACTGACCCAATAGTTTTTTTTAAACAGGCATTGTATAATTTCAAATAAATCACAGGCTCAAGGCACTCAATCAATTTGTTTTAAGGTTACAAGTTTGATCATTTTAAAAAGGACATAATGTTGTACAATTTAAATGTAAAAACAAAATCTACTACATAGCCCTCAAAACACATTGAATTGAGATCCTAATTCAAACAAGGCAAAACAGTTACTTAAAAGGATTTTCTGAACCAGTATTTTAACAAACCAAAATATTTAAATATCAAACACGCTCAGCATGGTACAACTTACACTGAAACTTCCTCTTTGGCCCAAGTATTAGCACAACCTTAATTTCAGTGTTTCTCAATTTTTTTTGAAGAGCCTCCAGTGAGAATTCTTCTCATTTCAATACGGGGGAAAAATGCGCACATTTGAGGCCCCCCTCAGTTCATCCAGTAATGATCCATGAAATGAAAAATGAGGAGTCAAAAAGATGGAGGAGGTGGCCCCAAAAGATCCACACCAGAGTCAGACAAAACTAAATCATGTCCACAGGCTCCCAATCAAACACCACGGCACAGAAAAAAGAAGCAGCAAGCATTAGCCCAAGATTCCCAAAGCTCATGAACCCGACAGCACCCTGAATGCACACAAAAAGATCACTAAAACATCCTTACCTCGGTGGAAATCGGACCGAGGAACACCACCCCACCACCGGATGAGGCCGCGAAGGAAAGAAAGACTAGCCATACCCTCCCGATGAAATCACACCCATAAAGAGAGAAAAGCCTTGCAGCAGACCACATGGCGCTGCAGTCTAAGCCACTCCCTCTTCCCCAGAAGGACTCACCAGAGTCGGGTCCACAGCACAAAAACCTGGACAAAGCTGGCCAGCAGTGAATGCACTTTACTGTCGGGATCTGAGCGGACCTGCTCCACTTTCTACCCGTTTTCACAGTGATGCCATGTTGTCCTGAAAGTACTTCTAAGGGGAGGTGTGGGGGACAAAGATGATAACTTTAAAAATCAATTTCTAACTTCTTTTTTCAAAGCCTCAAACTTCATATCTGTAGAGGACTTTAATCTATTTTACCTGGAGGACTCTCAGCCCGGCCTAACCCGGGAGACTCTCAGCCCTGCCTAACTGTGGGGAGTCTAACCCCGACCTAACTATGGGGAGTTTAATCCCAACCTAACCATGGGCACTCTAACCCTGACTTAACTCTGGGGACTCTAACCCTGATTTAACTCTTTTTGCGCAAAGCGACTCTTTGGTGTGCAAGTGCGCGAGTTACCTCAAAGATTCCATCACCACAGAGTCCCAGGAGACGGGGGGTGGTAGGTTTACAGCAATAGATCAAGGTGAAGCTTACTTTGTGGGCCCATCCGTCTCACGCAACCAACATTCAGACAATCATTTATTCAGTCCACCTGGAAGCTCAGTGTATGTTGGAATCCCACTGCTGTCACCATATGTTAGGTTCTTTTCCGAGGTTTCACACACACGGTGCAATTCGCACATACCAACTTCTGCAAACAGTTAAAGATTGTTAAAGCTTATACAATCTAGGTGACCCCTTTTGATCCTCTTCACAGGCTTGCGAAGTCGAGTCAAAGTGAGGCCCTGAACAAAGAAAACACATCCCCTTTGAACAGGTCAGTTGGCAATGCTTACAGATACTCTGGCCACTCCCCCACAGCTACATGCCACTCAAGACAACCCCGAGTCACTCACAGTCACAGACTACCTCAGGTACAATGGTAGGAGATAATGCAAATGCAAAAACCCTAATCCTGGAGAATCGTTATGCAGATGATTTCCTGACTCAGTGATTCCCCAAGATAATGTGAGTGTGACATACTTAGCTTCAGGGGATGGCTGGAAAGCATTTCTGAATGGAAGAGATTGAATTATAGTTTAATTTGATAAGAGGAGGAGCAAATGACTGCCTAAATGAAGTGTGAATTACAATGGATATTCATCCACATTCCTGCATGCTATCTGAGAGACAGAATGTTGCCCCCACGCACTTCCAGAATGTTCAGCTTTGCAATCTAACTCTTTAATATTACATTGATGCCCAAAGAGATATTCCAATTTAATCTTTTGACATTACAGAGGGAGGTACCGTCTATATTGACTTGGAGGAAAACTAAAAAGGACAGGCACCAGAAATTGTCCTCTCAAGATATCCAGAGATACCCTGCCTCACCATTTCCCCCTCATCAGTAACATAAGCCCCTCCACTGACTGAGGGTAAGAAGATTGCGCCTGAACCTCGAGTCCCAGAGCAGGTCACACCCAATAGGCCCCGCACACCACAGGAACTAAAGTTGTCTGAGGCAAGACAAAGCAAACCAGTCGGCAGACTTACCAGCAGTTGCTGAGGTGATACCATGTTGTAAAGAAAAGAAAGATTAAAGAATACTGAAGTCACTTTGGATGCACTGGTTGAATGCAATTATTACTTCTTTATTGAATACATTTTGTTTTGGTAACAAACTATTACGTTTATTAAGAAATTTGATGCAGATAACTTTTCATCTCAATAAACTGGTGAGTACAGGAGAGAGAGAGAGAGACAGACAGAACCTGCACAGTTACTGCCTTTGCTGTTTTTGAATTCATGTGCCGCTGGACATTGGAGTGCATCTGGGAAAATTAACAAACAGTGAATTTCAGAACTGTGTTCACAACACAGAATCAGATAAGTTAATCGTTGTTTTAAGTCTGTCCAATAGAAAGGCTGCAGTAGTGAGTACAGTGGGTTCTTTCTTGATTATATGTTTTTGGAGATAAGTCTCTTGATTAAACTTAAAATATAAGCCATAGCTCTTAACTTAACCTGGTACAGTGTTTTGTAGAGGAATAAGACGGTGTTACTTTCTGGGTCTGTAGATTGTGAAGGAGCAAAAATGGCCTTTGCAGTGATATGTACTTCTTGTCAGATGTGGGAGTTTAAAGAGAGTTTAAGGGTTACTGTGGATTATATCTGCCATAAATGCTGTTGGATGCGAATCTTATCAGATTGAGTGGATTGGTTGGAGAGACAGATTGAAGATATGAGGAATTTGCAACAGCAACAGCAGTTATAGGAAGGGGGGAAAGTCTCAGATATAGTCACATAGATGGGTTAACTCCACGAAGGGTAAGATAGTCTTTTGTGGATATACCCATTTCAAACAGGTATGCTGTTTTGGAAAACTGTAGGGGGTGATGGATTCTCAGGGGAACGTAGCACGAACAGCCAGGTTTCTGGTATTGAGACTGGCTCTAATGCAACAAGGGGTACGTCGGCTTCCAAGAGATCAATTGTGTTAGGGGATTCTGTAGTCAGAGGTACAGACAGAAGAAAGCAGAGTGTTAGGATCAAGGATGTCTCAGAGAGGGTGCAGAATGTTCTCA
>NC_057715.1:16546317-16603682 GCF_004010195.1 Chiloscyllium plagiosum
CAAACAGTCAGGGCAGGCAGGGACAAGGTAGGACTAATAAATTAAACTGCATTTATTTCAATGCAAGGGGCCTAACAGGGAAGGCAGATGAACTCAGGGCATGGTTAGGAACATGGGACTGGGATATCATAGCAACTACAGAAACATGGCTCTGGGATGGGCAGGACTGGCAGCTTAATGTTCCAGGATACAAATGCTACAGGAAGGATAGAAAGGGAGGCAAGAGAGGAGGAGGAGTGGCATTTTTGATAAGGGATAGCATTACAGATGTGCTGAGGGGGGATTTTCCCGGAAATACATCCAGGGAAGTGATTTGGTTGGAACTGAGAAATAAGAAAGGGATGATCACCTTATTGGGATTGTATTATAGACCCCCTTATAGTCAGAGGGAAATTGAGAAACAAACTTGTAAGGAGATCTCAGCTATCTGTAAGAATAATAGGGTAGCTATGGTCGGAGATTTTAACTTTCCAAACATCGACTGGGACTGCCATAGTGTTAAAGGTTTAGATAGAGAGGAATTTCTTAAGTGCGAAAAAGACTATTTTCTGATTCAGTATGTGGATGTACCTATTAGAGAAGGTGCAAAACTTGACCTACTCTTGGGAAATAAGACAGGGCAGGTAACTGAGGTGTCAGTGGGGGAGCACTTTGGGGCCAGCAACCATAATTCTATTCGTTTTAAAATCGTGATGGAAAAGGATAGACCAGATCTAAAAGTTGAAGTTCTAAATTGGAGAAAGGCCAATTTTGACGGTAATAGGAAAGCACTTTCAAAAGCTGATTGGGGGTAGATGTTCGCAGAGAAAAGGGGCGGCTGGAAAATGGGAAGCCTTTAGAAATGAGATAACAAGAATCCAGAGAAAGTATATTCCTGTCAGGCTGAAAGGAAAGGCTGGGAGATATAGGGAATGCTGGATGACTAAAGAAATTGAGGGCTTGGTTAGGAAAAAGAAGGAAGCATATGTCAGGTATAGACAGGATACATTGAGTGAATCCTTAGAAGAGTATGAAGAAAGTAGGAGTATACTTAAGAGGGACATCAGGAGGGCAAAAAGGGGACATGAGATAGCATTGGCAAATAGAATTAAGGAGAATCCAAAGGGTTTTTACAAATATGTTAAAGACAAAAGGCTAACTAGGGAGAGAACAGGGCGCCTCAAAGATCAGCAAGGTGGCCTTTGTGTGGAGCCACAGAAAATGGGGGAGCTACTAAATGAATATTTTCCATCAGTATTTACTGCGGAAAAGGATATGGAAGATATAGACTGTAGGGAAATAGATGGTGACATCTTGCAAAATGTCCAGATTACAGAGGAGGAAGTCTTGGATGTCTTGAAACGGTTAAAGGTGGATAAATCCCCAGGACTTGATCAGATGTACCCGAGAACTCGGTGGGAAGCTAGAGAAGTGATTGCTGGGCCTCTTGCTGAGATATTTGTATCGTTGATAGTCACAGGTGAGGTGCCGGAAGACTGGAGGTTGGCTAACGTGGTGCCACTGTTTAAGGAGGGCGGTAAAGACAAGCCGGTGAGCCTGAACTCGGTGGTGGGCAAGTTGTTGGAGAGAATCCTGAGAGACAGGATGTACATGTATTTGGAAAGGCAAGGACTGACGAGGGATAGTCAACATGGCTTTGTGCGCGGGAAATCATGTCTCACAAACTTGATTGAGTTTTTTTGAAGAAGTAACAGAGAAGATTGAGGAGTCCAGAGCAGTATTTGTGATCTTCAGTAAGGCGTTCGGCAAGGTTCCCCATGGAAGACTGATTAGCAAGGTTAGATCTCATGGAATACAGGGAGAACTAGCCATTTGGATACAGAACTGGCCCAAAGGTAGAAGACAGAGGGTGGTGGTGGATGGCTGTTTTTCAGATTGGAGGCCTGAGAGCAGTGGGGTGTCACAAGGTTCGATGGTGGGCCCTCTACTTTTTGTCATTTACATAAATGAATTGGATGTGAGCATAAGAGGTACAGTTAGTAAGTTTGCAGATGACACCAAAATTGGAGGTGTAGTGGACAGCGAAGAGGGTTACCTCAGATTACAACAGGATCTGAACCAGATGGGTCAATAGGCAGAGTAGTGGCAGATGGGGTGTAATTCAGATAAATGCGAGGTGCTGCATTTTGGGAAAACAAATCTTAGGAGGACTTATTCACTTAATGGTAAGGTCCTCAGGAGTTCTGCTGAACAAAGAGGCCTTGGAGTGCAGGTTCATAGCTCCTTGAAAGTGGAGTTGCAGGTAGATAGGATAGTGAAGGCGGCGTTTGGTATGCTTTCCTTTATTGGTCAGAGTATTGAGTACAGGAGTTGGGAGGTCATGTTGCGGCTGTACAGGACATTGGTTAGGCCACTGTTGGAATATTGCGTGCAATTCTGGTCTCCTTCCTATCGGAAAGATATTGTGAAACTTGAAAGGGTTCAGAAAAGATTTACAAGGATGTTGCCAGGGTTGAAGGATTTGACCTATAGGGTGAGGCTGAACAGGCTATGGCTGTTTTCCCTGGAGTGTCGGAGGCTGAGGGGTGACCTTATAGAGGTTTACAAAATTATGAGGGGCATAGATAGGGTAAATAGACAAAGTCTTTTCCCTAGGATTAGGGAGTCCAGAACTAGAGGGCATAGGTTTAGGGTGAGAGGGGAGAGAGATATAAGAGACCTAAGGGGCAACTTTTTCACGCAGAGGGTGGTACATGTATGGAATGAGCTGCCAGAGGATGTGGTGGAGGCTGGTACAATTGCAACATTTAAGAGGCATTTGGATGGGTATATGAATAGGAAGGGTTTGGAGGGATATGGGCCGGGTGCTGGCAGGTGGGACTAGATTGGGTTGGGATATCTGGTCGGTATGGACAGGTTGGACTAAAGGGTCTGTTTCCATGCTGTACATCTCTATGACTCTAACTGGTAAAAGTATGTTTATTTTTTGTCGTGACCTATATAGTAGTGGGGACTACAATGCTCAGACAGTCGCTAGACTCACAGTGTTTCCAGCAGCCGGCATGGAATTCTGATTTTTGAAGAGTGAGCAGGCATGAAATAACACTTTGCAGTTGGCACCTGGTCACAGTCAATGCAAGTTTCGGCCCTTGTCAGTTTGCTCCTGTTTTGTGTAAAAGCTGGCCTTACAACCACCATTTCTGGAATGAACGATGTAACCTCCACAACCCATGATTGGTTTTCCCTTTTCCTGACACTGTTACATGCAAGATATTTGTATTTCTTTTATATTGAGGATGTTCCATTTGACACAGAATCCACAAGAACTATGAACCTACCTGCCATTTGTTACTCCTTACACATCGGAAAGGTCAGCAGCACAAATGTTCATCACCAATTTGTGATTTACTGGGGCCTGAGAGTAATTCCACATGGCTGATTGGGTGGGAAGCAAAAGGCACCATTAAACTTCACCTCCCACTTATCTAAAAGCTCCAGATGGGCCCTGAAAATCACATCCATTTCCTCTGACCCAACATCTCAACAAACTGGTTTCAATTTCCCCCGAAGCACGTGGAAAATCCACAACAGAATACAGTCAATATGGTCACCTGATGTGCAAGTTGCATCTCAAAATCCTGCCTGGCTGTGGCTGCAGAAATCCTAACTAAACCACATAATTACACATTTTTATAACTCAGTTCAGAAGAGCACAGTATGGAGTGAAGAGTTGGCAATTTGTTTCTATTTTCTCTAGCAAAGAGCTAATAAAGATTCAATGGGCCAAAGGGCATTTTTTTCATGCTCTGAATTTCCTTGGTTCTTTAATTCGAAATCTAAACTTTAATTATGTGACCTTTTATGTAAGATCATAAGCAAATGGGAAATATATAGTTTTTCAAATTTAAGATCACTTTCTACAAACCCTTGACCAATTGTGTTCAGCATTATTGATAGTTCTGAGTATGGTAACTGACATAAGCTATCTGCTCCTACAAAAACTATCAGACTACAAAAAAATGTAATGACCCAGTGATTTGAACTTAGAAGTTAGAATCCCTAAAGTGTGGAAACAGGCCTTTGGCCCAACAAGTCTATACCGACCCTCCGAAGACTAACCCATCCAGATCCATTCCCTAGCCTGTATTTATCCCTGATTAATGCACCTAACCTACACATCCCTGAACACTATGGGCAATTTAACATAGCCAATTCACCTAACCTGCACATCTTTGGATTGTGGGAAGAAACCGGAGCACCCAGAGGAAACCCATGCAGCCACAGGGAGGATGTGCAAACTCCACATAGACAGTCGCCCAAAGTTGGAATCGAACCTGGGTCCCTAACGCTGTGAGGCCGCAGTGCTAACCACTGCACCGCCTCACATTTGAATTAAGAAACACAAACAGTACAACATGAAATTGCAAACAGCATAACATGAAACTTGATGTCTGAGAACCGACAATTCAGACTTGTTTAATTTGAATTAAGAAAAATGGATGATGATCTATCTGTGAGGGAGGTATTCTTATGATTTTTACTCAGCAGGCCAATCTTTCCCACTTGTCTTAAGTATCTGCTGCAGAAATTGCACGTTGCCACCCTTTTGTGCTTGGGGGCACCAGCTGTGATGAAAGGAATTTCTAAACTCATAACAAGCAGCCCAACATTTACCCCACACAAAAATTCTCACTGGAACCAATCAGAATAACAAAGCTGGTAACTGTCAAGATCTATTCAACCTTCAAATAATCTACAGAATGTAAGTAGTCAGAAATGTCACAGGAGCAAGTGTTGTAAACATCAACACATGTTTTTTGAGTGGAGAAACAACATAGGACAGACAATGGATGGTTCATCCTTTAGGGTCAGGCTTGATGGTGCCAGCCTTGCAAACTGATGAGCATGGGAAGGCCCAATCTCTAAGGCTAGGTTGCCCAAAAGCAACATGATTGAAACTTCACTAGTTTATTACAATTGTACATATTGTCTACAGCACACAGACAGGCCATTTGAAACAATTGATCTATGCTAAACTTTAAGCTCCAAACATGCTCTCATCCCACTTTACTTCATTCCACCATAACTACACATCTCTTTATTCTTTGCTGTCTTGTGTTTATCGGGCTTCACCTGAAATGCATCTGTTATTTACTTCAGCTGCTCATTGTGGCATCAAGTTTGTAATTTGCACCATTTTCTGGGTAAGGAAGTTTCTATGTTTAATAAAGTTTACACATGCAGTGGGTCATAACATCTTTCACAGAAAACACACAATAAAGGCGTGGAACGCATATAATTCCACAGAAATTCCCAACTGGAAATTTACAAAACTGCAGCCCTTGAAAGCTGTTAACTAAGTAAATGGTTTCCAGATGTATCCATGAGTTCAAATGTTTGTGGGAGGAACAGAGGAGTTGGCGCAAGGGGTATACAACTTTGTCCACATTTTTAGGAAAATATAGCGTACACAATAAATATTGTCAATTTTCAACTTTCCAGGTATTCTTTTCAAAATATAATTACTTGCCACAACAATTTAATTTGAATGTACACAATAATTTTGTTTTTATGCTTCTGACAGTAAAGCTTAATCACCTTTACTACAGTCCTTCTGATCCCATATTTTCCAAATGTATAAATGATATTCAGTCCAAACTACAACTAATTTACCAAGCCAACAGAATCACTCAACTCAGTCTCAATTTGATTTTCATAATTAGATCTCAAGTAATGCTGCATTTCCCCAGACAGTATCTATATGAGAATAGCTTGCTAATTATTACACTAATACTTTATGTAAGCACTCTTTTAGTAACATGAACACAGACTTTAAAAAGGGTATTTTATTTCAAAGAGAAACAGCTGTATTTTCCACATAAACCACCTTCTGCTTTCCATATGTACACCTTCAAATTAAGCTTTTGAAAAGTCCACCTGTTTTTTCGAAAGGAAAAATCGGTATAGCATTTTCTTTTAAGCCAAGAACAATGAAAGAAAAATGTATCAAACCTTATAATCTAAAGTAATTTCATCACTCCTGACATATGGACAAAATGTCTGCAACCTACAACTAGTTCAAAAATGTCATTTTGTCACCTAGGCAACCATTTTTCTCAACAAGATTGGTGCAAAGATAACAAAACTAACAATTTGTGTTGCTAGCGTTGGTGATCAAATAAAACAGTGCAGCTGCTGCAATCTATAAGAACAGATATAGTATGGAAATATCAATTAAAATTCCAAAGAGAATTGCATGACATCGCTTCCTGCAGTCTTTTTAATCTACAATATTAACACACACTGATCTTTTCTTCTTTTCTCTTGAATGCTTTCCTGGAAAAGGATTCCATATACTCAGACAGTCACTTGACACTTCATTCAAAATGGTATCTTTTATGTGGAAACCTAGCCAGCAAGCATCAGGATGCCAATGAAGCATGTCAACCATGATCTTGCCTCAGTAGGTGGTACTCACCCTTCTGATTCAGAAGGATGTCAGCTCAAACCCATATTCAAAACAGTTCGAAATTATGAGGGATTATCTGGGAAAATAAAGGTAAACTTTTCAATACCTGAAAGGTTGATAATCAGAGGGTACAGATTTAAGGCAATTGGCAAGAAAACCAGTGTTGATAAGAGGAGATACATTTGTATGCAATTAGAGCATAGTATCGACACAGTCAGATACAGCGGTGGGTACAGATGCAACACCAACCTTCAAAGAGAATTGGATGCACATGCGAGAGACAAAAAAAAAGAAACAACAGGGAAGTGGGAGTAACTGGTTTGCTTACGTAAGTGCCAAACCTGCCTCATTGGGCCAAATGGATCCATCTCTGCTGTGTAATTCCACAATGTTTGAACCTCAACTCCAGAGAATTGACCACACAAGCTAAGTTGGCAGCTGTGGGTGCTGAAGGAATTCTGTACTTGAAGTGGCATGCTTCCTTTCGGGTGAAACATTAAAATCCTTGTCCTGTAAGATTGTTGCAAAACGATCCCAGTGCAAATCCATATACAAGCAAGGAAGTTAGTCTCCAGTGCACTTAACCAACATCATTAAAACTGGTTACCTGATCACTTCTCACATTATTGTTTACGAAATCTTGGCATAAACAAATCAGTTACCACATTTAACCACAACAGTGATTGCACTTCAAAAGGCAATTAATTGACTATAAAGTGCTTTGGAATGTCCTACATTCATATAAAGCACTGCTTTCTTATGCTTGTTACAGGTACAAAATATAAGTTTAAAGGTAAAATATTGGATGATAAACAGATTAGTGAAAGGGAGTATTTGTTTGTTCCCCTTACAACACACAATTCATTTCCTCATTTCAATAGACCTAATGGATGTAAAATTAACCTTTCTGGACCACAGCCAGGATACAGTTTCAACAAATTGTTCATAAAACTTAAAAGAAAAGCACAATTTCCTTTTTATATATTATCTTCAAAACTAATCATAAAGTGTGGAATGTAATTAACAAGCCTAGTTTGTATTGAACCAATGGCAAAAATATTTATGGCATCTATTTTATCATAAATTTCACAGAATCATACAAAGGTTACAACAGAGAAGGTGGTCATTCAGCCCATCATGTTCAGACTTCTCTGTGCAACAGCAAGTCAACTACTGACACTTTCCAGCCTTTTCCCCATAGCCACCGAGTTTTTTTTCCTCCTCAGACAATCTTTTCAAATCTTTATTAAATCTGCCCCACCACCCTCTCGGGTAGTGCATTCCAGATCCTCACTAGTCGGTGCAAAAAAAGCATTTTTCACATGCTCTTTTGTTTCTCACGTGAAATCAGTGGTCTCTGGCTCTTGACACTTTCACCAGTGCAAACAGTTTGTCCCAAGCTGAGCTTCTGAAAAAAGTGTCAGTGTTGTGGATTTAATTGATACAAAAGGAAAAGAATAGTGGAGAAGGTGGGAGTAGTGAATGTTTTGTAGGCAGTCGGGAAAATGGTGGTTTTCTCAAGTTTAGCAAAAACATTATAAACTAAAATCACATGAAACAAGTATGGATGTGAAGCCATTGTGTATTGAAAAATTTGAAAATTAAGGGTCTAAGCTCCACAGTCTACAAAGTTATAATTTTGGTTATCATCATGCTGGCTGCAATTAATCATGTCTCATCTGTAAAATAATGTTGAATTTAATATCTTTTCTATAGGTCACAAGATAATTTTTAAAGATCTTAAAATGATTAAAAAACTGAGCATGAAATAATACATCACAGTTGGAAAACACTAGCTTTGTAAACTTCCATGAGCCAGTAGAATACAGACATTTTTACAAATTTGATTTTAACAAGTATTTAGGACTTACGTAAAAATGTATTATGCATGATCTACAGGGATTTTACATGGGAAATCCCTCAGAATATAATTTAAAATTGCAATTATGGAAACTCCCAACATGCTACTCTACAAGAAAAAAAATTACATTTCATGTTATGTCATCAAATTTTAAGCTTTCATCATGCCATGTTGACCAAATTTGAGCTTTCATTAAAAAGTAAATATTTGGAAGATTGAAGCCTTTTATTTTAGTCCATTCCAAAAGCTGTTCCCTAGTACCGATTTCATGCCTCTCCCTGGCAACAGTCTGAGATTAAGCCAGTCTGTTCACAAATGTGGTGTCAAATTTGAACCAGAAATGTCATCTCTGAGGATGTCTATTTACAACATCCTGAAGAAGGGCTTATGCCCGAAACGTCGATTCTCCTGTTTCTTGGATGCTGCCTGACCTGCTGCGCTTTTCCAGCAACACATTTTCAGCTATTTACAACATCATCCAACTTCATCCCTGCCTCAGCTCATCCAAGCTGAAACTCTCACCCATGTCTTTGTCACCTCTAGATTTGAGATTTTCAATACAATCCTGGTTAGTTTTACAGATTATACTCACCATAAATTTGAGATAATCAAAAATTTCCTTAACTTGCAGGAAATTATAGTCCCCTATTAACCAATGTTCGATTAGCTACATGAGACACCAATCAAGAAAAGTCTTGATTTTAAAATTCTTATCCTTATTTTCAAAACCTTCTAGGTCCTTGCCTCTCCCTATCTCTACAATGTCCGCCAAAACCATAACCCTCTTAGAAATCTCTGCTCCTCCAATTGTATTCTCTTGATCATCACAGATCTTAATAGTTCCAGTTTTGGTGGTAGTGTCTTCAGTTGCCTGGGTCACAACATCTTGAAATGCCTCCCTGTAGTTCTGCGCCTTTCTCAAACACATTTTTCTTTTAATACAGTCCTAAAAACATGCCACTTTAGGTCAAATTTGATCAATTTTTTTTGTGGTTTGGTGTCCTCGTTAAAAGGCAACTTGCGATGTTTCATTAAGTTAAAGATGCTATGTATTGTGGTATTTCAGTTTTATTTCAAAGAAGGAACCATGAATTTAGAAAACCTAAATTTCAATTACTTTTGACTTTAACTCATTTCAAGGATAAAGTTTGATAATGCTCAGAATTGAAATACTCTAACTTTACACCAAAAACAGCAATTTATTCTCATCAAGGAGGTAGTAATCATAGGCCATAAAGCACTGGATAAAGGGACAGTTTTATCACAGGATGAGGCTCAAGCTAACACTTTTGCCCAATTTAAAAGGAAAGCCATTTTTTAATACACAGCACTGGAAAGAAAGATAGTGCACTGTTAAACAACAGCAATAACAATGTTTTGAGGCACATCAGAATGAAGCATGCTGCACAGGGAAAAAATTACATCTTTTGCACTTCCTTTATTTTCCAATTTGAATTGTTTTACCCTCAGGCTCTATACCTGACATGGAATTTACATGCTGTAAATATTAAGTCTATTAGAATCATATTGAGTGGAACATGCTGTACTTGAATAAATTGATTATTCTTCTGCAAGATTTAACTTGACATGTTTTTGTACATTTTAGTTTACAACAAATTTCATGGATAATGCATATTTTTGGAAAAAGACAAATTTGTCATGGTCTCACTCAAGATTTTGAATAGAACAAATAAGTAGAAACTGTTTTTATTAGCAGCAAGGTCAGTAGGCAGAGGACACAAATTTAAGGTAATTGGAAAAAGTATCAGAAGAAAGATGTGGTGAAATATTTTTAAGTGCTGACATGTGATCAGGAATTCACTGCTTCAGAGCACTGTGGAAGAAGATGAAACTGCAACTCCCAAAAGAGAATAAGAGGTATATTTGAAAAGGAAAAAATTACAGGTCCAAAGGGAATAAGAAAAGGATTGGGACTAATTTGAAAGCTTTTCTATAAGTGCCAGCTCAGGTACAATGGGCTAAATGGCCTCAAACTGTGTTGTATGATTGCATGCTTATTCATGGGAAACAATGCATCTTTCAGCTGTGTCTGCTGTAATAAATTGGGGAATTACCTGCTAATTGCAATGTGTTAGGGGATGTGACAGCAGTCCCACCTCAAAGGAGTTTATATTACTAGCAGCTCTCCCATGATATTGCTCAGGATCAGTGGAAGGTTTCCTAATAAAGAAAATATGCCATTAAAAGTATCAACAAAAACTATAACTTAATGTAAGGATGTCTGCATTGTGGTCACATGTTCTAAATGCATTGTACTGGGAAAGGTGATGCCGAGTGGATCTGACTATGCTGAAGGCCATATCATCAAATATATAGAAAGTTGTACCCATCCTGCTCTGAGCCTTTGGAGACCATCAAACCATAACCTCTCAATATGTCCCATTAAGCACAATCCTTACCCAAACCATCATTTGCCATCATCTGCAACTTTAGGCATCTCATATGCACAAACAGGAACAGAAGGATAATATTTTGCCCCAAGACCCTATTGTCATTCAGTAATTTGTGATTAATTTGATTGAAACCACAAAGCCATTCATCTGTCCCAAAAAACCTGTCACCTCCTTACTTTCTAAGAATGTACCTACCTCTGCCTTACACACTTTCACCACCCAACCCCAATCCCCATGTTTATACACAAAGTTCAGCAGGTAAAAGGAAAGGCAAATGGAATGTTAGCATTTATTTTAAAGGTCTGGAGTATAAATATAGGGAGGTCTTGCTAAAGCTATACAAGACACTAGTCAGACCATAAGTAGAATACTGTGAACTATTTTGGTCCCCGTATCTAAGGAAAGATATCATGGTATTGGAGGCAGTCCAATGATGGCTCAGTAGGTTGATGCCAAGTACAGAGCAACTTTCAGTGGTTTTGGAATGTATAAGATATAGAGGTGCTAATACTTGACCATCTTTACGATTTCAAGTCATTGAAATGTGGTCATTGTCTGTTTTAATTCAACCAGATGAAATTTAATTTAGATAAATGGAAGGTGCTGCATTTTGGGAATGCAAATCTTAGCTGGACTTATACACTTAATGGTGAGGTCCTAGGGAGTGGTGCTGAACAAAGAGACCTTAAAGTGCAGGTTCATAGCTCCTTGAAAGTGGAGTCGCAGGTAGATAGGAAGTGAAGAAGGCATTTGGTATGTTTTCCTTTATTGGTCAGAATATTGAGTACAGG
Source organism: Chiloscyllium plagiosum (assembly GCF_004010195.1). NCBI lineage: Eukaryota > Metazoa > Chordata > Chondrichthyes > Orectolobiformes > Hemiscylliidae > Chiloscyllium > Chiloscyllium plagiosum. The sequence goes on from NC_057715.1 coordinate 16,557,793, forward strand.
AGTTGAGAGGTCATGTTGCAGCTGTACAGGACACTTTTTGGAATATTGCGTGCAATTCTGGTCTGCTTCCTATCGGAAGGATGTTGTGAAACTTCAAAGGGTTCAGAAAAGATTTACAGGGATATCGCCAGGGTTGAGGATTTGAGCTATAGGGAGAGGTTGATGGGCTGGGGCTGTTTTCCCTGGAGCATCAGAGGCTAGGTGGTGACCTTATAGGGGTTTATAAAATCATGAGGAGCGTGGATAGGATAAATAGACAAAGTTTCTTCCCTGAAACGGGGGAGTCCGGAACTAGAGGGCATCGGTTTAGGGCGAGAGGGGAAAGATATAAAAGAGACCCAAGGGACAACCTTTTCACGCAGAGAGTGGTACATGTATGGAATGAGTTGCCAGAGGAAGTGGTGGATGCTCGTATGATTGCAACATTTAAAAGGCATCTGGATGGGTACATGAATAGAAAGGATTTGGAGGGATATGGGGTGGGTCCTGGCACTGGGTTGGGATATCTGGTCAGCGTGGACGAGTTGGACCGAAGGACCTGTTTCCATGCTGTACATCTCCATGACTCTATTGGGTAGGCCAGGACAGGACTTATTGGATTTTAGAAGAACACGTTTGGAACACTTTGTACAATTCTGCTCACACTTCTATAGGAAAAATGTTGTTAAACTGAAGAGGGTGCAGAAAAGGTTTATAAAAATGTTGCCAGGACTAGAAGTTTTGAATTATAGGGACAGGCTGAATAGGTTGGGCGAAAGTGAGTACTGCAGATGCTGGAGATCAAAGTCAAGATTAGAGTGTATAGGCTGGGGCCTTTTTCTCTGGAGCATCAGAGGCTGAGAGGTAACCTTATAAAGGTTTATAAAATCATGAAAAGCATGGATAGTGTGAATAACCAAGGTCTTTTTTTCTAGGATGCGGTAGTCCAAAACAAAAGGGAATAGGTTTAAAATGAGAGAGGAAAGATTTAAAAAGGAGTGACAGATAACTTTCATGCTGAGGGTGGTGCATGTATGGAACAAAACTGCCAGAGGCAGTAATGTAGGCAGGGACAATTATAATATTTAAAAGGCATCTGTATAGGTATTTGTAGAGGAAGGGTTTAGAGGGATATGGGCCAAATGCTGGCAAATGGGGCTCGGTCAGATTGGGATGACTGGTCAGCACAGACAACTTGGACTGAAGAGTCTGCTTCCATGCTTTATGTTTTTATGACTCTATAACCAAACACTTCTGGTCTGAACTTCATAACTAACCTCCTTATGCTGAGGTAATCTTCAGTGATGTCCTAGGACTGAAACAACTGATCTCCAACAACTACAACCATTTTCCCTGGTGCTAGGTGTAACCTCAATCAGTGGAGGGTTTTCCCACTGATTCTGATTGAACCCAGTTTTGCAAGATCTCACTGGTGACAAGTTCAGTCACTCTCAACTCACCCCTGAAGTTCACTTCTATTGTCTATGCTTGGACCAAGGCTGTAAGGTAGTGAGGAACAAAGTGGCCCCAGCAGAACTAAGCATCAGCAAGCAAGTTATTGCGAAGCAATTGCCATTTGAAACCACTGTCAACAATCTCTTGCATCACTTTGCTGATGATTGAGAATAGATTGAAATGGCAGTAATTGATCAGATTGGATTTGCCCTGCTTTTTGTGGACAGGACTTTCTTGGACAATTTTCCTCATTGCCAGGTATATTTCTTGATATCAAATGGAGTGAACTGAATTGGCTGAAACCTGGTTTTTATCTTATGCTTTCCTGGGATGAGAGCATCACTGGCAAGGGCAACATTTGTTGTCTATCCCTAATTCCCATTGTTTGAACTTAATGGCTTGCTAGGCCATCTCGGAGGGCAGTTCAGATTTTTGTTGTGGATCTGGAGTCACGTGGATGCCAAACCCTGGAAGGATAGCAGATTTCCTTCCCTAAACGACAATCAACGATGGTTTCATGGTCAACACTGAGGAGACTAGCTTTCAATTCCAGGTTTATTAACGGAATTTAATTGTGGGATTGGAAGCCATATCCCAGAGAATTAGACTAGATCTCAGAATTACCCTTGCAGTGATATTACCATGGTCCTGCTATCTCCAACTGGTATCTGTGATGCTGAAGTGGAGGCCAAGATGAAGCTGCTTTCGCCTATTAGCTGCTTAACTGTCTACCACCATTCACACTAGGGGTGACAGGACTCAAGAGCTTGGAAGTGATCTGTTGGTTGGGGGAAATCACTTGCCTTTGCCTATTGCTTACTGCTTCCAGTGGTGTGCATGAAAATAGTTCTGTGTTGTAGCGTCACATTATTTTCATAAATGCCTACTGCAGCTACAGTTGTGCCCTCCTTCCCTCTCATTGAACCAAAGTTGATCCACTGTCTTGATGCCAATGTTAAAGTGGGGATATGTCAGGCCATGAAGTTACAAGTTGTAAGTTGAACACAATGTTACCTCTGCAGATGGCCCATTGGCCTGACACATGCTCAGTTGAGTCACTGGATCTGCTCAATGTCCATTTAGCAGGACAGTGATTCCAGACAATATAATAGAGGGTGTCCTCCACGCAAAAGCAGCACTTCATCTCCACAAGAGGAGTGCAGTGGTCACTCCTCCCAATGCTGTCATGAACGGATGCATCTACTTGGCTCCCAGACCAATGGCCACAGACCTAGTCCAGCAGCTAATTCCTTTATGACAGCTGACTCAGTCAACTAATATCAAGTCACTCTTGTTAACGGACTTTGAAGTCTCCCACCCAGAGTGTACTGTGGCTTTGTCACCCTTAGTGCTTCCTCCAACTGGTGTTCAACATGAAGAGTACTGGTTCATCAGGCAAGGTGAGCAGATGGTAATCAGCCAGACATTTCATAGAACATAGAACATAGAACATAGAACAGTACAGCACAGAACAGGCCCTTCAGCCCACGATGTTGTGCCATTTCCTTGGCAATGACTCACCTCATGTCACGAGATTTCATGGCCATCAGAAACAATGTTAAGATTTCCGAATAAAACTCTCTCCCAACTCTATACTACTATGCCACCACTTCTGGTGGGTTTGCCCAGCTGGTAAGGTGGTGATGGCGGTGTCTGGGATATTGTTTGTCAGGTATGATTTATACGTAAGGCTGCTGTGTGACTAGTCTTTGGGACAGTTCGCCCAATATTGAGAAGTCTTACGATGTTAGGGCAAATTAAAATTTGCGTTGCTTAGATCAATACCAAGTGGTTCAAATGCCTGTATTCCCTAGCTTGGACTTTGTAACAATTTGATACAATTGCTGTGAACTGGATTTTGGAGATTTCTCTTTTCAAATCCTAAATTCTAACTGCTTAAAGCTTGTGACTTGTTTGATATAATGAAAAGAGAAAAAAATAACTTGCATGAATACAGTGTTTTGCACAACTACCAGGAATCCCAAGATGCTTTCCAATCAGTTGGAACTACTTTTGAAACATAGTCACTGTCGTAATGTAAGAAACGTAGCAGGTAATTTGTGCAGACCAAGCTCTCCCAAACAGTAAATATGGTAATGACAAGATAATTCTGTTCTTTGCTTTGCTGATTAAAGGTTCAATATTTGCCAGTACATTAGGGATAGCTCTTTTTTTTTTTAATTCATTCACATGATGAGGACACTGCTGGTTAGGCCAGCATTTATTGCCATTCCTTAACTGCCCAGAGGACATTAAGAGTCAACCACATTACTGTAGGTCTGGAGTTACGTGTAGGCCAAACCAAGATTAGAGTGGTGCTGAAAAAGCACAGCACGTCAGGCAGCATCAGAGGAGCTGGGGGAAAAAAAAAAATTCGATGTTTCGGGCAAAAGCCCTTCATCAGCAATCTAGGCCAGACCAGGTAAGGATGGCAGTTTCCTTCTCTAAAGGGCATTAGTGAATTAGATGGGGTTTTTCTGACGATCCACAATGGATTCCTGACCATCATGGGACTACTAATTCCAGATTTTTATTCAATTCAAATTCCACCATCTGCCATGGTGGGATTTGAAGGTGGGTCCCCAGAACATTACCTGGGTCTTTGGATTAACAGTCTAGCAATAATATCATCAGGTGCTAAATTCCCCCAAAATAGTTCTTCAAAATAGTGTCATGCAATCTTTCCATTCGGGAAAAATGGAGCTTTGGTTTCACATCTCAGTGGAAAGGTGGCCCAACTGATAGAGCAACATTCACTCAGTGCTGCACTGAAACATCAAACCCAGATTGTTGCACTCAAGTCCTGAAGTGAGTCTTGAATCCACAACCTCCTAACTCTGAGCTAGTTAAAAGGAACAAAATTAGAAGGAGAAAAAAAGAAAAAGGGAAGGAGGTTGTGTTACAATGCAATCAGAGCATAGAGTAAAACAAAAGTCAAGAAAGCCTATGATAAGGCATAAAATTCTCTGGCAGGGGAATGGATAAGTCTTCCAAAATGTTACTGCAAGGTCTTGTGTTTTGATTGTGGAAAAATGGTTTTATTTTCAAATTCTGTGGATGTTTGGATTTGTTTTATATGGTCATTGAAAGATCACTTTGGGCATTTGAACATTTTCTTTTCAACAAGACATTCTTTTGGAAATCACATGGTTTTATCCAATTGTTGGACTTGTTTATCACCCAGGTGGTATGATTGCCAGAGAGCCAGTTTATTTTTGAACAGTGTTTTGGAGGCAGTTGGAGTTCACGTTCAGCCAGAAAGAAAGAAGTTTCCCAGCTCAGCATTCCTGTTTCTGATTTTAAAAAACTCTTGTTGTTCATTCCAGTGAGGTACCCAGAATGCTACTCTCCTGAGAAGTCTTTGACAGAGTTTTATTTCAATATTCGTGAACAAGTACATCTGCAAAGATCCCCATGATAAATATACGTGCCTGACAACCTGTCCACAGATATCAAAGGGCACACCAGCAGTCATTTAAACATTCCACTCCTGAGCCTTTCTTGCCTTCAAGAACAATAAATTATTCGTCAGAAGTATCTTTCCCCCCCCAAAGTGAACATCTGCAAAGAAATCAGTTCTCTTGTTTCCTTTATCTGGTGTCTCCATGTACTTGCACGTTGGGCTATTTAGTAAGATAGAAATATGCAAGTATGAAAATCTAACAGTGTTAATCAGCTTTACATATTTGCTAAGCCATTTTCACAGTAAATAAATAACCTTGTTATAAAATAAATCTGGTAATGGATTTGAATAAATTATAAAATTGGCCATATTGGTAACTGGCCAAAACACTTAATTTTACTTTGTGACCGTTGGAGTACTGGGCCGAAAGAGAGAATTCACTCCTCCTATTGTGGATATAACAGAGTCACAAATAAAGGGCATTACCTTAAATTAAAAGAAGAATTGATAGGAAATATTGCTTTAAATACATGGTAGCAGAAAGGTAGGAAACTCTCCTCCACTCTCTACCACCCCAAAAATGTTATTGCGGACAGGGAGTAATTTTAAAACTCGGGTTGGGACATTTTTGTTGGAAAGAATATTAAAGGAAATGAAGCCAAGGCAGGTGGTTAGAGTTAAATTACAGATCGACCATAAACTTATTAAATGGTGGAAAACACTCAAGGGACTGTTTCTATGTTTATACAATATTAGGTCATACATCAGAACTTGTGGGATGACAAAGCAATCAAAGTAGAATCCAAAGTTTTGCAGATAGTCTGCAGAAACCACATTTTCTGAACTCGGGTTGTACAATAAACCACGTGTTTGAAAATTCTCAAATTGTTGCAAAGAAAATCACAAAGTTTCCATTTTGGGAAGATTAACTCATGTACAGGAGAGAGCACTCTCTTATTCAAGAGCCAGAGATAAATTATCCACTCATTTGAAAATTTGGGACCCTAAATCAGTTCATGCGTGTTAAACATCTTTTCAAATTCACAATCAACATTCAAAATTGTTCTCGTTTCACAATCCCTTTCACTGAAATTGGAAACTAAATCAATATGAACCATTTAGGACCGTTTGAGCAGTGAAGCGTTCTTTTTGAAACTGATGAGCTTTTTCTAGTTCTGCATGGGGGCAAAGCACGTGAGCTTGTGAGCGTTTGGGAAAGGACCATATGGACCTTGGATCTGTGCTAAGGGCTCCCTTTTATGGGTCACTGGAAGTGAAGGGCAAAACCTCATGCTCTGTTGTGAAAGAAAAACTAAATATCGTTGAAGGTGAGGCATAGAGCAGGTCAGAGCTAGGACACTGTAATTTAAGAGGCCATAACTGAAGCAATTTTTGAGCTTTGTTATTACATTGCTAAAACTCACCAGGGTGCCTTGATGTCTTCAAAAAGTTTTCTTCTCCCAAAAACAGTACTTCCAGAAGCTTAATTTGGAGATAAACTGGAGGCCCTGAAATCCAAGTCTACACAGCAGAATGCTCTGAATACTATACTTAGCCCTTCATCTATATAAACTGATAAAATAATAAAGGCAAAACGGAGTACTGCAGATGCTGGAGATTAGAGTCAAGAGTGTGGTGCTGGAAAAACACAGCAGGTCAGGCAGCATCGGACTGCTCCTTGGATGCTGCTAAAATAATATGGCTACTCAGATAATGGCAGTTAACATGGGCACTCTCACAAAATTATTAGAAGTGCCATGCGTTGCTGTTGTTCCAATCTGCATTTACCCTTATAGCATAAATAGCTTCTAAGCAACCAGCCTGCAATTTTGACAAGAGACATTCAGAGGATTTATTGAAGTTTTAAATCACAAAAGCTTCCATCACTCATTTTAAAAAACGGAAACTCTTAGAAATCTAATGATCAATTAAGTTCACTCATGAATAGACAGTAGATAGTTCAGACATTTGTAACTCCCAAGTAGTTTAATTTTACAGTTTCATTTACATGTTTCTAACAGATAGATATGCATGATCGCCTTTTCTTTCAGTGGCAGAAATTCAACAATCTCTTCCAATTTCAGAAGATTCTGCATGTTCCATCTCTGCAAATGAGCATCATATTTTATAATATTTGAAATCATCTTGATCTTCCTGAACTATAAATTATTCACCATTACAGATCTATACAATCACAAAAGAAGTTTCTGATATAATTTTATTCATTGAGATTATGGACAGAATTACACGGTTTTAAAGTTCAGCAAGTGCAAAACCTTGAGAACTACTTTTATTTCCCTCTATACATCCTCCACAACAAAATAATTGTTTGTGCACATTTCTCAGCCAAGTAAACATTCAGTTAGTACAAAAAGACACCACTGCGAGAAACTATGAGAAAGGGGTTGGTGGGACGGACATGGGTGTGGGAAGAGATGTGTCTGTGACTCTAAGAGCAGGGGCCAGAAGAGCTGCAAGAGTGAGAGGGGATAGGACTGAATCTACACGACAGCCACTGTTCCTGCTAGGCAATCAAATTTAAAATTTCAAATGACAATCCCACTTATGGAAGTCCTACACAAAGGGCTAATTTGATTATACTATTAAGCCCAATTAGTGCTTCTTGGTAATGATTCCATCAGGAATACAGAACCGATCACACAATGCAGAATTATAGAGGGCACATTTACACACACATCTGTCACATCATCATACTAGATTTTAAAACTTTTTTTTTAAACTCATTTGTGGGATGTGAGCATCACTGGCTGGCCAGCATTTATTGACCATCCCTCATTGCCCTGGACAAGGTAGCGGTGAGTTGCCTTCTTGAACTGCTGCAGTTCACTTGCTGTGGATTAATCCACAATGCCATGAGAATGGGAATTCCAGGATTTTGACCCAGCAACAGTGAAGGAATGGTGATATATTTCCAAGTCAGGATGGTGGATGGCTTTAAGGGGAATTTGAAGGTGGTGGTGTCAAAATGGAGAGGCATCCATTGTTTCCTGGAATAGCCAAGGAATAAGAATAATCAGAATAGGCTTTACAGTTATTGGTGGATTCAAGACATTCTCTGAATCTTAACAAAAACATCTGGAGATGGTCAAAGTTATCACTAGGAAAAACTGAAATAGACAGGAATCCACTGGAACTAGGGAACAATATGGAATGTTGCTAAAAGGAGTATAATTCCATGGAAAATGCGTTGGGGAAGTATAAGTGGACCATGTCACTTTCTATAGTTTAAATTAAAGCTGACAAAAAACTATTTAGTTAATAATGCATCATAACAAGTAACAAAAAGCAAGTTAGAAAACATAAGTCTTGTTGACTGGTAACTGAAAGATTGAATTGCTCAAGTTATCAGTGTCTATGGAGATCACAGTATCATACGAGAATTAATTGTTGAAAATTAGCTGCAGTTAGCATACTGACATATCAACCCACACATTTCATACTGATTCACTATTATCTCTTTCTTCACAGTAGGCTTCAAGTTAAATGAGTTTTCTTACAGTACTGACTTATTTAAATAGTTTAAATACTGCTTATTTAAACAACAGTAAAAGCTTTCATCAGAAATAGTACCTTTATTCTGTTATGGCTCAATGGTAAATGTACATGAGGTATTGTGCTAAGCCACCCACACACATCAAGGAGGAACTATGGATTAATCCCTAGTCAGTACAGAATTAGGTGCTTTAAGTACACACAGCAGTAAGAAACTTGAAATAGTCATACCATTTCTAGACGTAATGACCAATGTCCTGGGTAAACTATGTACCTACTTTCTATGCAAACGTCCTTTGAAAACCAGATGGGGCTGCAGAGTATTCTAAAAAGAGGGTTAATAAGTTCCCTGATTAGGACAAAGTTATGTTCCAAGGAATGTGCTCATGTGACCCAAGGTGTCAATTAGGGATGAACAGCTAAGAATCAATGGGCGAATATAAAGTCAATGGCAGTGGGGTTAGGTCAGAGAATGTTTTCTGTTTAGCAGTTCAAAACACACAGTGTTTATAAAGACGAAACAAGCAAAGTTCTCTCCAAATGGAACAATTTTCTATTCTCCAATCTTTGAACAGTTCCAAGTGTTGAAGTAGGTCTCTGATAATAGGGTAAAGACTATGTTATTATGTGTTATATTGCTGGAAAGAGTAGATAATTGAAGAAAGAAAGGGCACAAATTGTGGATTAGCAAGATCCACTGCTGCAGTTTCAAAACCTAGCAGATCATTTAAAGAAGTCAGAGGAGTATTGGGAATTCTGTGCCACCAAGACCACCATGACCTAAGTAAGGGTTCACAGATGGGCACCTCATCAGCAGTAACCATGTCAAGAATGCTGGATACAATATTGCTGCTGGTTAAATGAGATCCAATGTTCTAAACACTTGAATAAGACAGAAATCCCATGTAGTGGACAGCAAGTTGGAAAAACTGAGATTGCACATGATCCCACATTTGTACACAAAGTAAAATGAGGGTTCTTGTAGCTATGTGAGGCTTTTCTTTATTGTATTGATTATTTAAAGTGAAATGTACCTTTTTTTATTTCAAATATCTTCCACCTGTTAATTTTTTAATTCTATTGATTTTAATTGTTTGCTACAGTAAAAAAAACTTTAAAACTTGTAACCTTGTCCAGCAGTATTCCTTCCAATGTGTTCAAAGAGATTCCCTTCCTTTTGAACAGTTATAGGCTTCTATGATGAGAAAAATATATAGTTTATGATTTCCACTATTGTAGCACACAGATGCCATCACGTAGTATGCAAATGTATAGGTAGCAGTGAAGTACAGGATTGATTCAAGATATGAAACCTAGTTGAACAGCCTGGTTGACAAGCTTTGAACATCTTCACATGTTAAAAATAAATGAGGCGTTGATGTTGGACCACAGCTTTACTAGGTCAGAATCTTTGGAGCGGTGAATGGTTGGGATTGGGTAAGATGGGGTGAGGCAGGGGGAAATGAGTGTGGTGGTGGTAGTGGTCATGAAGCACACTCCTCTATGGATAGTATCAATGTTATTGGTCCTTCACCCGCACCCAGCCAGGTCAGAAACTTTCCCTTTAACTTGTAACAGAAAGAGGTAAAAGTCCACATTTAAGGCACACGAGGCATATCAGGGACATATGTACCCAGGGCAAGCAACTGCGTATCTTCTTAATCTGACTGAAGAGCTATTCATGAGCAGATTCTAAACCAGAAAATAATTAAATGTCAAATCAGCACAAAGAGGGAACAAAGATGAGATTAACAGTGAATGATTTTAAAAAAAAGACAGAAACGAAAATACTTTAAATAAAAACCTAAATGAACTTAAAGATATAAATATTAATTCATTGTGGTATTGTTTATTTAAATCAAAGCATTTTTGAAATCATGATTCTTTAAATTCAAATTTCACTATTAAAAACTTCCAACCTGTTAATTGAAGCTTGCTCTAAGAATGCACTTATTTAACTTAAGTGAATGTTCTTTCCTTGTTAAATCTCCAACAACGTGCAAAATGAAAAGGACTGACACTTCATATTTTGTTGAAGTTACTTTTCTATGCGAGATAGACAGTTGGGACAGTAATAAAGACTAACTACTCCATTATAAGAGCATATACACTGGAGTGGCTAATTTTCTCTGGTAAGTAAGTGTGTATAAATGAAGAAGGTATAGCAACTAATGCCACTCTATTGGTTTAATGCATTGTCTCTAAGTGAAGTATCAATGCAGCACAGCTTTTGACAAAACAACTTCCAGATTTCGGCACTGCAACCACATTTGCATGATCAAAGGAAGTTGCCATCCAATTTACACTTTAATAACAATAAGTGCCAATCGCTTCTCTTTTATTTTTACCATAAAATTGAGCCATTATGTTGTTCTGTCCAGAGGATCAAACAATATTTTTACAAAAAACATCAATAGTACTGCCTTACATATCGAACAGCTACAACACAGAGACAGTAAGACAAGAAAGGTTTAACCTCCAGTCAAGTGAAAGTCAAATCTCAAACAGAAATAGTTCAAATGTTTACACAATTGCATTACAAAGTCAGCACGTACAATGCCTCATATCCACTGATAACATTCTAAGTCATAGGCTTGATCTTGCTGAAAATCTCAAATCCAGAAGTACACTCCCAAGCCCATAAAATATGATAATTTAAAAGGTAACTTATATTTTTTATTAAAATAAAAGATATACATTTACATAGTATCTTCTACAAGCTCAAGTTGCAACAAAAACTACACTTCAAACTTTACAATCTTGGAGACCAGACAGAACTAATTTGTGCATGACTCAATTACATAAACAGCAACGTGATAATGGCTAGATGATCACTAAAGGATATTGGTTTAGGGATAAATATTAGCAAGCGTATCAGGAAGAACCCTTTGCCCACCTTCAAAGTAGTGCTATGAGATCTTATACCTAGAAAGACACGTGGAGCTTCAGCATTTAACATCTCAACTCCAACAATGCAACATGCCCCAATCTCCCTCCCTTCCCTCCATCAAAGCAATGCACTAAGATTATTAGTGTCTAGATTTTGCGATTCCAGTCACTGGAGTAGGTCTTGAGTCCAACCTTCTGACTCAGAGGTGAGTTATGGAACCCATTTAGTCCTGGCGGATACTTACATATTCATCTGTTCCATCAAGTAGCCCTCTCAGTAGACTGGAAATAATATTTTAGACATTGGAAAAGCAACCTTGAAGACATGACTATAATTGTGACTGTCACAAAATTTACCTATATTAATTCTTTCTGACCTATATTTTAATCAGGTTCCTTTCTGAACTTACTAAGCCTTTTAAGAATTGAATTATACTCCGACATCCAAGATGATCAGACATGATCCCCTATCTGAGTTCCACTAACCTTCTGTAGCTCACTATGCAAAAGACCACTGATTTCAGTCTTAAATATATTGCATGACTGAACAAGCATGATCTCTTGAATATAGAAGTCAAAACATTCTCAAACGATTTAGGAAAGAAACGAATGCATGTTTAATCGCCGGGGTTCGTCTGTCATGTTAAATGCTATTGATGATCAGTTGTTAAAAGAAAATTTAATTTTATCAGTTATAAAGATATTGGAGGTAGCAATGGTTTTTATTTTGACTTACACGTAATAGTATTCAAACTGGATTATCAAGAGTTTGTTTGCTTTCCAATTGGTATAGCAATTGGCCATGCTAGGCGAATTGGCCATGCTAAATTGCCCATTGTGTTAGGTGCAGGGGTAAATGTAGGGGAATGGGTCTGGGTGGGTTGCGCTTTGAAGGGTCGGTGTGGACTTGTTGGGCCGAAGAGCCTGTTTCCACACTGTAAGTAATCTAAAGTAAATTAATTTAAAGCAAGGTCATGCATTACAAGGATGGATGTGCTGGGCAATCACTAGCAAGCACAATGCTGTTATTCTCTTAGGAATGAGCACAAAGAACAGATTGGATCCATTCAGTGTAGTAGAGGGATTGGTGGAATACGCTCCACTTGCCTGGATAAGTGCAATTCCAATAACATTCAAGATGCTTGTCACTAATCCAGATAAAGAAGCCCACTTGATTGGTACTGCATCCAACATAATTAACATTCACTCTCTCCACCACAAAAGCAGAGTGGGAGCAGTTTGTACCATCTACAAGATGGACTGTAGCAACTCACCAAGGCTACTTTGACAGTATCTTCCAAACCAATGATCACCTAGAAGGACTAGGGCAGCTGATACATGGGATCACCACGACCTGCAAGTTCCCCTCCAAACAACTCACCATTCTGGTTTTGAACTGTATTGCTGTTCCTTCACTTTTCCTGGGTCAAATCTTGGAGCTCCCTCCCTAACTGCACTGAGTGGATGCCTACACCCCAAAGGGTGCAGCAGTTCAAGAATGTAGCTCAAATTAAGAACAATTTAGGGGTGGGTAAAAAATGCTGGCCATAAAAACAAACCTTGTATTTAATAAAACTGAGCCCATCTGTCCTTAGACATCAATAAAAAATATCCAATGGCGCCATTTCAAAAAAGAAGTCATGGAGCTCTCCACAAAAACTTCGCTGATATTTAATCTCTTGACAATTATCAGTAAAACAGATATCTGATCATTATCACATTGCTGCTGATCAGAACAGACAGTGAATAAATTTGACTGAGACATTTCCTACATTACAACCATGACTGCAATTCAAAAAGGTACTTGCTTACCTATACCTTTGGATCACCTGAACAAACAAGGCACTGTATGGCAGCAACGCTGTTATTTTCTTCACTAACATGGTGGATTCAGTGCAGAGAACATAACTAGTTCAACAAAACCTTGCAAACTGCCAATCTGGAGCACAATGAAGAACAAGGCAGCAGACTCAAGGGATCATCACCACCCTTAAGATCTCCTTCAAACTGAGAACTAGATCACCTTTCCTTCACTGCCAGTGAATCAAAATCCTGGAATTCCCTTCTGAATAGCATTGTCGATAAACTGCAGTGATTCGAGAAGGCAGCTCACCACAACTTTTTCAAGGGTAGTAAGGGATGGGTAATAAATGCTTGCCTTGCCAAGGCTGCACATATTCCAAGAACAAATAAAAATAATGTCACAGTCAGATTATGCAGGCACAGTGTGGCATAATTTCCACAGTCCAGTTGATTTACCGAGGTAACTGCGAGGGGGTTGTCTCATTCTGCCAGACTTTGCGCTCTAAGACAAAAGCTATTTCTTGCAAGGTTTAAGGCTAATCATTCATGAGTGGACATTGACACAAATGACCCTTATTTATCGGCTTAATCGCTGCACTTGCGAATGGACACTCAATGTGTGATAAATGTCAGAGACCAGTTCATTTCAATGTTCGAGTCATTATTGAGATTTTACCTAGATGTAAGCATATTGAGATGCTTATATATCTTGGTTTTAAGTCAATGGCCACAAATTGAATTTTAAAGTTCAATTTTTAGGGCTTTTTAAAGTTAGAAAATGTTCCAACTGGATATCTCAACGGAAAAAGAGCAGACAAGCACAGTTTTGCTTCATTAACACACAGGATACATCGCCTTACCAACTTCAATTGGAGGAGTGGCTGAACTGCTTGCAGGAAGGATATACTATCTCTAGGTTTCCTAATACTCCGCAATGCCTATTAATCTACAAAATGCAAGTACACAGCCCTTTGTTGTGTTTAATTCTATTTTTACCTTTGAAAGGGGAAAATATAAATGCATACCTTTAGAATGTGTTACTATTTTTTTAGAAGATTATAAACTGAAGGAATAGTATAAGATGATATAATTTAGACCCAAAATATGGTTACAATGAATTGTACAAAACACACACTTTCTCATTAAAAATACCTAAGAAATATTTTAAAATGCTCTCGCTCAGGAAAGTAGACTTTAAATTACAGATTCCCACAGTGCTGGCTCCAATCAGTCCAGTGAAACATATCAAAATAGAGTATATATGGAATAACATCACCTTTGATTTATTGTGGCTGGCTCAAAAATTCTTAAACTCTCTCAACAGCACTAGGGTATATCAGCACTTCATGAACTGCAGCATTTCAAGTAAGCGGCTCCCTAAAGCCTTTACAAGATAAACTAGGAATGAGTAAGAAATGCTGACCTTCTCAGTAATACCCAGATCCCATGAATTAAGTGAAAATAAAGTAAAAGGCTGAAATATTACTCCAATACTTCTTCAAATGTTGTACAAAATGTCATAAGCATTTTTGATTCCATGTCATTTAGCGCAAAATGTAAACAATTTAAAGTCAGTTTGGAAAAGGTATAGGCCATTATTCTTAAACCTGCTCTGCCATTCAGTTAGATCATGGCTAATCTGTACCTCCAATCCAAAATCCTACAGGTACGGGATTTGTCTCCTTCCAGGGGAAAAAAAAGGAAGTCTTTTATTTCTATAGAGCCTTCCAGACGTCCCAAAGCTTTTCACGGGCAATTAAGTGCTTTTGAAGTTCAGCCATTGCTGTAATGTAGGAACACAAGGCCTTTTCAATCAACATGTAAAATTTGGCTAAATGTCCAACTGAGTCACACAAAAATCTGGTTTCCAAAGAATGCATAGATGTTTCTGTATTTTAATATTAATCCTTGGGGTTTGCTGATCTCAACTGTTGTGGAAGTGATATTGGTTGAAGCATCATTGGAACACAGAAGGAGAATGTAAAAATGTGTACAAGTGTGAAAGAAAATCTACAATTCTCATTTTGTATCTTCATGTTCATGTGCAGTCACTAGTTGAAGAATAAATCAGCAGTCAGGAACCCAGCCACCCTCACCACAAGTTGAAGAATGATATGTGAAAAGTTTTACTGTCCAAGGTGAATTGGCTATTGAGGAATGAATTGTCCAGACATCCTCTACCACTCATGCAGAGTGGCACTCACCATCTAATTGGGGGAGAATAACTAGCATCAATGCAGAAAATTTGAAAACAAGATTGTGAGTGGCACAGTGGTTAGCACTGCTGCCTCACAGCGCCAGAGATCCGGGTTCAATTCCCGTCTCAGGCGACTGACTGTGTGGAGTTTGCACGTTCTCCCCGTGTCGGCGTGGGTTTCCTCCGGGTGCTCCGGTTTCCTCCCACAGTCCAAAGATGTGCAGGTCAGGTGAATTGGCCATGCTAAATTGCCCGTAGTGTTAGGTAAGGGGTAAATGTAGGAGTATGGGTGGGTTCCACTTCGGCGGGTCGGTGTGGACTTGTTGGGCCGAAGGGCCTGTTTCCACACTGTAATGTAATCTAATCTAATCTAAAAAAAAGATTCAATTTACTCTCATCAATCCTTGGTCACCATTGATAAATGAATTACAAGCAATGAAAATTATTATTAAAGAATGTAGTGTTAGACCAAAAGACATAGGAGCAGAAATTAGACTATTCAGACCATCAAGTCCACTCTGGCATTCAATCATGGCTGATAGGTTTCACAATCCCGCTTTCTCCCGGTAACCCTCGATTCTCAAGAACCTATCTATCTCAGTCTTAAATATGCTCAATGTCCTGGCATCCACAGCTTTCTGTGGCATTGAATTCCATTGATGCACCACTCTGACTGAAGAAGTTTCTCCTTATCTTCATTCTAAAAGGTCTTCCTTTACTCTAAGGCTATACTCTCAGGTCCTAGTCTCTCTTACCAATGAGTACATCTTTCCAATGTCCACTCTGTCCAGGCCATTCAGAATTCTGTATGTTTCAATTTGATAACCCCTCATCCTTTTAACCTCCATCGATTATAAACTCAGAATCCTTAAAAATTCCTCATATGTTAAGCTTTTCACTCCTGGGACCATTCTTGTGAACCTCCTCTGAACACGCTCCAGGGCCAGTACATCCTTCCTGAGATAAGGGGCCCAAACTGCACACAGAACTCCAAAAGTGAGCCATTTAGAGATTCAGAAACATATTCCTGCTTTTATATTCAAGTCCTCTCAAAATAAATGTCATCATTGCATTTGCCCTCCTAACTACTGACTCAACCTGCAAGTTTACCTCGAGACAATCCTGGACTAGAACTCCCAAGTCTCTTTGCACCTCAGACTTCTGAATTTTCTCCCCATTTAGAACATTTTCTCCCCATGCCTCTATTCTTCCTACCAAAGTGCATGACCTCACATTTCTCAAGTCATACTCGATCTGTCACCTCTTTGCCCAATCTCCTAACTTGTCCAAATCCTTCTACAGCCTCCCCACCTCCTCAATACCACCTGTCCCTTTACCTATCTTTGGATCGATTGCAAAGCTTAGCCAGAATACCTTCAGTTCCTGCATCTAGATGATTATAGTATAAAGTGAAAAGTTGTGGTCCTAACATTAAGCCTTGCAGTACACCACTTGTCACTGGTTGCCATCTTGAGAAGGACCCTTTTATCCCTTCTCTCTGCTTTCTGCCAGACAGCCAAGCTTCTAACTAGGTTAGTACCTTGCTTCTAACACCATGGGCCCTTATCTTACTCAGTAAGCTCCTGTGAGGTACCTTGTCAAACGCTTCTTGAAGTCCAGGCAGATAACATCTATTGGCTCTCCTTGGTCTAACATGCTTGTTACTTCCTCAAAGAACTCTAGCAGATTTGTCAGGTATGACCTCCCCTTGATGAAATCATGCTGACTTTGCCTTATTTTACCATACACTTTGAAGTATTCAGAAATCTCATCCTTCACAGTGGATTCCAGGATCTTACCCACGACAGAGGTTAGGCTAATGGGTCTGTACTTTTTCCTCTTTTGCCTTACTCCCTTTTTAAACAGGGGTGTCACGTTAGTGATTATCCCATCCTGTGGGACCCTTTCTTATCTCAGCAATTCCTGGAAGATCACCAAAAATGCCTCCACTATCTCTTCAGCTATCTCCCTTAAAACTCTGGGGTGTAGACCATCTAGTCCAGCTGATTTATCCACCTTCAGGCCATTCGGTTTTTCTAGCACCTTCTCCTTGGTGATGGCCACATTACTCAGCTCTGACCCCTCACTCTCTTGAATCTTTGGGACATTACTCATGTCTTCCACTGTAAAGACGGACGCAAATTATTCAGGTCTTCAGCCATTTCGTTGTTCCCCTCTACAAATGCTCCAGCACCATTTTCCAACGGTCCAATGTCCACTTTTGCCTCTCTTTTGCCCTTTATATATCAAAAGAAACTCTTATTGTCTTCTTTGATATTACTGGCTAGCTTACCCTCATATTTATTCTTCTCCCTCCTTATTTTTTTTTTGTTGCCCTCTGTTGGTCTTTGTACACTTACCACTGCCCTTCGCCACTTTATATGCTTTCGTTTTTGCTTTTATGCTATCCCTTACTTTCCTGGTCAGTTATGGTTGCCTAATCCGCCCTGTACCATGCTTCTTTTTCCTTGGGATGAATTTCTGCCATGTCTCCTGAATTACTCCCACAAACTCCTGCCATTGCTGTTCCAATGTCTTTCCTGCTAGGCCCCTCTCTCAGTCAATTCTACCTAGCTTCTCCCCCAGCCTCCTTAATTGCCTTTATTTAGCTGTAAATCTGTTATCTTTGATTCTATCTTCTCCCTTTCAAATTGCAGAGTAAATTCAATCATATTACGATCACTGCTTCCTAAGGGTTCCTTCACCTTAAGCTCCCTTATCAAGTCCGCCTCATTGTACAACACTAAACCCAATATTATCTGTTCCCTAGTGGTCTGCACCACAAGCTGCTTCAAAAAGCCGTCTCATAGACATTCCACAAATTCCTTTTCTTGCAATCCGCTACCAACCTGATTTATCAGTCCACCTGCATACTGAAATCCCCCATGATCACTTAACTTTGCCTTTCCTACATATCCTCTCTACCTTCTTGCACCCCAGCTCCTGACTACTATTGAGGCCTGTACACAACTCCAACTATGGTTTTTTTTTACCTTTGTGGTTCCTCAATTCTACTCACCACAGCTTCTACACCATCTGACCCTAATTCATTTCTTACTATTGATTTACTTTCGTTTCTTACTAATAAGGCAACCCCACTCCCTCTGCACACCTGCCTATCTTTTCAATAGGATGTAAATCCTTGAATATTCAGCTCCCAATCCCAATCCCCTTGCAGCCAAGTCTCCATGATGCCCACCATGTCATACTTGCTAATTTCAATCTGCTCCAAAGCCCACTTTCCTTATAAATTACATTGCGTGCATTCAGATTTAACACCTTCAGGCCTGTATTAACTGCCCCTCTTCTCATTGTCATTCGTTCATCCAGTGTGCTTGAAGTTTGATTGTTAACCCTTTCCACACACTCTTTCCTACTTGTGTCTGTGCTGGAGATTTTAATAATGTCTCCGAAGCTCTGCACTCTTACCTCCTCCTTTAATTCAGGTTTTCCAATTTCCACTATAGACATTATTACCTCTTTAGTTTCTTTTTTAAATTTAGCTGTTCACCTCTGTCCTAGATTTATCTATTTCTTTGGTACCTACATGGATCATGACCACTGGATCTTTACCTTCAATCTACTCAAGATCTACTGTTTCTACTCAATCTCCATTCTGTAAGCTTTCATGCAGCAATTTTCAGTTTTTATATTGTTTCTGATGATATAGCTTTGAACTTTGATACGTAACTAGTGTCATTTTTTTCTCTTTACAATGATTGTATGCTGTGTTACAACTTAACTAGCAAGTGTGTGCTGCTAACTTTTCTACAAGCTGTTCCAAAATTTCATTAAATCAGCAAGATGACCAATTTGCATGAGTGCAGCTCAGGACAAAAGCAATTCATACCAGGTGTCATCAATAGCACAAAAATAACTATTTATTGGAACACTCTTAACTTTAACATCAAGTCACAGAGATGTACAACACAAAACAGATACTTTGGTCTAACTCACTCATGCCGACCAGATATCCTAAATTAATCTTGTCCCATTGACAGTATTTGGCCCCTATCCCTTTAAATCCTTCCTATTCATTTACCCATCCTTTTAAATGTTGTAATTGTACCAGTCTCCACCACTTCCTCTGGCAGCTCATCCTATGAAGACACTACCCTCTGCGTGAAATTGATGGCGCTCGGCTCCCTTTTAAACCTTGCCCTCTCATCTTGAACATATGCCCTCTAATTTTGGACTCCCCTACCCTGAGAAAAAGACCTTGATGTTACGACACGAAATAAACTCTCCTGCTTACTGTAAACCAGCGACACAAAAACGATTTATCCCGTGCAGAAATCGGTGAAAATTCGAGAGGCCAAGTACTATTTAAAGTAAAAATTAACAACATTATATCTTAAAGTATAACAGAGAATAATTAACTAACAACTATTTACAAGTCTTTCCTCTAACCTATCTTTGACCGTCCCCTTCTACAATACTAGTCCAATAAAACTCCCAAGTAAGATTTTCAAAACCAGGCAGCTTTCAGTTTTCTCTGTATTCCTATCTTTTTTTCTTCTTTTTTGGGGTTCTACTTCACAAGTTACGGATCGATTAAGGTACCTTCTGAGAGAGCTATTTTTCAGACAGTCTTTATATGTTGGTAGCTTGGCAGTTCTCCTCTCAACTGTTCAATTTCCCCCCACCCACCCCCGGTCTTATTCCCCAAAGTATCGGATTGTGTCATTGGCTTAAGGTTGTCAATATGCTAAATTCAAACTGGATTGGAGTTTGGTATTTTCCAGGGTATAATTTAAACTGAATGGCCTAATTTGAATCTGTTTTGTCATTTCCAGGCAACCAGCTACCCCAGTAGCTGGACCACATGATACATTGTATCTTTTTTCAGAACACTTGGTCCTGTCAGGTGGGTTTTGCTAGCTTTTAACTCTCTTAAAGGTACAGTACACCCACATCTTCATAGCATTGGCTATTCACCCTATTCATGCCCCTCATGATTTTATAATCCTCTATAAGATCAACCGAGTCTCCGAAACTCCAGGAAAAATAGCCCCAGCCTATTCAGCCTTTGACTATACCTCACATCCTCCAATCTTGGTAACATTCTTGTACGTCTTTTCTGAACACTTTCAAGTTTCACAACATCCTTCCTATAGCAGAGAAATCAGAACTGAACACAGTATTCCAAAAGTGGCCTAACAAATGTCCTGTACAGCCACAACATGACCTCCCAACTCCTATACTCAATACACTGACTAATAAAGGCAAGCAAACCAAACATCATCTTCACTGTCCTGTCTACCTGCGACTCCACTTTTCAAGTGTTATGAACCTGCACAACAAAAAAAAGAGAAAATAAAGGATTTCAAATCTGCTATTACATGACATAAATTAAACCTATTGAAAAACCGTAAATACACACAAACACCGACGCACATTCAAGATTAGGCGAGATAAAAGACAAACATGAGACCTCTCAATTGGAAGATGAAGATCCAATCGTACTATTTCGAAGAGAAGCGGGGAGCTATCCCAGGTGCCCTGTATAGAAAATATTCCTCACCCACCACCACTAAAAGCCACCACATTAGCAGAAAATGTGGGGAACTTAAGTGTAGATTGCTAAACTCCTTACATGACAAAAAGTGACTACACTTCAAAAATTACTTAATTGGTTTCAAAATGCATTGGGATGTCATGAAATTGTGAATGGTACCATATAAATGTAAGTCAGTATTTCACCCTATCTCGTTCCATTTCCATACTCAGTTTTTGTCATTCATATAGCAAAGCATTCCAACATCTTTCAGGTCACAAAACACACAAGGGAAACTGTCAAAGTTATACTGATTCACATAAGAGAGCTTTCTCGTATATAGCTAAGTGACAAGTTACAGTTTCTAACTTTGCTAAGCAGCTCTTCCAGCCAAACAATACCATTTTGGAATTGTTTCTTCTGCATTTAAGTTAATCTCCACAAATTAATCATAAGGTGCATTTAGAAAAATCACAATCTAGTTATACATTCAAAATGCAAAATAAAAATAGGGGTTAAGTTATAGATTGATAATTAGTGACTTACAGCATTGGAGTCCACATCGCTATGAATTGCAACTGTTTTTATGCCCATCTTCTTGCAAGTCTTAATGATCTACAAAAGAAACACAAAATCCATGAAATCAATTATTTAATTATACTTTTTTTAAAACATAACTTCAGACAACTTTTTGATTCTGTTGAAAACTTCCTCCTTTGTTTCTGCTTGATTGGGGGCAGATGCTCGCAGGTAAAGGGACGGCTGGAAAATGGGAAGCCTTCAGGAATGAGATAACAAGAATCCAGAGAAAGTATATTCCTGTTAGGGTGAAAGGAAAGGCTGCGAGGTATAGGGAATACTGGATGACTAAAGAAATTGAGGGTTTGGTTAAGAAAAAGAAAGAAGCATATGTCAGTTATAGACAGGATAGATCGTGTGAATCCTTAGAAGAGTATAAAGGCAGTAGGCATATACTTAAGAGGGAAATCAGGAGGGCAAAGAGGGGACATGAGATAGCTTTGGCAAACAGAATTAAGGAGAATCCAAAGGGTTTTTACAAATACATTAAGGACAAAAGGGTAACTAGGGAGAGAATAGGGCCCCTCAAAGATCAGCAAGGCGGCCTTCGTGTGGAGCCGCAGAAAATGGGGAAGATACTAAACGAGTATTTTGCATCAGTATTTACTGTGGAAAAGGATATGAAAGATAAAGAATGTCAGGAAATAGATAGTGACACCTTGCAAATTGTCCATATTACAGAAGAGGAAGTGCTGGATGTCTTGAAATGCACAGAGGTGGATAATCAGGTGTATCCTAGAACTCTGTGGGAAGCTAGAAAAGTGATTGCTGGGCCTCTTGCTGAGATATGTGTATCATCGATAGTCACAGGTGAGGTGCCGGAACGTGGTGCCACTGTTTAAGAAGGATGGTAAGGACAAGCCAGTTAGCCTGACGTCGGTAGTGGGCAAGTTGTTGGAGGGAATCCTGAAGGACAGTTTCTACATGTATTTGGAAAGGCAAGGACTAATTAGGGATAGTCAACACGGCTTTGTGCGTGGGAAATCATGTCTCACAAACTTGATTGAGTTTTTTTGAAGAAGTAACAAAGAGGATTGATGAGGGCAGAGCAGTAGATGTGATCTATATGGTCTTCAGTAAGGCGTTCGACAAGGTTCTCCATGGGAGACTGGTTTTCAAGGTTAGAGCTCACAGAATACAGGGTGAACTAGCTATTTGGATACAGAACTGGCTCAAAGGTAGAAGATAGAGGGTGGTGGTGGAGGGTTGTTTTTCAGATTGGAGGCCTCTGACCAGTGGAGTGCTACAAGGATCAATACTGGGTCTTCTATTTTTTGCCATTTACATAAATAATTTGGATGTGAGCATAAGAGGTACAGTTAGTAAGTTTGCAGATGACACCAAAATTGGAGGTGTAGTGGACAGCGAAGAGGGTAACCTCAGATTACAACAGGATCTTGACCAGATGGGCCAATGGGCTGAGAAGTGGCAGATGGAGTTTAATTCAGATAAATGCGAGGTGCTGCATTTTGGGAAAGCTAATCTTAGCAGGGCTCACACACTTCATGGTAAGGTCCGAGGGAGTGTTGCTGAACGAAGAAACCTTGGAGTGCAGGTTAATAGCTCCTTGAAAGTGGAGTCGCAGGTAGACAGGATAGCGAAGGTGGCGTTTGGTATGTTTTCCTTTATTGGTCAGAGTATTGAGTACAGGAATTGGGAGGTCATGTTGCGGCTGTACAGGACATTGGTTAGGCCACTGTTGGAATATTGCGTGCAATTCTGGTCTGCTTCCTATCGGAAAGATGTTGTGAAACTTGGAAGGGTTCAGAAAAGATTTACAAGTGTGTTACCAGGGTTGGAGGATTTGAGCCATACGGAGAGACTGAACAGGCTGGTGCGGTTTTTTTCTGGAACTTCGGAGATTGATGGGTGACCTTATAGAGGTTTACAAAATCATGAGGGGCACAGATAAGATAAATAGGCAAAGTCTTTTCCCTAGGATCGGGGAGTCCAGAACTAGAAGGCATAGATTTAGGATGAGTGGGGAAAGATATAAAAGAGACCTAAAGGGCAACCTTTTCACGCAGAGGGTGGTACATGTATGGATTGAGCTGTCAGAGGAAGTGGTAGAGGCTGGTACAATTGCAACATTTAAAAGGCATTTGGATGGGTATATGAATAGGAAGGGTTTCGAGGGATATGGGCCGGGTGCTGGCAGGTGGGACTAGATTGGGTTGGGATATCTTGTCGGCATGGATGGGTTGGACCAAAGGGTCTGTATCCATGTTGTACATCTCTATGACTCTATACTTGATAGTCTCTCTCACCTCCGAAACAACAGGATGACAATATTCATTATTTGGATAGCATTCTCTAATCAGATAACAGAAACAATGCCACACTTCTCACATCGTTACCAGGCCACTGATGCTCACTGTCAGAGAAGCAAGGAGGCAGAATTAATCTCCACATTGATTGCTCCTAATTTCTACACTCTCTGTATTGATATGAGTAAATTATGTTGGAACAGAGGGGGAAAGAAAGCATTTAAAAGACAAAATCTCATTTAAGCTTTCCAAAACTCTCACAGGATAGAAGAAAGCCATTCAAACGATAGTGGCTGTGCCAGATCTGCAAATTTCTAAAGTCCATTTTAAGTACTTAACAAGTTTCCTTTTGAAAGATACTAATGAATCTCCTTTTTGGCCAGTATATTCCCAGATTGCAAAACCTCAGTGAAAAATAACTTTGTTTAACAATGAATCGAAATGAAATTCCTTCATACTGGTATTGCATTTTGATAAAACAAGCAAAGACAAGACTTCAATAATTAAAAGTATGGCCTTAGACAGTGTTGAAGAACAGAGGGATCTAGGATTCAGTTACACAAGTCTTTGAAGTTTGTATCACTCATAGATGTGGTCGTTAAGACGGCATTTAGCATGCTGGCTTTCATTGCTCAGACCATTGAATATAGGAGTTAGGATGTTATGTTGAGGTTGTAGAGGATGTAGGTGAAGCCTCTTGTGGAGTACTGTATCTAGTTCTGGTCACCCTGTTATATGAAGGTTGTTATTAAGCTGGAGAGAGTTTAGAAAAGACTAACCAGGATATTGCTTGGAATAGAGTGCTTGAGTTGCAAGGAGAGGCAAAATAAGCTGGGACTTTTTTCACTGGAGCACAGGAAATTGACAGATGACCTTAGAGAGGTTTATAAAATCATGAGGGGCATAGAAAAGGTGAATGGTAGGTGCCTTTTCTCTGGGGTGGGGAATTTCAAGTCTAGAGAGCATATTTTCAAGGTGACAGGAGAAAGATTTACAAAATACATGAGGGACAATTTGTTTTACACAGAGTGTGGTTTGTGTGTGGAATGAATTTCAATAGGAGTGGTGAATTGGGGTACACTTACAACATTTGGATAAATACATGAATAAGAAATGTTTGGAGGGATACGGACTAGGTGAAAGCAGACGGGACTAGTTTAGCTTGGGATTATGATCAGCATGGACTGGTTGGACCAAAGGGTCTGTTCCCATACTGTATGACGATACAACCTGATAAATTAAAATTCAATGATAAACATAGGGGTTTTTAGCTGTGGATTTTATTGTAGTTTATAGACTTAAATGAGTAATTCAAGAAATTAATTTTCAAAATGTACTATGCAGTTTAAATTCAAACATTAAAGTTTCAGCAACATTAGCCATCTATCAAGGTATTGCTCAAGGACAAAGACCTCTCTCTTTTTCTCTCCATTCCAACTTATCTTTTGGCGAGGTTATTGCTCACACATGCAAGTGATTTTGAAGAAAGGTTGTCAGAAGAAAGAACGGAGATAATGCTGAAGCCAAGGTCATGTCACTGAGATGCCAGGAAGGACCATCATTCCTCAGCAGCCATGTTCCTTTGAAGGAGAAATTATGCCAACAGTGTGACTACTGGAGTTTTAGTTGATCTGACTCCTGCACTCTAGCATCTTGACCACTGAAGTCCTGGAGGTGGCCAACAACACAACCCCCATCATCCAGAGGAGCCACACCACCCTCAAGCTGGACACCAGTTGTGGCGTGAAGTGCAACATGTTGAAGGGTTAGGTAACAAGCAATCAAGGCAGGTTACTGCTTGACATCCAGGACAAAAAGAACAAAAAGCAAATAAAACAGCCAAAACTGATACATCAGACAACTTTGCAGCAAAGATGAGACACTTGCAAAGTACTGAGCTCATGTTACGCATACTCCAGGGCACAGGAAAGAGTGCAACTCCAGCATCATCTAAAGAACACAAACCTGAAGCATTGGAAAACCAGCCCAAGCCTCCCAAAAACAGTGTTGCCTGTGCAAGATAAAGATTGCTTGCAGTTAAGGCCAATACTGTTGATTTTTCTTTAATGGATATTGAATGAGATGTTCGAGGAAAACATACATGAATGTTTTTTGAACAACATTGAAATAATGAATATGCATTCATAATGCACTATGAAAATAGTAAAAATATTGCAAGTTTCTTCACGGAAGCATGAGAAAACAAAAGTTGACACCATGCAGCAAAAGAAAATGTTAGGATACCGTCAAAGGGGGAGGTTTAAAGGAGACATTGAAAATGAGGAAAGAGAACTGCCAAGCAGGCACAGTCAAACGTATAAAATATGAGGTTACATCAACACAGGCCACTCCACACAACCCCTGATGACCTGAACAAACTGTGGTAAGGGTCAGGAGATGCAACTTTCTAACTGAGCTGCAATAAAAATATGGAGGAAGGAAATTTTTAAAACTTACTTGGACTTGTTGGGCCAAAGGGCCTGTTTCCACACTGGAGGGAATCTAATCTAATCTAAAAAAGTCATAACCCAGAAATGAGAGCACTAAAAGAAGCAACAGGTATATGGGGCGGCACAGTGGCTAACACTGCTGCCTTACAGCACCAGGGAGCCGGGTTCAATTCCCATCTCGGGTGACTTTGTGGAGTTTGCACATTCTCCCAGTGTCTGCGTGGGTTTCCTCTGGGTGCTCCATTTTTCTCCCACAGTCACAAAGATGTGCAGGTCAGTTGAATTGGCCATGCTAAATTGCTCATAGTGCTAGGTGCATTAGTCACACGGATATGGGTCTGGATGGGTTACTCTTCGGAGGGTCGGTGTGGACCTGTTGGGCCAAATGGGGCCTGTTTCCACACTGTAGGGAATCTAATCTAATGAACTAGGAATCCAGGGGCCAAAGTTAATGCACTGGGTCATGGTCTCGAATCTCACTACAGCAGTGGTGGAATTTAAATCCAATTGATTCAATTTGAAATATAAAACTAGTAATCATAACCATGACAGTTATCAATTGCTGTAAAACCCAGCTACTTCATTGATTTCTTTAGTTTCTCTGCTTACAAATGACAACAATGTGGCAGCACAGTTGATGTGGTCTATATGGACTTCAGTAAGACTATTAACAAGGTTTCAATTGGTAGACTGGTTAAAAACCTAACAGCCCATGGGATCCAAGGCAATTTGGCAAATGGGATCCAAAATTGGCTTAGTAGTAGGAAGCAGAGGGTGATGATAGAAGGGCGTATGTGTGACTGGAAGCTTGTGTCTAATGGTGTACCACAGTATTTGATGCTGGGTGCCTTGCTGTTTGTCATGTGCATTAGTGATCTGGACATAAATGTAGAAGGCACGATCAGTGAGTTCACAGACTACACATACATTAATAGCAGTAAGTACTGTGACAGAGAAGCCTTACATGACAGGACAATAAAGACAGGCTGGTTTGATGGGCTGAACAGAAGTAAATGGATTCTAATGCTGAAAAATGTGAGGTGATACATTTTTGGAGGACTAATAGACAAAGGGTGTACATGTTGAATGGTAAGATACTAAGAAGTATAGAGCAGAGAGAACTCAGTGTACATGTCCATAAATGCTTGAAGGCAGCAGGAAAGGTGGTTAAGGATGTTAAGGCAGCATATGGGATATGTACCTGTATTAGTCAGTGCACTGAACACACCAGCAAGGAAACTATGATGGAGCTGTATATAATGTTAGATAGGCCACAGCTGGAATATTACATGCAGTTCCGGTCACCATAGGAAGGATGTGATTGCACAGAGAGAGTGCAGAGAAGATTCACCAGGCTATTGCCTGGACTGGAGTGATTCAGCTATGAAGAGATACTACATTAGCTGGGGTTGTTTTCCTTGCAGCAGAGAAGGCAAAGAAAAGGTAGACGTGCTCAAAGTTATGAGGGAGAGGGCTAACATAGATAGGAAGAAATGTGTCCCTTTAGTCAAGGGGTCAAGACTAGGGGGCACAATTTTAAGGTAAGCAGCAGAAGGTTGAAGGAGGATTTGGGGGAAAAAGGTTTTTCACCTAGTGTGTGGTGGGTATCTGGAATTCACTGCCTAAAAGGATTTTAGAGGCAGGAACGCTCAAGAAATTTAAGAAGCATTAGATGAGCGCTTGAAAGACCGTAGATCACAAAGCTCCAGGCCAAGTGCTGGAATATGGGATTGGCATAGATAAATGCTTGGTAACCAGCACAGACCTATGAGCCAAATGGCCTTTCGCCATATTGTAAAAGCTCTATGACCCTATGACTCTCTAACCCATAATTTCAAGTGTAAGTAGGGATGGCCTTCAAACATCAATTTGCTAATGACCCTCCACGTCCTTTCAAACAAGAAAGAAGCAAAAAGATAGAAAGCAGCAATGGATTTTAAGGAGTAAATTTCAGAATTCAGGATCCAGGCTACGGAATGCACAGATTTCTATGGGAAAGCAATGATAACTGTGAATCTTCAAGATGACAGAATTACAGGAGCACAGAAATCTCGTAGGGTTGTAGAGTTAGAGGTGGTTATGGAGATGGGTAGGCTAAGACTGTGGAAGGAGAAAGTGAGGTCTGCAGATGCTGGAGATAAGAGATGGAAATGTGTTGCTGGAAAAGCGCAGCAGGTCAGGCAGCATCTAGGGAACAGGAGAATCGACGTTTCGGGCATTAGCCCTTCTCCAAGACTGTGGAAGGATTTGAAAACAAGGTTGAGAATTTTAAAATCAAAAGGTTGCTGGCCTTAGAATTAAAAGAAGCATGCAATTATAGCAATCATGAGGTCAAATAAAGATTGTTTCAAGGCAGCTAAACAGTTTGATAAAACAAAATTGGATACCCAGCCATAAAGGTTAACAAATATTTGTTTCCCAAACCAGCAAGCGATACAACAAATCGCCACGGTGCACAAAGTGTTAAGGTTAACCACGAGTCACATGTTAGAACAATTTTCATGCAGTTCCCTCAAATAATTCTTTATTGCCTCTTCTCTTTCAGTTTTATCACTAGTGATCTTTGATATTCTTTTTCTTATTATCTGTTCTGTTCAGGATGTCATCCAATTCAGTTTAACTCAAATTCACAGTGTGTATATAACTACACAATAAAACAGAAGAACATTCAGAACCCTGAGTATTTTAACTGTTTTTATTTTAACCACTACTCTGCCAAAATTCTGAAAAATCCGCATGAACATTTCCAAGTTGCAACAAGAATTAACTAAGAATTAATATAATGTGGCTGAAGTGCAAGGCTAATCCTTTAATCACATCTTCATTTTTTTTCCATAACAACCAGGAGCACATATTAGAAACTAGAATGGTATTATGCCGTGACCTTCTGTGCAGTAAAACTAATAGGTGAAAAATCCTGGCTGTACGATTTCCAAGTGCTTCCTAATGTTCTCAGCAGACCACGTTCTGAATAAGGCAAACGTGTACTTCTTAGAGTTAAACTAAGGAAAAAAAGAACAATTTACTCCACCTTAAAAAAAAAGATCTTAACATGTAAATGCAATTAAATATGCTCTGCTGAAATATCTCCCTTTCTGGTGGAAGTTTTATCTGTAATTTAAATTCCATTGACTTTTTTTCAAAAATGTTAATTTAATTGCCAATTTGAATTGTCTCAAGCTGCATCCGTGTTATACTGTGTCAAATATTGCTGGTCTTCATCGCCAGGTCCCAGTCATTTCCATACAACATTAAACCAGCCCTCCAGCCTGCCCCTGGGAAATCGGCTACCTCCTGGATGAAACATGCATTCTCAAAGTAGTGACTATACTTACTCCCATGGCCATGTCACTTCAAACTTGTTCTTGAGCAAATTTGGAAGTCATATTTCCCACTGTTGACCATAGTGTTACTCAAGAACATTCCCTAATATTGACACAACAACTTAATAAGGAGAGATACTTTACATTCTGTTACCAACAAAACGTCATTATTTTTCAGAAAATAAACATTTATTTTCTTTCTTTTTTTAGGGAGCAAACAGGTTCCTCTGAGAGGGAGATGAGTGAAATTGGTTTTGACACAGTGAATTATAATCTGACATAATGTGCCTGAAAGGGTGGTGGAAGCAGTTTCAGACAATTTTCAAAACGAGAATATGCATTTGAAAAGTGGATAGTTACAGATTATGGGGAAAGAGCAATGGAATGGGACTACTGGACAATTATTTCACAGGCAAATTGAGCCAAATGGAGTCCTTCCATCCTGTGGAGTTCTATCACTCGAAAAGAGACCCTCTTTAAACACATGCATTCCTCAGACTTAATTGAACTAAAGTACACAGAAAACAGCTTACCCGGCAGGCAATTTCTCCTCTGTTTGCAACAAGGATTTTGTCAAATGTCTGAGGGGAAAGACAAACATCAAAAAGAAAGTAGTTTAATGATGAACAAATCGGGTTCATTCACTGCTATAAAATTAACCTTAATATTGAATATAGGAAAATTCACCACTTCGTCTAATATTCTCCCATCCCTTCTTGGCCATAACCCATGGGCTCTGACTTCCCTTGTGTAACTGATCAGAGGAGACACTGCTCAGGGTTTTATTAAGCCTTTTCCTAACCACTAGATAGATTAAATGGCATGAATCCATCTGGTTCCCCCTTTTTCGGGCAGGGGTGGGGAGCTTAAGGTGCTTGGGCAAAGTATAATCTCCCTATGAACAAGCTAACACTGAACAAATCTGGCCCTATGCTAATTTTCATAATTCGAGTTTTCCTTCAAATTACCTCTTATATCTGAATTCCCTACCTTTATGGATCCATCTGCACACTTATCTGGCTCTCTACACCTCCAACACCAACCCTTACCAAAATAGATCACTTCTCGCAGCGAAACTGCAACTGTACCTTTTTACTCTGCGAACCTATGTTCTCTACCAACTCTCTCTATTCTTGCTCAATTTGCCATGCACCCTCCCCTCCTTAATCTGGTAGCTGTAAATTCAAATAATGAATTTGTAATGAGAGCCAAATCATTTTCAGAAACATGTGACAACAAAAATCCCAATATTTGGATTTATTAATGACTACGTTATATTCATGGTCCTTAGTGTTAATAAAACATAGGAGCAGAAATAGACCATCAAACCTATACAGTCTGTTGTGCCATTCAATTTGATCATGGCTGATCTGATAATCCACTTTCCTGCCTTTTCCCCATAACCTTTGACTCCCTTTACTGAGTAAAAATCTATCTATCTCAGCCTTGAATATACTGAATGACCCAGCAATAACAGCCCTTTGTGGTAAAGAATCCCACAGATTCATAACCCTCAGAGAAGAAATTCCTTCACATCGCTGTCTTAAGTGTGCAATCCTTTATTCTGAGATTATGCCCTCTGGTCCGAGATTCATCCACAAGGTGAAACAACCTTTCCATATCTGCAAGCCCTCCAAGAATCTGACAGGTTTAAATATGGTCACCTCTCATTCTTCAAGATTCTAATGAGTACAGGCCCAATCTACACAACACTTCCTCATGAAATAATCCCTACATACTTAAGAGTCATAGAGATGTACAGCATGGAAACAGACCCTTCGATCCAACTTGTCCATGCTGACCAGATATCCCAAGCCAATCTAGTCCCACGTGCCAGCATTTGGTCCATATCCCTCCAAACCCTTCCCAATCATATACCCATCCAGGTGCCTTTTAAATGTTGCAATTGTACCAGTCTCTACCACTTCCTCTGACAGCTCATTCCATAGATGTACCATCCTCTGCATGAAAAGGTTGCCCCTTAGGTCTCTTTTATATCATTCCCCTCTCACCCTAAACCTATGCCTTCTAGTTCTGGACTCCCCCACACCATGGAAAAGACTCTGTCTATTTATCCTATCCATGCCATTCATGATTTTATAAACCTCTATAAGGTCACCGCTCAGCCTCCGAGATTTTACCTTGCTAACCAGTCTCCCATGGAGAACCTTATTGAATGCCTTACTGAAGTCCATATAGATCACATCTACCGCTCTGCCCTCATTAATCCTCTTTGTTACTTCTTCAAAAAAAAACTCAATCTAGTTTGTCAGACACGATTTCCCACGCACAAAGTCATGTTGACTATCCCTAATCAGTCCTTGCCTTTCCAAATACATGTACATTCTTGCCCAGTGCTGATCTCTCCGAAGTGGAAACATTTTTTCTACATTGATCCCATCAAACCTTTAAGATCGCTACCAAGCAGAACTTACTGGTTCATTTAGATCCGAAACAGTGGAGTACAACACACGAGAGACAGCAAAACTGCACCTGGAGTGGGATGATGCATGCTAGACGAACAAACAAAAAAACACTTGATTAGAACACTGAAACATTGAAATCTGGGTAACATTCACTGTCATATTCAACAGCAACAACTTGCATTTACATACAGTCTTTAATGTAGCAAAGTATCCCAAGATGCTTCACAGGGAAGATGAAACAGCACATGACAATGAAGGGAGACATTTTATGGAGTGTGTTAAAGGAGAAAACAACATGATAGTATGGTTTCGGGAATCAGAATAAATTATGGGACATAGGAACAGGAGAATTCTGGATCAGTGGTGCTGGAAGAGCACAGCAATTCAGGCAGCATCCGAGGACAGGCAAAATCGACGTTTCGGGCAAAAGCCCTTCATCAGGAACAGGAGAAGGCTATTCAGCACCTTGGCCCTTCACAATAAATCTTGACTAATTTGTACTTAACTCCATCAATACCATTATCTAAAAATCTAGCGAACATTTTCAACACCTCAAGCCTGCTCAGCCATTCATTGAGATCACAGCTAATCTGTTTGTAGCCTCACAACCACATTACCACCTACTCCTAATAACCTTCCACCCTTTTGCTCATCAGGATTTCATCTATATCTGCCTTAAAAATATTCAAGGATTCTCCTTCCAATACCTTTTCAGGAAGAGAGTTCCAAAGATTTACAAGCCTCAGAGAAAAAAATTTAGCTTGTCCTTTTTAAACAATGACCCCTAGATAATGCCATATAAGGAGACACCCTCTCTACACACATCCTATCAAGGCTCCTCAGGATCTTATATGTTTCAATGAAATTGTCTCTTGCTGTTCTAAACTCCAGCAGATACAAGCCTCATCTTCTAACCTTTAATCATAAGGCAACATTTCCCCGTTCTAAGTCCAGTTAACCTCCAAATCATCTAAATGCTTCCTTTGATAAGGTGACCAATACTGTGAATAATACTTCAGATGAGCTCTTGTCAAAGTCCTAAAATGAAACAAAACATACTTAGTTTAGTTTTCAATTTCCTTTGTCATGAGTGACACCATTTTGTTAGTTAGTTTTCTTAATTACTTGCTGTACCTGCATACTAGTCTTGTGTGATTCATACACTTGAAACCCTCTGCATCTCGGAGCTCTGAAACATTTTACCACTTTGATCATGTGCTTATTTTTTATTCTTTGATAAAATAAACAATTTCACATTTTCCACATTATATTCCATTTGTCACATCTTTGCCGACTTGCTTAACCTACAGCTTCCTTACATCCTCTTCACAACTTACTTCTCTACTTACATTTGTCTCATCAGCAAATTTGGCAACCATACTTCCATCCACTCATACAGTCACATGTAAATTGTAAACGGTTGAGGATCTAACACTGATCCCAGGAATACACTCTCTATATCTTGCCAACCTTAAAAAGACCCATTTCGGCCCACTCTCTGCTTCCTAATCAAGGAATAATAGAATTCTTACAGAGCAGAAAGAGGCCAATCAGCCCATCGAGTCCACACTGACTGTCTGAAAAGTATCCCACCTAAAGTCAGTCTCCTATCCTATCCCTGTAACCCCATGTTTACCACGGCTAATCCATTTAGTCTCCACATCTCTGGACACAATGGCAAAATTAACATGACCAATCCACCTCACCTGCACATCTTTGAATTGGGGGAGGAAACTGGAGCACCCAACAGAAACCCACAGAGACATAGGGAGAACGTGGAAATGCCAAACTGACAGTTATCCAAGGCTGAAGTGAACCCAGATCCCTGGTATTATGAAGAAGCAGTGCAAGCTAATTTCCTAATCGTGCAAAAATGCTACACTCTGCATCATGAGCTTTTATTTTCTCCAACAACTTTTTTGGAAACCTATGTACAGTGCATCTATTGGTGTTCCCTTTACCCACACCACATTACCTCCTCAAAGAAGTCCAACAGATTGGTCAAATGTGTTTCCACTTCACAAAGCAAACCTGACTTTGCCTGATGATCTTAACTTTATCCAAGTGCCTTGCTTTAACATCTTTAATGATAGCTTTTAATATTTCTCTATGACAGATGATAAGCTAACTGCCAATTCCTGCTTTCTCTCCCCTTTTGAATAAAGAAGTTTCATTCACTATTGTTCAATCTAATAGGACCGACTTCAAACCAAGGAGGTTTTAGCATCAACTAATTCTTTTAAGACCCAAGATGAAGTCCATCAGGACCTGGGCATTTGTTACCTCATTGGTGATTTTGATTTTCCTGAGTTCTTCCTTCAATTCCATTTCCTGATGTACTACCAGTACTGCAATGTTACTTGAAGACCTGGTGAAGACCTGTTCATTTCATCTACCATTTTATTACTATTCACTTCCAGGGTCATCCTACTTTGCTTTGAAATTTTCAATTGACACCCTTACCCATCATCCCACTTTCAGCATCAACAGCTTTTTTTATTGACAGGGGGTAATGGGTAGCAGTGATGGAGAGTTGCAGATATCCATGACTCTGTGTGAAAAATGTTTCCAGACTTCACTCCTGAATGCCCTCTCTCTACTTTTATGGCCATATCTCTTTGTTCTGAACTCGTTAACCATAGGAAATCGTTTTTCTCCATCTAACTCATTAAATATCAAAAAATCTGCACCTGGGTCACCCTAGAAGTTGTATCCTTCTGATATCTGAAATGGCTGACACGCAGTCACCTCAATCCTCTGCACTCCGTGCTATCCTTAGCTCCTTTGCCCATGTCCCCTCTCCTGTCCTATTTAATTTCATGTGGTTCTAAATAGTTGGTGAATTTCAACCAACTACAAGTTAATTGTAAGAGATCTTGTAACACTCTAAGCAGTGTCTGTGCAACTGAGTCAGAAGCTCTAGGTTCAAGTCCAAACCCAGAACTTGACGGCCAAGGATTGCAAAGCCTAATAGATTCAGTTTAATCTGCAAATCCTTACAATGCATGGAAATGATAGGAGGAAGGAATGGGAGAAATTCCTGGTAGGTCATGTGATGAAATGAATATTGAAGCCTTTACCATCCTTATCCATAGCTCCGGACCACAGTATGTTCATGCTGCCATAGCAACTTGGACTCTGAGCTAACGGTAACGTATTACCACATGTTCAGTGCTGGAGTAAATTTTACATTCATCCTGTTTTGTTTCTCTCACTATGCTCTGAATCTTTTGCAAATGTGAATGCAAACGTGACTCCGGGCATCAAAACTACAACATACGGTTCAAAAACTAGATAATTACACAAAATCTTTGGTGAGAACATATCTGGAGTATTGCACAGAGATTTAATCTCCTTCTGTGATAAAGGATATCCTTGAGTTAGAAGGGATGCAATAAAAGTTCACAAAACTAATTCCTGGGCTGGGATGACAGGATTATCCCACAAGTAGAATGGGAATAGATTCTCTAATGTCTACAAATATAAGAGGCGATTGCAATAAAACATATAAGTTTCTTAGAAGATTTGGCAGAATAAGCAGATGTTCCCTAGCTGTCAAATTAATTTTGTCATAGCTAAGTTTGATATTTTGCTGTTAAAAATGGTCATATACAACTTTGAAATGGAGTGGAGCAGCATGGGGATCTAAGGAACAAAAACATTAAGTCTTGTTGTTCACTGGAAGTGTGTATTTTTGGAGAACGTCACTGTAACCTATTTTTGTAAATGGCAGAAAGGACCAACTGTGTGTGCACAGTAGAAGGTGCATACCTAGTGCATGTTTACTCCACGATAACTGCAGATAAGTGAACACTGGAGTCACAAGGGGCAAAAAGGTATACAGTGAGAATCATGTGAATAGGTGATTTCACAAAGAGGTGGACACAGGAACGGCACAAAGTGGCAAAACTGTTTAATAAGATCATTAGTAAAATAAACCAAGCTCTCAGGTTATTTCTGAAGGGAAAAAGTTGGTAGGCGGGGCTGCTTTGCTAAACTTCTATTGAACCTTATTAAGACTACACCTGGGGAACAGTACAGTGCTGGTCACCATATTACAAGGATATAGAATCACTCAAAAGATGTTACAAAGATGACACCTAAACTGTAAGGTTATAGGTAATAGGAAAGGATTAACAATCTGGGTCTCTTTTCAAGAAGAAAGGAGGCTACAAGTGACCTAATAGAGATGTCTAAGTTTTTGAAAGGTTTTGATATAATGGATGAAGACAGTGTGTGTTTGCACTTGTGGAAAAAAGCAAATTGGGGACTATTAATAGAAGAGAATCATCAAAAGATTAGTGAAGAAAATCAAAGAAAAATATTTGACCCAGTAAGCAGTTAAAATGTGGTCCTTGCTCCCACAGGGTGCACTAAAGGAAAATAGTGTAAATGCACTTATGGAGAAACCAGATTAAAGTACGAAATTCAAGTAGAGCATAAATGCACACTGATTCTCGTACTGAATGATGTGTTTCTATACTGTATCTTTTATATCCATGTTAGGTAAAATTAAGAGACCTATTCTCAGGATTCAGGATTGACTGCTCAGGAATGAGCAGATGAGCAATTTCAAAACTCAAATGGTTGTGAATCTTCAGTATTGTCTACTTCACAGAGACTTGGATGCTCAATTCTTGTGTGTATTCAAGATAGAGATCAATAAAATTTTGAGCAGCTGAATAGAGCATGAAAGAGGAGTTGGTCTACTGGTTCATCCAGAGTCTTGCTGAATAACCAAGTAAACTCAAGGGGATTTATGGCCTCCCACTCCCACAGCTTATGTTCTGAAATTAAGACCCTGTCTGCCTCTCAGGCAAACACATAAAAAAAGTTCCCACAACACAATTCAAAGAAGAGCAAGGAGATATCCCTGATACCACAGCCAAAATTTATCTCTCAACTAACATGGAAAAACAGATTGATCTGGTAATTTATTTCATGGTTACAGCATGTTGGCACAACTTGGCTGCCACATTTCACATATACAACGGTAACATTAAAAGCAGCCAATAAGCTATGAGGTGCTTTAGGCTGCTTTGAGATCATGCAACTCAGCACCTCCAAAACAGCGGCACTCGTCCAGTACAACTGTCAACCATATCTATGAGTAATAAAGCCCACTACACTGCCAGGAGCAGTTGCAGTTCTGGGGCATGCAGTTCTATGTTCACTTGTTATCTTTGCTTCCTGCAAACTGCAAGTTATGCTCCATCAGGAATGCACGTAGCCAGGAATCTAATAGTTATCCCATTTGCTTTATTTGGCTTACTGGGGTTAATAGTTTTATTCTGCACTTTCTAATTCTCTTTGAAATTGCACACATTACCACCCGCAAACACACAGCAGAAGCTTAAAGACAAAAGCTACTTTTATATTTACTTTCAAATGGTGATAGGAAGCACTAGAAGTAGCAATAAAATTACAATACATTCAAAAAACACATTGGAGATATCCATAATTAGCCATGGGGAGAAATGCCTACTGATCTCATTCAGTTAAATTAATCTGTTAATAAGACAAGCAAAAATGAACACATTCTGTGACTTCTGCACTTCTCCCCTCCTAACTCAAGCTTTAAATGTCATCGAGATCTTCAGAATCTTGTTCTGGACAACAGTTCCCAAAAAGAAATCCTCTTTTGGGATCAAATGCAACAAAGCTTAAATTCTAGGCTAGCCTACCACCCTACCCTCAGTGATCTCATACCAAAAATATGTTCAACAGCTCCAGGCATATAAATCAGATTCAAAATAAGAGTTAATGCACAAAGTATATATCTTTGCTGATTCAATTTTGACCATCATATAAGCAATTCCCACGTCTACACTGAATGTCAAGTCAGAAAAATGAAATATACCACATCATTCTGAGTTTTAAAATAACATCACAT
This sequence comes from Chiloscyllium plagiosum, assembly GCF_004010195.1. Classification (NCBI taxonomy): domain Eukaryota; kingdom Metazoa; phylum Chordata; class Chondrichthyes; order Orectolobiformes; family Hemiscylliidae; genus Chiloscyllium; species Chiloscyllium plagiosum. Next base: position 16,595,467 of record NC_057715.1, read on the forward strand.
ATTAATTAAAGCAAACCACTGAAATCTTAGATAATGTGAACAAAGTCACAGTGACAAACAATTTGGAATATCATTAGATACTTTACATGCTAATACAAAACCCAAAACATAAAACAATTCCCACAAATGGTACAGCAACCTCAAATTACCAGCCACAATCAGCCAGCCAAGTGTAATCGATCCCACACTGAGATTTGCCAACTCTGGATGGATGCATTCTCAAAAACTTAATTATAAGACCTCCCAGAACAAACCACCCTTTCTAGTCAAAGAGCTTCTTGTTTCAGCTCCACTGTATTTATAACTACAGCAATCAAAGAAAATGAACAAAAGCCCTATGATTCTTCACCCAATATTGGCCATAGCAGTAGCCATAAAACTATACAGCATAGCAACCACAAATTATGTTTATTGTTTACTCCATATATGAAATCAGTCTCGAAATGTCTTAGGCATTTCAGCCTGCCATTACCTCTTACAAGTTTACTCATTTTGTCATTAGCAGGCTCAAGTGCCACACTTTTCGACTCAAGGTAACATGCAACAGTTTGCTTCGCAACTAAGCCCTTTCTGTACTCAAATCAGTAGCAGGGCTTTCCCCATTTTATCTCAATTCTTTCCCCTCCTAAAGACATAGACTACCCAGGGTCCAAACAGTGCAACATTTTAAATTGCGTGTCTCAACAGGGAGTATCAATCAGCTATTTGGGCAGGAGATCAAAAGCATCACAGTCAACCCCAATTCTGTCCTGATTTTTCATTGGTATGTCGTAGTTACCCAGTGATAGAAGTCCACTTGGACAACAATGATTAAGAGCCAGAACCATTCCTGGGGACATTGATATTCACTGAACCATCTCTACTGCCTGAATTATATTGGCACAGAGAACAATGCTGGTCTCTATGACTCAGTTAAGCCCATGAATCAAAGAGATACTCAAAAATTCAGTCATTTCAATTACAAACAAACCATGCTGGCAATCAAAGATTGCACCAGTCTGAAGAGGTAAGGTACAAAGGTGCACATCTCACGGACAACAGAAGACAATACGCAGACCTAAAACTTTATTGATGTGCAGAGAAGGGGAACCTGTTAATAAACATGTGAGACTTGGGTCCCTGAAATTGCCTTGTTAAGATCATCAAGATGAAAGTTTCAGATTATAGTAAATGCTTTGTTCCATCCCATCTATGATAAACTACTATCTGAACTGCATGCCACCAGTTGTTATTTTTATTGTTTTGAAAATAAAACATGGAAACAAAACTATATTTCTAACCTACAGGACTGTATAAAGCAGCTCCATTATCAACACTCACTTATTGCAAAAATAAAGGTGAATTTCAGGATATTTATTTTTGTAAAAATTTTATCATGACACTGTTCCTTTCTCCTGGTTCAATAAACAATCATAAAATAATATCAACAATGCTATTGTACTTTCCATGTAGGAAAAGTACCATAAGTAAGAATACCACTCTTAATCAACTTGCATTTGTTAGATATTAGAAAACAAATGTCTGCTTAACTGTTAAATGAATATCTTGATCATGAACAGCAACATTAATTTTCCACTTCACAAACAAATTTGGAATCAGGCATGTAATAAATCACTCATTGTCATAGAGCTGTACAACATGGAAACAGACCCTTTGGTCCAAATCATCCATGCCAATCCGATACCCTGAATTAATCTAGTCCCATTTGTCAGCATTTGGCCCATATCCCTCTAAAACATGTGTCTTATTCACATACCCATCCACAGGCCTTATAAGTGTTGTAATTGTACCAGCCTCCACCACTTCCTCTGGCAGCTTGGTCCATATACACACCACCCGCTACTTGAAAAGGTTGCCCCTTAGATCAGTTTTAAATCTTTCCCTTCTCACCTTGAATCTATGCCTTTAATTTTGAACACCCCACCCTGGGGAAAATACCCTGACTATCCACCCTATCCATGCCCCTCATGATTTTATAAACTTCTATTTGGCCTCCATAACTCAAAGCCTCAAACCTGGCAACAGTCTTGTAAATCATATCTGAACCCTTTCAAGTTTCACCACATCCTTCTTACAGCAGGGAAACCAGAATTGCACACAGTATTCCAAAAGTGGCCTAACCAATGTCCTGTACACGATTTATATTATCAGGAATTACTTTTGTTCTGTTAAAAATAAACACCTTAAAGATATGGTGCAACAGAAGATTGAGGACACTGAAGATTGAGTACATAATTGGAAAAGCTGCAGAGACAAAAGATATCTTCCAGATATGCCACATCAGACAAAACATATCCACGTCCAACAACAATCAAGATGCCTTAAACCCACATGAATACGTGAAGCCTTTTTGAAGAAAAATGTACATATATACTGCTTTCACAACCTCAATATATCTCAAAATGCTTCACAGCCAAATAAAACATTTGAACTGTAGTCACTATTGGAATGCAAGAAATGCATCAAACAAATACCTACAAAAAGCAAAGTGATAATTTTTTTTTCTTTTTCGTGGAGTTAGATGAAGTCCAGCACCTAGTCACCCTGAACATTAGATGAAAATACTCTTAAGTTTCTTTGAAATAGTGTCCTTGATATTATTTACATCCACCTGAGAGAGAAGAAAAGGGACAATGGTGGAACTTCTCATTTGATTTCTGGCAACTACAACAGTACAACACTCCCTCAGTACAGCCCAGGGAATGCCGTACTCAGGTCTCCATAGCAAAAAGAAAGCCGTAATCTTCAGACTGAGGAGTGAGAGAGTAACCCATTGAGTCATAGGCAGACAAACTTGCAATTGTAGAATGTCTTTCATGACCTCGATGTCCCAAAACATTATATAGCCAATTGAAAACTTGGTTGAGGTACAGTCACTGCTGTAACGTAGGAAATGGAGCAGCTTACTTCCACACAGCAAGCTACCACAAATAGCTTTGTAATAATGACTGTATAATCTGATTTTTTGTGATGCTATTATCGGGGACAAATAAAACAGAGCATCATTGAAATAATGGAAGCTTTTAAGTCCACCAGAGGGAGCATACAGGGCCTTGGTTTAATATTTTGTTTCCAAAATGGCACTTCTGACTGTGCAACACTCCCAGATGACCTGTCATTTAACAATTTCAAAACTAGGGTCTTTCTACAACCAGTGCCCACAGAACTATACCTACATCCACCAGTTTAACATCAATGAAGAGATTCAGCAAAACAAGCACTACTTTCCAAAAAAGTTGGAAACGTTCTCTCGATGAAAACAGATATAGACAACGAAGGTCATCACCTCTGATGTCCCAGCTCCATCTTCAAATAACTGAGGAAAAAGTATTCAAGGAGCAGCAATTTAAACTCAAGACCATGATCATGGTTTATTGGGCAGCAGCGATCCTTGTGCTCCTAATTGCTTCAGAGACTTGGACAACCTACAGCAGGCACCTTGAAGTATTAGAAAAGTCACATGAACAGTGCCTTTGCGAGATCGTGCATAAATCCCTCATTCCTGGTAGGAAGAAACACAGTAGAACAACAGTGCTTTCTCCCAAACCAATATCAAAGTGATCATCACTCAAAACTAACTCCCCCAAATAAATGTACCTAACGAAGGAGCAATGTTCTGAAAGCTTGTACTTGCAAATAAACACGTTGGACTATAACCTGGTGTTGTGTGATATTTAGCGAGGTCAAACAAGTCTGCCAACTCACATGAGACACTATTTGTGACAGACCAAAACAGTGAAGGTTCAACCAGGACGGCACTGAACTCATTAAGAGACTTTGTCACTAACTTGCAGGGTTGAAGTTGAGGAGTTGGAGGCAGTTACACTAATCTCTGAACAACCTGCCTATCAGAGCCTTCCAGCACCATTTGGCTGGCATCTCACAGAGACTGCAGATACTTCTCAGATCACAGCAAATACAAGTGGATTCTCAATCCGGCAGGACTGCTGAAGCAGAAATTACTGGGAGTGTTAACTTGGATTCTGGCCTCTAGTGTCTGAAGTGAGACTTGGAACTCACAGCCTTCAGAAACAAAAACAGAAATTGCTGTTAAAACTCAGCAGGTCTGGCAGCCTCTGCTAAGAGAAGGCAGGGTTACCGTTTCGGATCCAGTGACCCTTCCTCGGTTTTGAGCAGGACCCCAAACATTAGCTCTGCTTTCTGTTCACAGAGGCTGCCAGATCTGCTGAGTTTTTGCAGCAATTTCTGTTTTGGTTTCCGATTTCTAGTATTCTTTCGGTCAATACAGCTTCACGAGTGTGTGTCACCTTACAGAGCGGCAGGTTATAAAATAAACGGAATTAGTGAAGGGAAGTACATCTTTGCTGACTGTCACTGGTGCAAATAGTCAAAGGTCATTGCCCTGATGCGGGCCCGCTTCGTCCCATTGAAGTCGGCGCCCGATCGCCGGTGACCCCCCCGGGGAATAAAGCCGGTCAGTGGGTGAATCCACAGTTCAGTCCCCCGCCCGCCCCTGCCGTTTATAATCTCCGGGTTTCGAAACCGCTCACCTTCAATGTGAGTATTGCCAACCGCACAGCAGCACTGACTCTGGGAGCCGCCATCTTCCTGCGACCTTTCACCACAATGGAGGGGCGGGACCCGGCCAGCAGCCAATCAGCACTCATGAAACTCAAGCCTAGTGACGCAATAGCTCCAGCCCTACTCTTTGGGAAAGGCAATTTGTGGGAATCAGAATTGACCAAGTCAACTCAGCCATAAAGCTGAATGTTTCTTTTTAACAGTCTGGGCTTGCTCTATTCAATTTCACTCTGATGATTAGTGGGTTTCAATCTGCTCCAACTTTTTTCCCCAAAGCAGCTGTGGTTCAGTTTGCGGCCCTCACACCTTTGGCTCTAAGTTTCATGCTTTTTTTTTTCAGTTCTCTTCCTCGTGAGGGTCTGATTCGCAATTGACACGTACACCTTGTGAAAATCAAGGAGACGGGTTCCAAATGACCACAGCCAGAACAGGGATCGAAACTTGTGTTGTTAGACACCAAGCTGATCCAAATGGATACATGCTCCTTTACATGTACGTTGCAGTTTGGAGACACTGATACAAATGACAAAACCATCAATTTCTTTCAGTTTTGGTCCCCTTGTATAATTGTATTGGAGGTAGTTCAAAGGAGGTTCACTAGATTGTGTCCAGAGATGATAGTTTTGTCTTATAAAGAGAAAATGAGCAGTTTGGGTGTATATTCTCTGGAGTTTAGAAGAATGAGATGAGATATAATTAAAGTACATAAGATGCTAAAGAGGATTGACAACGTAGATGTGAATGTAAATCTATCTAAACATACAACTGAATTTTGATCAGTTAGGCCAGTGGAACCGAGGAATGCCAGAATGCAGATACATGTGAGATGTTGCATTTAGGTAAGACAAAGCAGAGCAGGACTTTAGTGACAGAGCCCTGGGGAAGTGTTGTTGAACAGAGAGACCTAGGGATGCAGATGCACAGTACTTGAAAATGTCATCACAGGCAGACAGCTTGGTGAAGAAGGCATTTGGCATGCTTGCCTTCCTCAGTCAGAGCTCAGGGTACATGGGACATCATGTTACAGCTGTACAAGATATTGGTAAGGCTACATTTGGAGTAATTCTGGTCACCTTGCCATATGATGGATGTTATTAAAAGGAGCAAAAAAGATTTAAAAGGATATTGCTGAGGTTTGAGTTATAAAGAAAGTCTGGACAGGCTAGGACATTTATCCTTGGAGGTTAGTAGGCTGAGGGCTGACCTTATGGAGGTTTATAAAATCATGAGGGGCAGAGATAAGGTGAGTAGCCAAGGTTTATTTCCCAGGTAGGGTATCAGTTTAAAGTTAGAAAGGAAAGATTTAAAAGGGACCGGAGAAGCAACTTTTTCACACAGAGAGTGGTGCATATATAGAACAATCTGCCAGCAGAAGTGGTAGTGGTGGAACAATTATAACATTTTTTTTTAAATCGGACAGGTAAATGGATAGGAAAGGTTTAGAGGGATATTCGCTAAATGCAGGCAAATGGGATTACTTCAGTTTCTAAAACCTGGTCAGCATGGGCAAGTTGGGCTAACAGGACTGTTTCCATGCTGTATCCCATTATGACTCAATGTAGAAAGGATGTTTTTAGCTGGCTGAGCAAGAATCCTATTTGCTGTTACTGCCTACCATTGCCAAGTGTTGAAAAGATTTACGAATATATGCTCAACTTGTTTGGCTAAGTTTGAATCCACCTTCCTTGGCCATTGAGTCCTAGAATGAGACTTGAACCCTAAATTTTTGGCTTTGAGGGTGGAATACTGCCATGATGCTCCACCAGACCTCTCCTAAATCCCTATCCAGGAGAACAATCTAAGCTCACACCCAGTGCTGAGATGCAGAGAACTGAAGGAACACAGCACCATCAGAGATGCAATCTTTTCAATGAGGCATTGAACTGAGACCCCCTCTTCCTGATCAGTTGTGAGTAAAAGATATGATGGCAATATTTTGAAGAAGAATAAGGGCATTGTCCTCAAAGTCCTGGCCAATATTTAGCTGTCAACAGCATAAAACATAGAAGTTCTGGACATTTTCACATCGCTGTTTTTGAGAGCTTGCTGGGTGTAAGTTGGCTATTAGAGTGACTATCTTCCAAAAAGATTATTAGCATTAAAATGCTTTGAATCATCTGGAAAGGCTTCTATAAGTGCAACTCTGTTTCTACATCAACAATCTCTATAATCCAAAAGTTCTTTTCCTTTTCTTTTCTTACCCATTGTCTTCTTACCTTCCCTCTTTTCTGCCTTCCTCCTTTCATTTATTTTCTCCCTCAATTAAAAAGAAACATATGCTTTTATTATACACATTGCACAAGCACAAGATATTCCATATCTTGTTAATAAGATATTCCAAGCCAATGAAATACTTCCAAAGTGAAGTCACTGTTGTAGTGGAGGAAGCAAAGCAGCAAATTTGCATAGCTCCTTTTGTGCTATTGGATAAATGGTAGAAGCTTCAGTTGTCCCTGGTGGCCACATAGCAAGAAGTATGTCCAGCTGCAGGTACTGGCAAACTGTGTTTTGGAGCTGGAACTGAAGGGGAGTTCACTGTGGGACATCCACAATGCTGAACATGTCATGGATACTACATTCAGTGAGGTGTGCCCACTGCAGGTGAAGACTGAACAGGTAGCAAGGACATCTGTGACCACCAGGCAGAGAAGAGGAAGGCAGATTGTGTAGGAGTCCCCTGTGACCTTCCCACTTTTTAACAGATATAACATTTTGGATTCTGTTGATTACTGTGCAGGGAAAGAAATAGGAGCCAACTTCATTGTACCATGGGTGGGTCTGCTGCAGGAGAAGGGAGAAAGAGGAATGGCAGGACTGTTGTTGTAAGGGATTCAATTGTAAAGGGAACAGATAGGCATTTCTGAGCCAGAGAAAAGAGTTTTAATTTTATAAAGAGAGATTAAATAGATTGGAGTTGTTTTCCTTGGAGGAGAGGAGGCTGAAATGGGAATGATTGAGATGTATAAAATTATGAAGGACATAGATAGGGGAGAGGGATCAATGACCAAGGGGCATATATTTAAGGTAAGGGATAAGAGATTGAGAGGAGATGTGAAGAATTGTTCTTTTCATTCAAAGTCTGATGGAAATCTGCCTGTCAGGATGATAGAGGTAAAAAACCTTCTGAACATTTAAGGTGTATTTAGATGTGCACTTGCAATGCCAAGACATGCAAGGCTATTGAACAGTTAGGTGGTTGTTTTTGACTGGTGCAGACTCGATGGGTCGAAGGTCCTTTGTCAGTGCTGTTTCTGACTCTAAGACAGCAAGATCCCACAAACAGCATTATGACAATAGCCAGATATTGTATTATTGAGACATTGACTGAGGGATAAATATTGACCAAGACACCAGGGATAAATTGCTCTTTGTAAGTTGCCTTGCTCTTTGAAATAGTGAAATGGGATCTATTACCTCATCTAAGAGGGTAGTCAGAGCCTCAGCTTAACAGCTCATTTGAAAGATAGCATTTTTCAGCATTCACTCAGCTCTCCACTGTAGAAGTAAAAACAATGACTGCAGATGCTGGAAACCAGATTCTGGATCAGTGGTGCTGGAAGAGCACAGCAATTCAGGCAGCATCCGAAGACAGGCAAAATCGACGTTTCGGGCAAAAGCCCTTCATCAGGAATAAAGGCAGAGAGCCTGAAGCGTGGAGAGATAAGCTAGAGGAG
>NC_057715.1:16606383-16689112 GCF_004010195.1 Chiloscyllium plagiosum
CCTCTAGCTTATCTCTCCACGCTTCAGGCTCTCTGCCTTTATTCCTGATGAAGGGCTTTTGCCCGAAACGTCAATTTTGCCTGTCTTCGGATGCTGCCTGAATTGGTGTGCTCTTCCAGCACCACTGATCCAGAATCTCCACTGTAGAGTCAACCTCAGTTTAAATGCTCAACTATCTGGATTGGAGTTTGAACCTATAATTCTCATAGGAAAAATTATAATTCTCTATAATTACCATAGGTAAGAGTTCTATCAATGAAGCAACAGATGGCTTTATCTCTTACTCTGTTACTTTGATGACAAACTGATCTCATCTTTCTTGCCATACCTATCCATATATGGGAATTCGCTATCATTGAAGAAATCCAAACTGCTCTTCGCCATTTTTCAGAACAATTACAAGTTAAATTTTTGATCTACATGAGAACTGACAGGAATGAACAGGTCATATGCTCTTTGCATCTTCCATTAAACATTCTGAGCGGTCCTTCAGACTAATTCTAATAACACTATTAGGAAGTATTCACCATAGTTCTGTTATTAGCATCCATTGATAATAAAATGAAACATGATGGATAACAGCAGATGTGTTTTCTGCCCTTTTTCTTCAAGTCAAACATATGGGATGGCATTTCTGAGATAGAGTCGACACAATCACAGATAACGTGGTAGTTATATTCCTTTCAAAACATTCAGTTTCCTGCTCTTGATTGCTCTCAAGTGCACCTTCTTTTAGCACAATAAAAACATTAGATTATGTCAAGATTGGTTCGTCTGTTGCAGTCAATTAGACTGTCATGTTTATTGTAAGGCTCAGCATAGATACTGGTTATTTCAGAAAGGTATCAGGGAAAGGTAATGGGGTGGCATGATGTCATTGTGGTTAACAGTGACTACCTCACAGCTCCAAGGCATTCTGCCAAACAAACTTTCCAACAAGCTCCAAGGACCCAGGTTTGATTGGGTGACTGTGTAGAGTTTGCATGTTCTCCCTGTGTCTTGCATGGATGTCCACTGAGTCCTCAGGTTTCTTCCCACAGTTCAAAGATGTGCAGTTTAGGTGGATTGGCCATGCTAAAATTTCCATGTAGTGTCCAAGAATGTGCAGACGAGTCATGGCAAGTATGGTGTTATCAGAATAGGTATGGGTTTGGATGGGGTGCTCTCTGGAAAGTTGGTGCACATGGGCCAAATGGCCTCTTACTGCACTGTTGGGATTCTATGTCATCTGCTCAGAGACCAGTTCAAACGAGCCTCGGGGGCCAAGGTAAACCGAGGCAAGAGCAAGGCCATGCTCTTCGGGAACTGGGCCGACCAATCCTCGATCCACTTCACCATCAGGACCGACCACCTGAAGATGCTGGGTATTTGGTATGGGGGAGCTGGGCGTGCGCCAAATCTTGGGAGGATCGTATCAGCAAAGTGAGGCAGAAACTCTGTAGATGGAAGCTACAGTCGCTCTCCATCACAGGTAAAAAGCTGGTCATCAGGCATGAGGCACTGTCATTGCTGTTATACGTGGCACAGGTCTGGCCTATTCCCAGAACCTGTGCCGCTGCAGTCACCCGGGCCATCTTCCAATTTATATGGAGATCAAAGATGGACCGGGTCCGAAGGAACCCGATGTGTAAAGATCTGGGCAACGGGGGAAAAAACACACCCAATGCCACCTTCACCGAGAGGGCGGATCCTATCGAGCGGTTCCCTGAGCAGACTGTCAAAGTCATTTGGCAGACCGCCTCATCGCCAGAACTTTCCAACAAGCACCAGGACATGGCTTGGCTGGTGGTGAGAGGGGCTCTGCCTGTAAGATCCTTTATGCACGCCCAGACTCTCTGCCGCACCACAGGCTGCCCTTGAAGTGGCTGCACGGGGGACGAGACTGTCACACACCTCCTTCTGGAATGTGCCTATGCAGAAGAAGTCTGGAGAGGAATGCAATGCTGTTTGTCGAGGTTCGTCCTGAGCAGCGCTGTGACGCGGGACTCCGTGCTCTACCGTCTGTTCCCCGGGACGCACACCGAGACAAACATCAACTGTGCCTGGATGATCATCAGCTAGGTGAAGGACGCTCTTTGGGCGGTCCGAAACCTGTTAATCTTCCAGCTGAAGGAGTTTACCCCGACTGAGTGTTGCAGACTGGCAATTCCAAGGTCCAGGACTATGTGTTGAGGGACGCACTGAAGCTTGGGACAGCTGCCACCAAGGCCCATTGGGGAAAGACCACCGTGTAACGTCTGCCTGTCTAATAACAGGGGACCGACGCAGTCATTTGGGCTCTGCTGACGCTTCAGCAGAAGAGCTGGATAGTAAATGTACAGACTTGTATATAGGAAAAATAAATTTCGATGTCTATATGTAAAGCAATGTAATGTGTGCAAAAGAATGGCATGACCAATTGTATAGAGATCCAAATAATTTTATGAATAAAGTATATTTTTGAAATAAAAAAATTCTATGATTCTATGAAATGTGCCTCATAAACACAAGTCTTTAAGAATGAAAGGGCAAGTTGATAAAAGTGCAGAAAAGAAGGAAAATATAGGATCAATTTGTAAATGAATAATGCAGACAGAATTCCTGAAAATGAATGTGACTCACTGTTCTTGTTTCATCTTGATTTTTGCCTAGAAAGAAGAATTAGGACAATCAGTGTGAGTTTGCAAAAGTAAGTCATTTTTGGGCAAAAGAAGTCGTATAATTGAAAAAAAAAATGAATTCTACTGTTAGAGTAGGCATTTGTATGCATTTTGAAAACAAGCCTTGTAAGATGCATATTGGACGCTTGTTGACAAATATAAGGTATACAATATTTTTTTTAGATAGATTAGATTACCTGCAGTGTGGAAACAGGCCCTTCGGCCCAACAAGTCCACACCAACTCTCCGAAGAGAAACCCCCTATACTTACCCCTGACTAATCCACCTAACACTACAGGAAATTTAGTATGGCCAATTCACCTAACCTGCACATCTTTGGACTGTGGGAGGAAACTGGTGCACCCATAGGAAACGCACGCAGACATGGGGAGAATGTGCAAACTCCACACAGACAGCTGTCCGAGGCAGGAATTGAACCCAGGTCTCTGGCATTGTGAGGCAGCAGAGCGAACCACTGAGTCACTGTGCCACCCCATTGAAAGGGATGTGGCAACATGGATAGCAAAAGATCAGTGAACAAAGAAGGCTTGTTATTAGAACCTTAATTTTTGTAAAAGGAAGAATGTAAACATTGATATATTCTAAGTAATGGTGCTTGGGGCAGTGCTGTTCACAATTTATGTGAGTGAATTAAAGATGAGTGTAAGTGACAATAAAGCAGCATTTGTAGATGACATGCAAACAGGAGGCATGATTTTCTGTGTAGAGTACTGTAAATGATTTAAGAAGAGCTTAACTGGTTAGTAGATGTCCAATGAAATGTACTGCAGAGAAATTTCAGGTTATTTGTTTTGAGAGAAAGACTAAAAGCAGGGTTGGTAGCAATTTTTTAAAAGAGTAGATATGCAGAAAGCCTTAGGGTTTCAGATACATATGTTTATAAGGTGGAGGATAAATTGATGAGTTATGAAAAAGCATATAGATTCTATTTTTCATAAATAAGGATGGAAAGTACGAAAGTAAGGAGCTCAACTTGTATAAATCATCAACTAGACAGTAGTGTTGGGCATCTTACTTTAGAACAAATTAAGACAATGAGAAGCATGTACAAGAGATTCGCTGAGATGTATTTAGCAATGAGCTGTGCAGGTTGTGGCTCAGTTCATCTCTGAACAATAAAGTTTCCTTGAGAATTTATGCACATAAATCAAGTGCTGAGAGTAGTTCAGAGGGAATTCTCACTGTCAGAGGAGCTGTCTTTTGGATGAAACATTCAATCAAGGCCCCGTGTGCATCACAGATAGCAGAAAAGATCTCCTGCATTATTTGGAAGAAAAGTAAGAAAATCCCTCTATGTGCTGGTGACTATTTATTCTACAATTTCATTTCAAAGCCAAATTATCTGGTCACATTGTAGTTCATGGATTCATATTGTATACAAATTGGATACTGCATTTTCTATGTTCCAACAGTAACAACACGTCCACAGGATTTAACTCACTGCAAAGTGTTTTGGGACATTTGATGGTTGTGAAAGCCATCATGGAAATCCAAATCTTTTCTTCCTTTTCCAAGAGGAGAATAGAGATATTCAAAATTCTGAAAAATATAATAACGTAAACCAAGTGTTTAAGTATTTCCACTAGTTGACAAGTCTAACATATTTCCAGTACCAATCTTGCAAATTTTCTCTGCATTCTCTTCAGTTCTTCTGCACCATTTTCATAATCTGGAGTCCATAACTGCATAGAATAATCTGAATGCAATTTACCCAATGTTTGCTACAGGTGTGTCATAACTTCCCTACTTTTTAATTCTTCTCCTATAAGAGTACAGCCTAGTGCTTAGTTGCTGTTTTTATGGGCTTGCTAACCTTTGACACAACTTTTAATAATTATTGTGTTCGTACTCTGAGATCTCCATTCTTATCTATCCTAGATTAAGGTTTCCCCAGTAATCGCTGACCTCTCTATTCTTTCTGCAAAACGTAATATCTCACATTCACCTGAGTTGAATTTTGTTTGTCAATTTTTTTGTCCAATCTGTGAGTTTATTGCTGTCCTGATGTAATTTGTTGTAGCTCTCCTATTAAGATTCTGCCCCTCCAATTGGTGTCAACTCAAAATTTAGAAAGTGTGTTTTTGATTCCTACGTCCAAATCATAATTGTAAATTGTGATCAGCAATCGTTCCAGCACTAATCCTGAAATAACTCCAGAGGCCGATATCCTGCCACCAAGTTACCCTTCATTTCCACGTGGAAAGTCCTTGTCACTGATCCAGCTTCCCTCAGAGCCAGCTTTCAAAGTGAACAGGATGTTTCACACTTCTGTTCTTATCTGTCAGCCGGGGCTCTATGCTTGGACCAAATCAACAGCCCCAATTGGGGAACTCATATTCAATGAGGTCCATCTGGCTGACCTCATTACAATCATTGCATCCCTCCCCCTCTGAGTCCGCGAACATAGGATGGGTTTTTTAGTAGCTCCTCCTGGAGCATTTTAGCACTGTGACAGGTTCCTCCGAATCTGCCTCTGACTCAGGCATTGTGTTACATGCAGTATCTTGTCTCTTGCACTCAGAGTTTCTCAGAAGAAATTAATTCTGTCCTTCAGGCATTGAGGCAGCGACATCTACCATTTCCATCTCAGATTCTGAGGGATCTTCAACACTTGATGGAGAGGGAGAACCAAGGATTCCAGAACGGTCAGAAAAGCTGTCAAAGAGCCTGGCACATTTTGCTCCTACACTATTTGTGACTTTGCAACTTTCAAATGATCCACATACTTTTCAGGACAGTTCCACCTATCCAAACTTTATGTGTCACTTGACCTGACCTCGCCTTAATCATGTCTCTTACCCATGCACGGTCATTCTCATGCTTGCTACACCAAATCTCGTCCCCTAAAGTAAATTCTCTCTCTTGCTGAGTGGAGTCTTGTGTCCGGTTTTGGCGTTCCTGATGCTGCTTACCATCTCCACACCCCCCCCCACCATTCCGGGAAGATCAGATTTATCCTGGTGAGGAGTCTTCTTCCAGTTAGCAACTCTGATGGTGCTATCCCTGCAGTTGTGTGAGGGGATGATCCTATAATCAAATAGGGCTTGGGGCAGTTTGGTACCTGGTGAAGCTGTAGGCTGTTCCTTTAAGCATTCCTTCAAAGGTTGAATTGCTGTTTCTGCTAGACCATTGGATAATAGATGGTATGGAGCTGACCATATATGTCAAAAACCATTCTACTTTAGGAAATACTCAAATTCCCTGCTGGTAAATGATCACCCATTACCTGTGACAAACACTTTCAGGAGTCCATGTATTGCAAAAGATGCACACAGTTTCCCTGTCGTCATCCCCATGTTTGACAAGTGAACTCTATGCACATTAGGCCACTTTGAGTGGGCATCCACAATGACAAAGAATGTTGAGTTCATGAGAGGACCTACATAGCCAACATATCACCGAGTCGAGGGTTTATCTAGCCATTCCCATGAATATGAGTCATAGAGTCGTAGAGATGTACAGCACGGAAACAGACCCTTCGGTCCAAACCATCCATGCCGACCAGATATCCCAACCTAATCTAGTCCCACCTGCCAGCACCTAGCCCATATCCCTCCAAACCCTTTCTATTCATATACCCATCCAAATGCTTTTTAAATGTACCAGCCTCCACCACTTCCTCTGGCAGCTCATTCCATATACGTACCACCTTCTATGAGACCCTTAGGTCTCTTTTATATATTTCCTCTCTCACCATAAACCTATACCCTCTAGTTCTGGACTCCCCTACTCCAGGGAAAAGACTTTGTTTATTTATCCTATCCATGTCCCTCATAATTTTGTAAACCTCTATAAGAGCACCCCTCAGCCTCCGAAGCTCCAGGGAAAACAGCCCCAGCTGTTCAGCCTCTCCCTATAGCTCAAATCCTCCAACCCTGGCAACATCCTTGTAAATCTTTTCTGAACCCTTTCAAGTTTCATAACATCTTTCCGATAGGAAGGAGACCAAAATTACACACAATATTCCAACAGTGGCCTAACCAATGTCCTGTACAGCCACAACATGACCTCCCAACTCCTCTACTCAATACTCTGACCAATAAAGGAAAGCATACCAAATGCATTCTTCACTATCCTATCTACCTGCAACTCCACTTTCAAGGAGTTATGAACCTGCACTCCAAGGTCTCTTTGTTCAGCAACACTCCCTAGGGCCTTACCATTAAGTGTATAAGTCCTGCTAAGATTTGCTTTCCCAAAATGCAGCACCTCACATTTATCTGAATTAAACTCCATGTGCCATTTCCCAGCCCATTGGCCCATCTGGTCAAGGTCCTGTTGTAATCTGAGGTAACCTTCTTCGCTGTACACTACACCTCCAATTTTGGTGTCATCTGCAAAATTACTAACTATACCTCATATGTTCGCATCCAAATCATTTATATAAATGACATAAAGTAGAGGACCCAGCACCAATTCTTGTGGCACTCCACTGGTGGTGAAAAACAATCCACCACCACCACCCTCTGTCTTCTACCTTTGAGACAGTTCTGTATCCAAATGCACTCTGGGAACACTAACATGGCCATGTCTGCATCCAATCCTGGCTACCAGACATAACTTTTCATCAACATCTTCATTTTGGAAACCCAATGTGGAACCTGGTGGATTTCACAGTAGAGGATGGCATATTATTATGGAGAGCAAGAGTTACTGTCGGACCTTTGCTTGGGACAATCACTCTTGCTCCCCATAATAATATGCCAACCTCTACTGTGAACTGCTGTCTCCAGGTCCACAAAGTCTCAATTCTGATTGTGACGGTGCTTTCGTTTCCCCCTTCACCACCAGCTGTTTCAGTTTTGCCAGGATCAGATCTTTCGATGTCCAAAGTCTGATGTTGTTAGCTGTGACTGAAAGTGTGTCCACAAATTTTAAAACCATTATGGACTCCTCCAGTGGCGGCACCATCAGTGGTGTATCTGTCAGCAGCTCAATGCATCCATATTCACTACTTGGCCTCCTGGACAGTATTCCAATTTGTAATTATATGGACGTAATAGTAGAATCCACTGCTGAATTCAGACTGATACTATGGGTAGCAGTGCCCTAATATTCTTTAAGTAGACCTACCAAGGGGTCATGGTCTGCTGTTATTACAAATTTACATTCGTAAAGGTGTTGGTAGAACGTCTTGACTCCAAATATGACCTCCAAATGTTCCTTTGCTATCTGGGCATAATTACACTCAGCATTAGCCAAAGTCCTGTATGCATATGCTATTGGGCATTCCTCTCCACTGGGCCATCTGTGAGTGAATACTACCCGAATACCATGCAGAGAGGCATCACATGTCAATAACAGATCTCACTTGGGATTGTGGTGTGTCAACACCTTAGATGATGAAACTTGTTTCTACATTAGCCTGAAAGCTATGGCTTGGCTATGCAACTATCCCAAGGCTGATTCTTGTCTAAGAACTGGCGTGAAGGTGCCAGAATGGAGGCCAGGTTATGTATGAACTTTCTGTAATAATTCGCTAGCCCAAGGAAAGACCTAAGCTTCTGTACAGACATGGGAGCCGGGACACCTTTGATCACCTTCACTTTACCTTCCAGCAGGTGCAACCTGATCTTGTCAACTCTGTAGCCCAAGTAGGTCACTTGGGGTACCTGGTACACACATTTTTCCCTTCTAAGGTATATATCCACCTGGGAGAAACACCTAAGGACCATGTCCAAATTCTCCAAGTGCTCCTTATTGGTTTGCCTTGTTATTAGCACGTCATCCAGAAAAATGGTGACCTAGGGTAGATCTTGTAAAATGCTTTCCATCATCAGCTGAAAAATTAGACAACCAAAAGAGAAAATGCTAGAAAATCTCAGCAGGTCTGGCAGCATCTGTAAGGAGAGAAAAGAGCTGACAGTTCAAGTCTAACTGACCCTTTGTCAAAAATTACACAGGCTGACGATAGCCCAAATGGCAGTCTTTTATATTGGTAAAAACCCTTATGGGTATTAATTGTAGTATACTTCTGGAAATCCTCATGTAACTGCAATTGCAAGTATGCATAGCTCGTGTCCAGCTTTGTGACGGACATCCCACTCCCCCAGCACCCAACCACCCTCCCACCCCCTGCCAGCTTTGCATATAAATCCTCTAAACAAGGGATTGGGTATTTTTCAAGTTGCAAGAAGCATTTCTTACCATTACAATCCCCACAAAGGCAAACCAGCTGACAGATTTCACAGTCAGTATGACCAGTGCTGCCCATTCACAAACTGGACCGCTTTGATGATTCCTTCACTTTCTAGCCTTCTGATTTCTGTCTCTATTTGTACTGTAACACAGTAGGTGGGCATTGCAGATGTGTGGAATTGCATTCTGTTCAACATGCAAGGTGGCCTTGACTCCCTTGATACTCCCTAGACCCTCCTGAAAACATTCTGGGTATTTAATTAGGACTTCACTTGCGTAGCCATTTTCTAATTAAAACATGTTCAGCCAACCTAAATGAATCTTTCTCAACTAATTTTTTTCTGAGATTTTTACTACCATCATTGGAAACTGAACCAGCTGCTCCTCATGAGAGACCAGAGTTGAAGTTGCACCCTTAATCTGTAAATGTTCCCTGGTATAGGTTCTCTGTCTAGCCGAGGTCTTACATAAACCTAAGGGTTGGATCCAGAATGAATTTTGTTAAAGACTGGTTCTGTGATCACTGAAATGGCTAAGTTGGTATCAACCTTCATTAGAACTGGGTAACCATTTAACCAGATGTTTATTTTGATCGGTTCTGATTTGGATATTGCTAATCAATTTAACTGTTCCAAACCAGAGAGAGGTGGACTTTCCAGAGTGTGCTCTCTCCTGGATACCGGCCTATGAGTTCTCTGACTCAGTTTTAGTCTAGTAGGACTCTTGTTGTCTTGAGTCCACATACCAGCAACAACTATAATGGTTTGCTGGCTCAGATCCTGAAGAAAGTTTTAATCATTTGGCCAAGACTTGGCTTCATTTCGCAGTTTTGCTGTGGGCTGACCTCGAATCCCTCTGTTGAGGATCTGCCCTGAGTGAGGCTATGCAATTGCTTTCACTCAAATGGTGTCCCACAAGCTCAGTTGGATAGCCAAGAATGTCCACTTCCATCAGAATAATCTGTAATTCATATGCTCCACATGCCACATTTTCCAAAGATAAAGCTAGTTGTAGAGCCTGTTTGAATTCCAGTTGGGCTTCAGCTAATAAGCACTTTTGCATAGTTACATCATTAATTCACATACCAAACTGTGTCTCAGCATCTCATTAAGGGTTACACCAAAGTAACATGCTTCTACCACTCATCTTAACCTAGTCTAAAATCTTGATATGGATTCCCCTGGGTTCTCAAATTGCTGAGTAAAACCAATAGCATCTCTGATTTAGAGGAGGCCTGAGGGTCATAATATTCCTTAACCAAATCCATCAACTCTTGAAAGGTTTTAGTATCTGGTGCCTCAAGGGACTGAGAAAGCGACAGGTCCACAGGCTGTTCAGGAGAATGACTCATTGCTTTTTTCTGCCCCAATATTATTTGCCCAGAAAAAATGCATTCTTTCCACTTACTGGGCCCAGTCTTCGACAGCAGGAACAAACAAGTCAAGCTTCACAAATAATGACATGATGCCAGAAATGTTTGCCCCAACTCAAACATGAGTGTTGCAAGCAAATTTCTTCAGGAGCATGTTGTTCTTCTCTCATCACCAATGAAATAACTCCACAGAGGCTGGTATCCTGTCATCAAGTCACCCTTTATTTGCAAGTGAACAGGATGTCTGACACTTCTATTCTTCTCTGTCAGCCAGGGCTCCCTGATTGGACTAGATAACAGCCCAATCAGCAAACTGATATTCTATAAGGTCCAACTGGCTGACTTTGTGACAATCACTAAAGATCCTTGTGGAAAAACATACCACCCTTTCTGTTTCTCTGCATAACAACCTTTCACTTTCATTCCTTCTGTCTCCTTTGAAGAGAACTCATAATTATTTCTGTCACTTGTCCCTTGATGTTGCATTCTCTGATATTATTCATTAATGAAATATGGAACATCTTATTCAGACCTTTTGCAAAACCAGATCAATTGCATCTTCCACTTTACCATTGTTTGCTCTATGTGTTACTGCTTCAACAAATGCTATAATATTGGTCAGGTAAATTTTGCCTTTCCAAATCCATGCTGATTATTCATGATTTTCATTTAGATGCTCTTCTGTTCTCTTCCTTAGCAGGGACTCTATTATCTTTCCCAAAACAGATGTTAAACAGAAGGTCAACAATTGCCTGCGCACATTCTATTTGCTTTCCTAAATATAGGAATTATGTTAAATACCCGCTAACTTCAATTGATACCTTATATCTTTATTCATCCATGGAGTCTTGCTGATGTTCAGTTATTCTTTCTTTTGAACAGAATATGATTTTCCAGCACTCTGCTGAACACTGGTTTGAATATTTCTCATAGTACTTCATCATTGTTTGCCAACATTGTTGCCCATTTTATTTTCCTAAATTCTATTCTCAGCCTCACAAAGTCAGGCATTCTCCAATTTATTCACTTAGTTTTTATCATAAGTATTTCCTTCTCTGCTATCACCTCAAAGTGGAACACATTATTTGAAACAATATTGGAAGTAAAATCTATGTCAGTGTTTACAAGAGATATGGGTGAGTTTTACAAAGAAACACTTGGAATTGTACTGGGAATTGGCAAGGAAAGAGTCCTATAGTTGCTCTCAAGAGGTTTTCCTGAACAACTCACCATCCCCTTCTGTGCATGTTTATAAGATTGGATTTCCTGGATGAGTGAATAGCACCCGCTAATAGCACCAGCAAGAGAATGCTAACTCTATTTCTCTCTTCATGGATGTTGCCATACCTGCTGAGTTTCTCCAGCAATTTCTATTTTTTATTTCAGATTCCCAGCATCCATAGTATTTTGGTTCTAAGTGATATTACACCCATTCAGAGACAATGGTGCTAAATATAGCGCAACTAGTTTCCAGCCCGGCTGAGAACAGCTAAGACCACAGACATCATATACACTCCAAAACGTTGCTTGACACCTTTCATAAGATCTGTCATTAGAAATAGAATCATAGAGTTATAAAAACTAACTGAACAGAAGCATGTCATTCGGACCACCTATGCAGCTTTCACAAAACAGCAGTTATATTTAGTCACACTTTTCACCTTTCACCCATTACCATGTAAATTCCTCAATTACCTATCCAACTGCTTTTTAAAATTATTTATGGAATGAGATTCTGCCGCTTTTTCAAGTATTATGTTCTAAATCCCAACAATTCCCTAAGTGAACCCTTAACATCTCTAGATTTGTTTTGCCAATGATTTTGAATCTGTGACCTTCAGTTATAAATCCAGTCACCAGAGGGTAAAATTATTTTTCTCTATTGTGATGGAATCAGTGCTTCCAATGTTTGTATTTTTGAGACAGACGTTAATTGAAAAGGGAAACTGAGACAGGAAGTTGACACTTCCAGGCTTTAAGGGAACTGAGGCTGAAACTGAGATTAGAAAGCGCAGACTCTGGCGATAATGAAACTGGCTGAAATCATGTATAAGGACAGAGAGCTTTTGGACTCCACTTGATGCTGAGAGTGATGTAGTACAGGCAGTCTGAAGAGGATGTAGGCTGGGTGCAGAAGCTGAGATTAGGTAAATATAAAATTTCTGCAAGTGTTTCTGATCATTCAGGTGATCATAAGCAAAATTGAACAGGTTCTGCAGACACGTTCCACTTCAGGTGAAAGCCCTACCCATGGAACTCAGCTTGGTTTTGTTCTGCTGTCAGCTGGGAATCAGGCTAAATCCTAGGAGAAGAAGAAAAGCTGAAATTTTTCATGAGATGGGTACAGTTTTGAAAGACTTTTTAAACGAGATTGATGACACACATGTTGAGTGCACTACTAAGCTAATTTGTTCTAACTAAATCTGTTTTAGTTGTATTTATGATTATTATGTAACTAATAGTCTATAATTAACTGTATTTTGCCTGTCAATTCTTGTTTAATTTATGCTGTTTCTAGTTTTTAGAGCATAGATGATTCTCTTAGATGTATTTTGCGTTTACTTTGATTTTTATACAGTAAAATTTCTTAAACCATGTCACCTTGTAGCTTCATTCTTTTAGTAAATAACTGGGATTTCAGAGGGCTTTTTTAAAAAATGTTGCCGATCTAAACCAATACTGTCAAAATACTCTTATCAAAGTTTCTCATAATCGTGAAAACATTGAATAAAGTAACTTTTAAACCACTTTGTTCCAAGAAATTCATTCCAAATTTTTCTAACATCTCCTCGTTAATTAAGTCCCTTATCCCTGGCAACATCCCAGTAACCATCCACTACCATTCCCCAAAGTCTTTAAATCTTTCCTCAGGTGCGATGCCCAGAATTGTCAACTACGCTCCAGCTGAGCCTAACAAGTGATTTTTAAAGTTCTAGAATGATTTTTTAAAATTCAACTTTTCAGCTTATAAACTCATATGTTTTATACAAGACAACAAGTTCTTTCTAATCATTCGTATTTTTCAAAATCACGTCATTTACAGTGTATGATCTTTCCATATCAGTCGTCCCACATTCATCACTTTACATTTCTCTACATTGAAGGGAGCCATGCTTCTGCCATTTCACCAATTTATCTAAAGCATCCTGAATCCTCTAATTATCCCAGGCGGCACGGTGGCACAGTGGTTAGCACTGCTGCCTCACAGTGCTAGAGACCCGGGTTCAATTCCCGCCTCAGGCGACTGACTGTGTGGAGTTTACACGTTCTCCCCGTGTCTGCGTGGGTTTCCTCCGGGTGCTCCGGTTTCCTCCCACAGACCAAAGATGTGCAAGTCAGGTGAATTCCTGAAGAAGGGCCTGTGCCCGAAACGTCGAATCTCCTGTTCCCTGGATGCTGCCTGACCTGCTGTGCTGTTCCAGCAATAAAGTTTCAACTCAGGTGAATTGGCCATGCTAAATTGCCCGTAGTGTTAGGTAAGGGGTAAATGTAGGGGTATGGGTGGGTTGCGCTTCGGCGGGGCGGTGTGGATTTGTTGGGCCGAAGGGCCTGTTTCCACACTGTAAGTAATCTAATCTATCCTCACTGGTGACTCCTTCTTTTCTAAGTTTTGTATAATGCTGCTCCCTAAATCGAAATTTTGACCAGTTGTTTCTTATTCATTCATGGCGTGAGGGTGTCATTGGCTCGACTAGCATTTATATCCATCCCTAAATGCTCAGAGGGTACTTAAGAGTCAATCACATTGCTGTAGGTCTGGAGTCACATGTAGGCCAGACCAGGTAAGGACGGCAAAGAACCAGATGGATTTTTCCAACAATCGAGGGTGGATTCATAGTCATCATTAGACTCTTAATTCCATATTTTTATTAGATTCAATTTCCACCATCTGCCATTGGTGGGATTTGAACCTAGATCCCAGAACATTACCTAAATCTCTGGATTAACAGTCCAGCAACAATACCACTAGTCCATCACCTCCCCTAAATTATGAAAGAACAATCATCACCACTCCTTGCTAAAAGTCAATGGACTAAACTTGTGTGTGAGTTGAGCTTTTCCAAACCTAAATGACATGGGCAATAACAAGTCTGTTTCAAAATTGTGGCAAGATTGAAAAAATAAGATACTTAATGTCAAGAATAATTGTCCAAATTTGCACCAAAGTTTTGAAGAGTGAGATGAGAGCATTCCTCATGAGCAGTGAGATGCCTATTTGCATTTACATTATTTGTATCTAATCTCGCCTCATTTATATGCAGTTTCTTAACCATCCATGCACCGGAGGAAAACTGCACGGTGACAATTCCTGACACGAAATTTAAAGCAGGGCACTGGTGACTCAAGCTGACTAAGTGCTCCTTGGGCCTCCATCTTGGACAGCAGCTCCAATATCTCAGGGTACACTCCATGGGCAGTGACTGTCTGTGTCTCCATGTCAGGGAGGT
This sequence comes from Chiloscyllium plagiosum, assembly GCF_004010195.1. Taxonomy (NCBI): domain Eukaryota; kingdom Metazoa; phylum Chordata; class Chondrichthyes; order Orectolobiformes; family Hemiscylliidae; genus Chiloscyllium; species Chiloscyllium plagiosum. The sequence continues at coordinate 16,621,002 of NC_057715.1, forward strand.
TGGCAGTGGACATGCACCAACCTCCCCACATAATCATGGCAGATGTCCAACTCACTTAGAATACAGGTCTACACTGTGATAATGCATTTTGGATTGCACCTTTCATTGTATCACAGCTCTTTGATCATTTCATGCAAAGGGGCACCCACCTCATGAAACGGATCAGGTGCATGGTAGAGTTGCTTGGTCTCTTAGAGCTCACTCAGTTTGTGCTGACTTGGATGATTACAGAATTTCTGTCTTGCCTTGATTTGTCTTTTGAGCTTTGTCACTCACTCAGAACTTGCAGACTCACAATCGTTCTGTCTTGGATTGCCTTTTAGTGCAGATGCAAATACAGGCAGCTTGTCATGGTTATCAGCAGTGATCAGTGACTGAAGGGGATATGTTTCTGTATGATATCATGCTATATTAATGTTGCGCATATAGCAGGTGCCAGGAGCTTATGCTGCAACCACACTGCTTGCCTCAAAGTAACAGAATTGTAGTCCTTGGTCAAGTCAATTTGAAATTCTCATCCATCCCTTGGTCAAGGGAAACATCGGTTCACAATCCAGGGGCTTAGACATGGTTAATCGACCACTTGGAGTGGTCAGGGTCAGGGATTCTGTGTCATTGCGACCTGGGGTTTGGGCCACAGTCAGTCCTGCAGCTTCAACCAGTCCAGTGATTAAAGATAAGTCAGTCAGGGAGCTGCATAGAGATCAGTCTGGGGCTCAGGCACTCATCAATCAGGGCTGTCCAAGTTGGTCAGGGTTTGGGCCATTATCAGTTCTGAGGATCTGCTTAATGAATGTAAAGGACAATTATCAGCAACATTCTCTGTAATTCTTTACAGGCTGTGTGGGTACAAGGCTCATTTGCAGCAGCAACTTCCAGATTCAGAAGTCAATGCCACGATTGGTGTGCTGATGCCCATAACATTACACAAAACCTCAGAGCAGCTCAACTGGGACAGTTAGTTATCAGGAGCCAGTACTGTGTTAGTGAAGCTGGGGATGTCAATGTGGGGATTGAAGGCTGTGAGCTGGGATATAGAGGTAGCAATTTTTGTGAAGGGGGATTTCTCAACATAGTATTCAGGGCTGTGTAAGTTAGCTGTGTTAGCCATGGGAAATGTAGGGTTATAGGGATAGAGTAGGGGAATGGGTCTGGGTGGGATGGTCCACACTGCCTTGTGGCCCAACATTTCAACTCCCCCTCCCACTCTGCCGAGGACATGGAGGTCCTGGGCCTCCTTCACCGCCGCTCCCTCACCACCAGATGGCTGGAGGAAGAACGCCTCATCCTCCACCTCGGAACACTTAAACCCCAGGACATCAAGGCGGACTTCAACAGTTCCTCATTTCCCCTTCCCCCACTTCACCCTAGTTCCAAACTTCCAGCTCAGCATTGTCCCCATGACTTGTCCTACCTGCCTATCTTCTTTTCCACCTATCCACTCCACCCTCCTCCCTGACCTATCACCTTCATCCCCTCCCCCACTCACCTATTGTACTCTATGCTACTTTCTCCCCACCCCCACCCTCCTCTAGCTTATCTCTCCACCCTTCAGGCTCTCTGCCTTTATTCCTGATGAAGGGCTTTTGCCCGAAACGTCGATTTTACTGCTCCTCAGATGCTGCCTGAACTGCTGTGCTCTTCCAGCACCACTAATCCAGAATCTGATGTTCAGACAGTCAGTGTAGACGTGCTGGGCCAAATGACCTGTTCCCACACTGTATGGATTCTTTAGTTATATGTAAGGAGGAGAGATGCTTATGCATTGGAGGACATGGGGTACTGTGGGATGGGGAGTTATTGATAGTCACAAACAGCCTGTCTTCAACTGGGAGATGTTGCAGCATGATGATTGGCATGGCTCCACTGTAAGGCTCAGGCTCAGAATGTTATTTTGGGTGATGAAGACTTAAATGAAAGCATTGGGTGAGAATGAGTGGATGTTCAGTACTGATGGGCCTGACAGGGAGCGCAATGACAACTGCCACATGTAGGCCCAAGGAGCTGGCCCTTGGTTATCAGACTGAGACTACAACTCACTCTACCAAGCACAACCTGCATTTCCTTCCATCCTAATCCAAATTGTAAAAATGCAAGAGAAATGTAGCTGTTACCACACCTGGATTGGATGGAGTGTTTTTTTTAATGAGCACACAACCTCTATTTGTGAGTATTGTTCACAAGAATGTTCATTTGTATGTAATGTTCAAGAATCAATTGCATTAATCAGGCACTTACACAGGACAGGTTAAAGACATCTGTAATTATAGAGTTCTGCATGTGAAATGCATATAGTGTCCAACTGTGTGGGATATAACTCCTGGTCATATGTAATCTTGATCGTGTCATTGTCATTGCAGATTAATGATAACCATCTCCTAAATGCAGAAATAATTACAGGCAATCTGAGAAGCATTTCCTGAGGACCACAGTCACAGAACCAATCCAAAAGCCAAAGGTTGCACAAGGGCATTGAGCTGATTTCCTCTCACTTTGAAGCCAACATGCTTTTGTATGCAATGATGCCTTCCTTGGGTTGAGGGGAACAACATTTCAGAATTCCTAAGAAGCTCCTGTTGTATTTCTGTGATATGACTTGAGCTGCATGCATTCTGTGGTCTATGTAGAGGCATTCCATGGCTCTCCTTGTCAAAGCCCTCCAAATCCCACTTTATGCTAAACCATTGGGGATTGTGTGTGATGTGAATGTGCATGTTCACCTTCCTAAGCACCTGTTCTGTTTCGGATATTCTCCACAGAGCTCCATTGGAACCGAGACCAATGTATCCAGATATTGCTGTTGCTGTTGCTGTTGCTGTTGCTGTGCTCACTGCAAACTAAAAGGACAAGCACAATTGAGGGGTAACAAATGTATCAACAAGTCCAGGACCAACAACAATTTCTTGCAGCTGCTGAACAGCCATCGCATAAAGAAGTCTTAGGTGAAGATCCCAATAGGATTTGGATGAGGTTCGGGAGGTCCAGTATCCTGGTACACTGTCACAAAACTGTGTCAAATGCTTGAGCAAGACCTGGGACCTGAAGGGGCAGGTGGCAATCCATCCCAATTGCCATCAAGTTGACAGCCACACTCAGCTTTTATATGACTGGCTGCTTCCAAGGATCTCTGGGATCTGTGTGGGAACTATCAACCTTCGACCCACAAATGTATCAAGGCTGTTACTGGTAAAATGTGTGCCAAATCACATTGTTTCATCCCATGTCCCTGTGATGAGATCAGTGCTGCAGCCCAGGCAGTTGGTTTTGCCAGCATAGTTCACTGGCCCAAAATGCAGAGCAGTACAGACTGTACACACATCACATTCAGAGCATCATATCATAACGCAGTAGATGTCATCAAAAGAAAAGGGTTTCAATTCCACCAATGTACACATCATCTGTGGTCATTGATACCATCAATATCTTATTAGCCTGCACCCAATACCCTGGGAATTGCTATGATGTTTATACAATTGTTTCTGCTTTATTTCAACATCTAGATGCTTTACAAAGATTGTTGCTGGGAGACAAGGGCTATCATCATGCAAGACTGCTGACACATTTCGACCTGGAAAACAAGAATGGATACAGGATTTTAACAGGAAAGACAGAGTCATCCAAGGAACTGCAAACAACAATGATCATTTACAGTTGAAGGAGTCATAGGAAGGAATTGCAGAAATCTCATCTTGTGGAGGTCAATCATCCACCACAGCTTGGCCGGGGCAAATCCAGTGAATAACTTGATAGTGCAAGGAACCTACAGATCTCACGCTATCAGGAAACAAATCAAAATCTTCAATCTTAACCCAGAAATCTACTCATCCTCTAAGTCCGAAGAGAACACATATTTGGAGAATAGTAAAACTCCAGTATGCCTGAAATGCTGAAGTCAGAGACTTGGGGAGAGATGGAATGATGGCAAATGTAATTTTATATACACAGTTGTATAATATTCCTGGAGCATCAGAGGCTGAAGAGTGACATCATAGAGGTTTATGAAATCATGAGCAGCATGGATAGGGTAAATAGATAAAGTATTTTCCCTAGGGTGGGGGAGTCCAGAACTAGAGGGCATAGATTTAGGGTGAGAGTGGAAATATATAAAAGGGACCTAAGGGAAAACATTTTCACACAGAAGGTGGTGCATGTATGAAATGAATTGCCAGAGGAGGTGGTGGAAGCTGGTACAATTACAGCATCTAAAAGACATCTGGATGGGTAATGAATAGGAAGAGTGTAGGGGATATGCGTCAAGTGCAGATATATGGGACTAGATTAGGTTGGGATATCTGGTCAGCATGGACAAGTTGGACTGAAGGGTCTGTTTCCATTCTGTACATCTCTATGACACTGTGGCTCTATAATATTAACGATGGAAAAAACTGTGGAGAAACATTTTATAATCTCGCAGGATCTGCAAAAGTCAATGCTGAGGAGTGCGTTATCCGCAGCCCATGTTGATGATATTATATAGACTTGAAAGGAGAACAAGGATCTCTAAGGAGTGAGACCTAACATTCAGATTCTCTTCATAGTTTCTGTAACAATGTCTATCATATTAATGCAACCTGTGACTTGTTACTAACGTACAAGAAACTACTGCTTTTAAATAGAATAAACACTTTTAATTGATCTAATAACTAGCTTTGCTCTACCTCTCCAGAAGAGGCAGGCTTTGTGGATCCCTACACATAAAAAGGTGGTGGCAATAACCATATTAAATGGTGATGTGCAAATCAGTTAAACTGCAGATACAACAGGCAGCCATTCCATCCAACAATTTGCTACCAACTCTATTGGCTGACTATTGATGTCCTCACAGTGGGAGAGCACGTAAGACCAAGATCGGGCTCATAAGCTATCAGTGAACCCATTGCCAGCAATGAGATCTCACTTCCACCAAGTACTCACAAGGAAGAATTACTAGGATTATCATTTGGATTAAGTTTTTACCTTACCCTGACAATTTGTACCGTCCTATGATGTAAACTCAATGTAAAAACCTTAAATCATTTAGTTTCACGTTTGGATTTATAATGGTGTTCAAAATCCGAGTAAACTATTTTGTTTGTGCTTCCTTAATTTCTATGTCCAGTTATCCAAGTGAACGTTTTCCTTTTAGAGTGTCTATATAAGGAAGTATATGTCACATATCAGATTCAATTGGAGATGTTTTTCATCCATCAAATACCATACTTAATGTCACAAAAAAGGAAACAAACAGTCTCATAGAATTACGGAGATAGACTATACAACGTAGAAAAGTATAAATTCAAATCCACTGGTGTATGCTTATGCTTATGGTGCAATTGAGTCTCATCCCACCTCAATTTCCATTCTTGCCCGTATGAATGTCTTTTTCTGTTCTTTCCCCACTTATGTATTTATCCAGGTTCCTCGTCTTGCATCTGTGCCATTCCCCTCAACTGTTCCTGGTTATAGTCAGTTTCACGTTCATTCTGAACTGAACAACGCCAGTTACCACAAATGTTGATGTTACGGAACAAGTAACAAAACTCACTGAACAAATGGCAAGAATCAAGAAACTAGGAATTTATTCTTGCAGTCATCTATTCATTTATTAGTCAGTTATACGGTCATTTATTTTTGGCTTTTGAGCCATCAATGATACATAGTACGCCAAAAGGTTACATTTACAAAGTAAACAAATAGATAGTTTTGTAACATAGAGCATTCCACATGTAACATTCTTCCAAAGCTCCACTGGACAATGGCCGTGGGAGAAATAAATAATTTTAACTTCTGGAAAATGCGCCATCAAGCCAGCAAAACAAATTTGCTTTTATTTTTTACTTAATTCTGTTCCGTTTCTCTCCCAATGTTGACTCATTGTTCTTTGTGTACCAGCCGCTGTCTCGGGCAAATAGCTTTGCCTTCAGGATTGAGCTTCAATATACAGTGTCGAGCAATCTGAGAAACTATTGTACTGGACAAGAAATGAGAAAGGTTGAAATTATAAAATGTAGATTTGTAACAGATTCAGTTAGGCAACGAAATATTGGATATCACACTATTTAACATCGTAAAGCAATTCTGGATTGTAACTGTCGTATTAATATTTCTACGCTATAAAGTATTCTTACAGCGTCAACCACAGTGTTGCTGCCGTCAACATTTAAATGTATGTTCTGAAGTTAAAAAATATAAAACTGTTGTGCAAATGAAGTAATGGAAGTGTTAGAATTGGAACATATATTTTCTGATAATGCTGAAACAACCGCAATATTCTGTGTGATTGTGGAATCTATCTTATTGATCTGCTTGAAGTAAGTTAATAGCCATTCGGGAAAGAGAACGGTAGGAGTTAGCAACTCAACAGCAATTCACACAACATTCTGCAATAAAAACGTGCATTGCATTTTTTAAAAGTTTGTAATTGATATGGGAGAGAAACAAAACACTGGAACATAAATATAATTTATTATTTCGGCATGTTTCCTATGAGAATTCCGATCGAACGTTTATTTGAACCTAAGGCATGTTTCTAAGTCGCTTCCCCATATCTATATTTACGATGTCGTGTGCCTTGATAATGGACAAGCAAAGAGAAAAGCAGGCTCAGACGACAGGAACATCTTTCGATTATAGAAAACAGAAAAGCGTTCCTCCGCACCCAGTCTATCTTTGGGACCGCAGTTTTGTTTTTACACCCCGCCCGCCGCCCAACAACAATGTGCTCTGCCCGTGACCGTCAAAAGCATTGTTGGACACAACAAGCCTCAGATTAGGGCCACTGAACAAATGTGAAGAATGCGGCAGGTTTCTATCATATGGAATCGCTGGGGGAGGGGGCTGGGTGGTGTCAGCCGTTCTATCCTTTGCGATCACTTTGACATCTAAAGTATAACTTGTTATACAAACGATTAGAATCGCACCACCCCCCCCACCTTGCCCACTTCACAAGTTACTCCGCCTGATTCTGTGGACCACCCAAGCTTTCCAAGAATTATTCTTAATATCATTTACGAAGTTGTGTACTTAGATATCTAAAATATTATGGTGTACTGCTATACTGTACTTTTCACCGAAGTCCAAAGTGGAACTCATAACCAAACAAGGGGAGGGGATGTTAGTTCCAGTAGATAAACAGCAATTTCGTTTTTTTTTAACTTCAGAAAGCAACTGCGATACTGTATATCAGTTCCTAATCGGAGGTTTTAGTCCGATTGCCACAGTGATGAATGGCTTTGAAACCAGAAAGATTCCTACAAATAGTTGTGATTGAATCTGTTGAAATGTCACGCTTTATTTTTGCTTTGAATAAAAGACTAATCATCAAAACCGTGGCCAAAGAAGAAAAAAAATACATTGGACTTATTCTTAACTCTAAAAATTGAGAAAGTATGTGGCTGGAGCAGAAATACATTTTAAACCAGTGACGGGAGTGTGGCTGGATTCTGCCGTACTTGGGACGCCACTGGATCAGATTCGCCGGTCCCGTTAGTCCCTATACATTTGAATTCTAATCGAATAGAAATGAACCCGCTCTTCAAAGTTCCACACGAAAATGGCAGCTACTAGATAGCCATTCACGTAAGAATCTATTAGTAAATGATTTAATGTACAAGCATTTTTCAAAAAAGCATAACACCTTCACTTGACTACCAGTTGGCAATAAGAATACTCTTTTTCAGAAAATTCGTTTCTTTAAAATAAAAATAGGCATAACACTTAGAATAACTACATCCCAGCGAAACTGGGTAAGGACCACAATAATAATCCTTCCAAAAGATGTGGCGCACGTCAGTTTCCCATTATTTACAGAAACTGTGTAAACTATATAAATAGAGACCGTTCGGAGCTCAATATTAGGTTAATATGTTAAAACCTCCAAATGAAGGGAGGATTGTAAACGATCATTATGAGCATAGGTAAGAATTCTGGCTGTTTTGTACATGGCAGTATTTCCAATAATTGCAGAGACGCGAACTGATACACACACGTTATCCAAACTAACAGTGTTTGCCGTTTATGTTTTCCCGTATGCCGTGGTGATTCTGTGTGATTGTGGTACCCCAGTTTAAACTGTGAAGATCTGCAGCGTGGAACCAGGTAGCCATCCCGATCGTTCAACTCAGTGCGTTATTTTTAAATACTAGAACACCAGAATGGATAGGTCCATCATTTCAAGGTCAAATTCAATCGCAAGTGAGAGGGATTTGGAAAAAGCAAAGTATACGCTCAGTTTTCAAGCTTTGCAAATACAGTAAAGCCACCCAACGAGTAAGTAGTAATCTGTCCTAAGTATGTGATAATTGTCTTGATGTGTAATTAAACTATAAGTTAGTCACAAGATTTTGTTTTGTCAATGACAAAGTATTCTGTACCATTCTGGGCGTTTAAATTTTCATGATCATTTGAAATACATTCTTAGAAATATATTCAGCATTATACGTCCATTGCAAATGAAGATGTTGAGAAGGTGCATGGAGCAATTAAAGAGTTAAGCTGGACACTGCACACTGAGGAAAAGGCATTTTCTAAACTCTTCAAGGAGATTAACAAAGTTACACACTTTCAAAGCACCATATTGAATCGAAACATCAGGAAATTCAACATTCGAATTTTAGAATTGTTTCCAGAACTGATGTTCAAAAACTGCAAAGATACCTGTTGCATAATTTGTTATTTTCATTATAACATTTTCACCGATACCAGATCGCGCAGAACAGCACAATACAAAGTCCTATGTCTGGATGGTGTAGGAATTCCCAGAACTGCGCCAAGTGTGTACAGTAATGCTTAGTGTACCGTGTACCTCACACTTTTTGAAATGGGAAGTTTAAAATGTACTTGCAATTAGTGTTAGGAGGGTAATACCAATTCGAGAAAGAAAACAGAAACCTGAAACAATCGCTGTAAGAGATTGTTTAATCAATAATACTTTTGGATAAAGTAACGGCCCACTCGCATTTAAAATCGTCAGAATCTGTATTCACCGCCAACAGTACAGCTTTTGTGTTCACTTTCTATCTCGGATCAATATCATAACAGCGTGTGTCAGAAATGAGCAGATATCTGGACACGGTATGGTGCTGTCCTCTGACCCTTACTGTAGTTGTCAAATCATCATCGCGAAATTCGCCATCAGCATTATCAGCATGTTCATCTTCATAATTATTTTTGCGTCTCCTAATTTTCTCTGCAGCTGGACTGATAGAGGAGATAGTAGACAGTTTTCCCCCTTTTGAAAAAAAAGACGAGTCTTATTTTTAAGTCAAGTTATTAACAAGGAGTATTTTTTTTTCCTAGACGAACTTCTGTCACATTTTAATTAACGAGTGGTGATTGTGTAATAGAGCAGTCAAAGAGATTAATTTATCTTCCAATGAAAATAATTTGCACGCTAACGAACACAAGCCTGTGACCATTTTAATTGGTGAAATTTAAGTAACCAAATTACTCCCACTCACCCACTTTGATCGACGTAAATACATGTTAAACCATTAATGTAAAACGGAATTAACCAGTGCTAATCCCCAATAAATGTGCTGATTAGTTTATTGTTAATTTAACTAATGAAGTAAGTAACGCGTAGAACTGGAAATACTGATAAAAATAACTGACATGATTCCTTAAACATTACACGAAGACTAGAGGGTACATCGGATTTCAGAGATTGCCTTCAATGTCGTAACTTCAATGTCTATCTTGCCAATAAATTGTATTATTGATTAGTATGTGCCCAACTTTCAAATTACTATCGATTCGCTTGTGACCAATTCTATACATAAAGACGTGCTTCTTTTAAATTTGCGAAGATAGATATTGGGCCTATAATCAGCTAGTTTTAGGGAAATTAATAGATGTACGATAGGTATGGATTTGTACATTTAATATTGACGATTTGCTGTCTCTGCTTTGTCCAGGTGCTGAAATTTACAGCACCGATGCCCGGAGATTCCAATTTCCTGACAGTTTTGTTTCCTGTGCTGACGGCTGAGGAAGCACATGCACTACGTTATATTAAGAACTTATGTTTTCACAGCGAATACACGCTTTCCTATGCTTAACCTTTATTCCCTTTAACGAAGAGAGAGGACGCACTGAACGTCAAAACTTAATCCATGATTTGTAAATTTTAGCTCAATTCCGCTTTGATTGGTGTTCCGTAAGATTACAACATTGAAGAGCATTTTCTCAGAAAGTGCACATGCAGAATTTATTTTGCCTTTACATTTTGTAAATCTGTTTCTTGTTTGAAATTAATGGTCGAATGCAATATATTCAACCGCAGGATATAAACACACCTATTCCAGCTCATAGCATCAATTGTGGTCCTTACTGTAACGTCATCGTGGTATTATTAATCATTAATAGCAGGGTCAATTGAATTATCTCTTAAAATTGTCTTATAACTTTGAATGGTACCATAAAATCTGCCGTTTTGAAGGCTACAATTGAATGTTTATTGGAGCAGCTTTATAATTTATGAGCTGCCATTTCGAGTGACAGGGACTCGCCATATCCCCCTGTAATTATCAATACAGCCGTCACTATGCCCTCAGGTGGGTCCCTATCCGTAATTTATAGACCATTTAACAGTCTCTTTATAAGATTATATCATAACGTTGTTTCAAAATGATAATCACTCTGCTGAGTTTGGGGTATTATGACCACATATTGCAACTTGAACATGGTTTTCTCTTGGACTCATTCAAACTTCAAGGTCTCTTTATATGTAAAACCTCATTGACTATACATATATTTGCTTTCATTGATAATAGTAACTCCTTAGATAAAGAAAGAGTTGTAATAGATAGCATGGAATTAGTAACCATGTTCTTGCTAATTTTGTTTTGAGACATGGAGCTGGAAATAACACGCCAGTAATCTCTTCTAAAAACATTTTTTAGTTTGAACGTGTCCCTGTCAAAGTTTCAAAGCATATTTCGCCAGTAAAATACTATCAATTTGGTGAATGATTAAATGAAATCAGAAATCGAAGATAACGGTACAAAATGGTACTTACATTTCACAGCAGTTCAAGTTCGTCTTGGCATATTCTCAAAATATTTATTTGGTAACTGTGAGAGGCGAGACGTGAGATTATTTTTACATGGTCATTCTGAGAGAATTCACTTCTGAAGTCAACTCCATTCGAGCCGTGTTCAAATCGGTAACGGGAATGCCACTAACGCACAAGATCGCAAGGACAGGGAAAAAAATAGAAACGACTCGTGATAGCGGTGGTTCATGTTGTAACACGGAGCAAGAGCTGTAAAACAATGAACCAGAACTGGGTCCGAGTGACGCAAAGTCAAGTTCAAGTTCTTGCTTCGTTAGAAAAAAGGCGCCTCTCTGCCTGGGTTTGTGGTTCGGACCATTTAAAAATCACACTGGCCACATCAAACAGGTCCACATTTGGTTGCACCAAAATTTTGTTTTTCCAAATAAAAAAATTTGGATTTCGTCACCCGCTCCCTGCTGCATGGCAAATCCGCGTGGCTTTAGTGACGTTTCCTTGTTTTGTGTATCTTTTGTGCTCGTGTTTTCAAGTGGTTTGATTTTAAAAATTACTTCGCTCTAACTGATAGTACTGAACTTGTTCACTCCTCTAACAGCGCAAAGGAGCCGCTAGAGTAAATAGAGACAAAAAAAAACGGCCAGAATATTTCGGCAATTGTTTTGTTTATGTCTGCCCCGCTATCATCGCAACGGCTCAATAAATTGAATGTTTTATTTTTATGTTCGAGTTAGTTCGAAAATAAATCTCAGTCCAGACCGTATAACAAGTAGCAGATGCAGTTTTGAATCAGATTGTGTGTGTGTGGAGAGTGAGAACTTGTAGCTTCCCCCATCCTGGCTCTCAAATATGTGCCTGCTTCTAACGGTCATTCAAAATGCAAAGGAAAACACCTCTCACACGTGTCAGGTTTGTGACTGCGTGGTAATGAATTCCACCTCGGTTTCCATTGAATTGTGTGCACTTTTTTTGAGTTTTTACCAACCTCGTACGCAGCAACTAATTAACATCGACTACTCGCCTCCGATCCCGCCCCCTTCCCCCCCCCCCCCCACCCCGGTCCCAGCGAGCCCCAAAATGAAAGTTTCACAAGACTGTCCAACATGCTGCTTTCTTTAACTTTGCTGCTCCCACCTTCAGCACACAAGAAACCCGAACGAAAGTAAACAAACCGATACATCGTTTTTGAATATCGCAGGCGAATCATCTATCTTCCAATCACTGCTGTTAATAATGCGCCTGAATGTTTACTCTGAACATGTACACAATCAAAACCAAGTCTGCCTCAAATATTGTACGCGCTACAATTAAAGTGCCCTTACTGACTTGTCTTCCTGGAGTATTTAAGTGAACTATTTCATCCTGCTGTCTTCTTCAGCACTCTCCCAACCAAAAAGGTTATTGTCAAGAAGCCTTGAACAATTCAGCTGGGCTGAATTTTAGCAAATGGGACACAGATAAACATCAATGAGAATGTATTTTGGATTCAATAATAACGATTTCAGCAAATCCACTGGCAACATGTTTTATTATTTATTTGTATGCTGTTAATGATCTCAGGACATCGCACATGAAGGGAAAACGTTGCTTTATCTAGAAATTAAAACAAAGCCATCCGAACACTCTCATGTTTAACTCACGATTGTACATATTTATAGTTAAGAAACATTCTTTATAAATATTGTTTCATGTGTAGCAAGTTAATACCATAATTTAATTACAAATGGGATAAATATGGCAACGCGGTTATTTACAGAATGAGTATTTGTTGTTACAAAATTAACGGCACAACCTTTTTTTTTCACAATCTCCAAGAGCATTTCACAATTCAAACTGGCAAAGCACAAAACATCACAAGATTTAAAAACCCAGCTAACAGAGAGAAAAAAAAATACATTCACAAGCAATTATTTGCATTTTTGTGTGTGTTTGTGAACTGCAATTTGACTTTGGCACAGGTTTCACTCTATAGAATTGCATGAAGATTCTACAATCGGTCGCCCTGAAAAAAGGTGACATAAATCTCAACATTAAAACACAGCGACAAGGAAATCATTTCTGTGTCCTTCAAGCTTCCATTTTGTGCGCAATCTGGAAATGTCATGTCTCCTTAGGAAAGATATCCATAGTCACCGCAGAATAATTGTATTTCATCAAGGATTCCAGGTACAGTTCATACTAACAGGCTGCAACTGTGTTCCAAGTTGGAAAAGTAGTCAAAAGGTTCATTCAGTAAGATATAAATAATGCTGATCTTCGCCTCTGCAAAATCTCTGGAACTGGATATTGCTTGTACGGAAGGGTTACAGTGTTCTCCGTTTCCCATTAACTTGGAAAAAGTTTGTTTTTACATTTTGTTTTTAACGTTAAGTTAGCACTGACGCCGATCTCCCAAGTTGGAGGCCTGTAGTCTTTGCGTGTGTGTGTGTGTGTGTTGTGTGTGTCTATGTGTGTGTGTGTTTTTGCGTTTCTTTGCTCTTTAAACGTACCATTCATTGAAGTTGGAGGAAATGCCGGCGCTAGTGTGCACTGCAGACGAGGCAGGAGATAAATTATTGCTGTTTTGGGGGTCGGTAGACGGAGAAACCAGGACCGGGGGAGTAGACGACTCATAACCAGAGCTCGCTGCCGGTGAGGACTCCGAACCTTGTGACGATTCGTGCACCTTAAATAAAAACAAGTTTTAAAAAAAGAGGTGGGAATACCCAATTAGTCCTTTGTAAACAGCAGAACCCGATCATATTTAATACAAGTAATTTTCTCTATATAAATATTGAAAAGTAGTAACCTTCATATGTTTCCTTAGAGAGCTGGGATGTGTGTAGGACTTGTCACACATTTTGCACAGATAGGGTTTGTCTGAAGTGTGCACATGCATGTGCTTCTTTCTGTCGCTGCTGTTGGCGAAGCGCCTGTCGCAGCTTTCAAACTCACACTTAAATGGCTTTTCACCTAGACAAGAAAAATAGCATGGAGAAACGGATCAGTCAAGCAAAACCACATATCCTTCCATCTACCAACACTTGCATTTCTCTCAGATCCAACGCCGCCCAAAGCGTCCAGATCTGAACGCTTTCAACATTTAACAGTGGTGTTTAATAGCTCGCCCTGACATCCTTAATCACCACCCCAAAAAAAAATTTAAAATGGGCCAACCTAAACTGAAGTCTTAAGCAGCGGACGGAAATGCGTTTGACAACATCGATTCGCGTTTAGATTCGAGTGATGAATGTGAATGTGTGTTAAGTACTCGATTTCTAAGTCCTGTGTTGCTCGGGTCCCTTTCCCTGAATGGAAATAGTCACATTAAAAGGTTCGCAGCTGCCTTCCTCAGCTGATGGCAACACAGGGAAAGGAAATAGTTCATCGCATTTACACAATGGCAGAATGTAATTAAAGAGTCTGCTCCAACTCGCAGAATGGATGCTGTGAATTCAATTAAATGATCCAAACGAATTCTAGAAATGAAATAACCGAACAAAGATTCAGCAACACCAGCCGCAGTTTACCGCCGTCGTTTCCACATGTCGGGATCTTTTTTCTTTAACCAGTCCCCGGATATACTTATTCATGGGAATACACTTTTGTGTTTGAAAATGCCATTTGTGTCAAAAACGCTGAGCATTTCCCGTCTGAATTTTGCATTTTACAGACAGACGGAACTAGGAGGTGGGAATCACACAGGAATACGGAGTAAACAATGTAACATTACCCCCTTCTCTATTAGCATTTAAATTGTTTCCGAAAAGATATGTAAACCGCCTCGAAATCTGAAGTATAGCCGCACCAAGCAAATAAATTTCCCAATTGAAAACCTTGCTAAAGACTTGTCTGGCACCTATGACTAATCATACAATCGAGCGAACAATGAGTTTTGCATTCTGTTACCAGAAGCAAATAGTTATTGCGATTTTTAAAAATAAAAAAAACCTTCTTAATTAATTATCGCTTTTGTTTCCATCTCCTTTGAAAAGCCAGTGATTTAGAAAATATAAACATGTGGATGAATAATGAATGCCGCATGGCTGAAGCTCAGTTTAATTTCTCAGCTGGCTGCCACGTTTAGCACAGGACCCTCTGTCCTTAGATTACATCCTGACCCATATTCAACGTTTCTGCTCCAAATACTGGCGGCTGCTGATGACATAATTCTGCCCACTCCAGAGAAATATTATGCAATGCAGCAGAAATTATAACTCACGGAGTATTCGTTCAGCAAACCTTTCCTGCTGTCTAACAGAGAATGTGTTTATCTAGAGGACGTTCAACTTGTGGCTGGAGGCTGCATTCCCACATAACACGAGGCAATTTCCACATTTTTTTCACGTCTTTTTACAAGCCAAGCATTTTTAATTCTCTCCTCTAAAGTGGCCAGAATTTGTGAAATGTATATTGTTTCTGGAATCTCCACTGCAGCGGATTTTCTTTTTTTAAAAAAAAATCAATTTCAATCTAGACGTGCAATGTGATTCAAATTATTAAGGATCAGAAAGTGGTCGGCACAGATTTGCTGCTAAAACGTGAAGAGATCATTTTCAAACTACTACCCAACCTCAAAGACAAGACCAAAAAGTTAAATTATTCTTGTATTGTTACTAGACAGAGCGACGACGATGGGAAGTTCTAGAGTGGCATGGAAAAGTTTGCTGAACGCGGCCACAGCAAGATTAATTTCAGCGCTTTTGGCAATATATAAATGATTGAGTTGTACTTGAAAACAAAACCGAATGATGTGTTAAATGACTTGCGAATCGAAAGAGGGACCGGCGCTCCCTTCTAACCGGGACACGGTGGGGATGGAGGGAGGGGAGGGGGGATGGTGAGACATCGGTGGGGGGGTATGAAGCATTGTTGCCGTCCGTTGCGTTTTGTTTTGTTACCTGTATGGGTGCGTTTGTGGATCTTTAAGTTCTCGGACCTGGCGAAAACTTTTCCGCAGCCGGGAAAAGGGCAGGGGAACGGCTTCTCTCCCGTGTGCACCCTGATATGGTTCACCAGTTTGTATTTGGCTTTGAAGGGTTTGCCGTCCCGGGCGCACTCCTCCCAGAAACAGACGTGGTTGGTCTGCTCGGGTCCGCCGACGTGCTCCACTGTGACATGGGTGACCAGCTCATGCATGGTGCTGAAAGTTTTATTGCACGATTTCTTGGGGTTGCTCATCTGCTCGGGGTCGACCCACTTGCAGATGAGCTCCTGCTTGATGGGCTGCCTCATGTACCTGAAGAAAGCTCCGGGGCCGTGGTGGTGGTGAGCCGCTGCCATATTCATGCTCATGTTCATGTGGCTATAGTTGGGGTGGTGGAGCTGAGCCGCCGAGTAAGGGTCAGTCCTGGGGCACTGATCCGAGCGGCCGAACACTTCCCCGGGTAGACCCAGGCGCATCTGACCGTTGAGGACGTGAGCGTTTGGGGACGAGTGGGATCCTCCTTGCTCATGAATCCCGGGGAACAGCAGATGCCCCGGAGGCTCGGAGTGAAGGCTGCCCGGGTTCGGCCCGAAGATCCCGTGTTGGCTGGAGCCTGGGCTCGACTCACTGAAGCCTCGGCTCCGGAACAGAAACTCCCGGGTGGAGTTGAAAGCGGCGCCCGAGTATGAGCTCACATGAGCGGCGTGGGGAGCCAAAGCGGCCGCGTAGCCCGGCCCGGCGGTGGCTTGCGAGCTGAAAGCCGAGCTCTGACCCGGGGACGACAGGTCGTGGTGCACTCCGCCGTTCAGTTTGAAAGCTCCCATGTGAGGCGAGTCGACGAAGCTGTTCTGAGACAAGCCGAGGTCCCGTTCGGACATATCGGCGCCAGAGTGGTGATGGTGGTGGTGATGATGGTGGTGCCTGGCGAATGTGCCCACCCCGAGGCTCGGGAACTGGGGTCCCGCATCGAGCAACATGCTTTCCACAACAAAAAAATAAAGGCAGGGGAGAGAGGCAGAGAGATCTCCCCACCCACGGACACCACAACACACACACACACACACACACAGGAATCAAGCAGCAACTCAGAGACGCCTTTTCCCCTCTTGTTATTGTTTATGAGCGATTTCTGAAGAAGCCAAAACGCACCAGTCCATGAATTCAACAGCTCGAATCCAAATCTTGGCCTCTTTCTTTTCTTGTAACAGTTTCTGCCTTCCTTGAGAAATAAATAAGCGATGATAAAACAGATCGAGCCAAATGATCAGGTACAACTTTCTCTCTCTCTGTCTTCTTCTCTCTCTGTCCTCTAGAATAGTTTTTATTGCGATCACGTAGAAGTTGTTGCAGCAGCAATTCCCACGGAGCAGGAACCGTCTTCTTTGAAGCCTCTTCCTCCCTGTTTGTCTCTCTTTCTCTTCTGAGCAGATGCACTGTTGTCGGCGATAGCGGTGATCAGAAGGCAGTTAAATGAGGAGTTGAGATAAGGGCATCCTTCCGAGGAATGTGTGGGGAGGGAGGAGGGAATGGGAAGGGGTTGTGGGGGGTGGGGGAGGAAGGGATAGAGTGTGTCTTATGAGGGGGGGGGGGGGTACCTTAAGCTGGTCCCGCTCCTGTCATATGATGCAGAGTGCGAGTACTGACTGCAATGACGGCACCTCTCCCAACACCCCTTTTAAACAGGACAGCGAGCACTTTCTAATGGCTTTTCATTGGACAACTCCGCCTCATCCATCCCAGGTAGCCTGCTCCAAACAGATCGCCATTTTTCATTAATTACGCCTACTTTGATTTGTTTTTTTTACCCCTTCAGTTCGGCCATTTCAGAGCCACTCCTTTCCACACCATGTAGGTAGCAACGTTATATTTTTGCTTCTTTGGGATAGAAGTCCATTGAAATCCGTTATAACGACTTGCAATCTATTTGAGGGGCAGGTGCTGAATATAATGTTCACAATACCATTCATGTCCTCCTCTCCCCACACTATCCTTTCTGAACTGGGTATGTTTTAAAAAAAAACATCCCAAGCATGTAAAATGATGATAATCAGATAACTTTTTTTGATAAGGAACTTGTAACATCAGAAAGCTTTGGGTTGAAATTATTTGACACCAGTTAAACAGACATGTCTAATTCTGATCAGATTTCAACTGTGAGAAAATTCTTGACCACCCTTTCCTTCTCTCTCACACAGGCGTTGCTTAGAAGGGTTTGTGCCAGAAATAAAGGGGGGGGGGCGAGTTAATCCGATTTGCCACCTACTAAATTGCACACCATTTTTTGTAATAAAAGCTGTCTGCATTTTCTTCTGCTTAAATGCGATTTTCGTTGAAAACGATTGAAAGGTAAACTTCACTCGGAGGATATGAAATGAATCCATGTATTAATATAAGGACGTTTTAAATACAAATAATCCCACTATTTCTATACCGTCATGAACGAAAAAGTGCCAATATTTCAACTTGCTACCATTTTCCTTTTTCCAAACAAAAAAACACTGGTGTGGGATCTCTGGTGTTTTGCTCAGGGAACAGTCTGTATTAAAGGGCAGGTTTGGAATAAGAGAGGGGGGAAAAAAAAACAAGCAAACGTCACGGAAACAATCCCGTGTGCTACTAAATCACCCATAGTTAATTACAAAATCTGTCCTTATGCTACTGTGTACTGACCCTGCATTTTTCAGACAAAGTCACCGCCTCATCTGTGATGAACAGAATGTATAGAACTTCAATCAGACCGGAAGGTTACTCGGAGAGCGTCAACAAAACAACGATTTAATTTTATGTATCATAGTATATAAAGTTTGATTTGGATACTGCGGCTGTTGTAACATACATTCATGCCTCTCACTGCTTCCTCAGTCATCATCTGTTTGGTGCTTTAATTCTCGAATTCCAAAGGGCCACAGCATAGTGCTTGCTGCTATTCTTTCACTTATCCAGGGCTACTCTGCAGGAAATACAGGAGCTGATCCAAGTTCAAAGTCACGTTTGCCGACTTCTCCACAGAGCAGTATTATTTCTCTGCAAAGCCGCTCCCCCCCTCCAAAAAAAAACCCTCTGTCCTTGGTCACCGGGTTGGGAGAGAGAGAGAGAGAGAGAGCGAGAGAGAGGGAGGGAGAGGGACAAATACAAAAATTCAATTGCATTTCAGTACCATTGTAGCAGAAATGCAGACAGGAGCTGGTGGTGGACAGTGAGCAAGGCCAGCGGCTGATAATCTATTCATTTAATGGGTGCTTCAACAGGTTTGGCGAGGTAAGCAATACACTTACTATATGAGAGACGGTGCTCTAAGACTGAGAAGAATGTCTTTATCCGGTTTTCCAAATCCAGAAGCCGCACTCTTTATACAGCGACAGCGCTTCTTTTGTTAGCCCTGCAGGCTTGTTATAATAACTGCCAACAATGGCACCCCTACAATATCTTATTTCGCCTGAATCAGTCTTGTCAAATATTTCAATCTATTTTTAAATAAAGTTAGTCAAAGCATGATGGAGAAATCAATGTCACATATCTGATAAGTTTATGTAAAATTTTTAGGGGGGGGGGAAGATATTTTGATAGAACTTTACAGAGTCCGAACACTAGACACCATCTCTGTGTTTACCGGGGGGTAGTTTAAAGTTTTCTATTCTGTTGTTTGCTAGCTATCTCGTTAGTTTTGAAAATCGTATGAAAGCAACAAAAATGTCCCCCTTTAATTTTTTTGTCAGAATTTAAACAGAAATCAAGGCAGAAGTTAATTGGGTGGGAGAAAGGATTAAATACCATTGTTTTGAATACGTTTCTTTGAATAAATAACATCTAAAAAATCAGTTAAAATTCCGGATGTCTGGTCATGTTTTCAGTTTTTTTATTTTTAATGGCTTCTTTAAAATGATAATTCCTTAGTCTTCACAAATAACATGAATTCAACCAAGGTATAGGATTGCCCATGAACTATCGTTCAATATAATTGTAATTTCAGGACTGTATTCACTATAGTGACTACAACAGTATAGAAAGAACATAACGTCATGTAAGTTGAGATTCTTTATTCATTTTCTAATACTTGTATTCTATTTAGATTACAGTGGGTTTAAGGACTGCTGATAAAACTCATAAGCTCACGTTTTGGGTCAGGAAAAGTTCCCATATCTTGTTAGCCGGCCGATCAAATATAGAACCCTATTGAGTTAATCAAATAACTATGACAGTACAAATTATCTCTGAACTTGCTTACTTTGATTAGACCTAAGATTCGTGATAAAGCACATATGAGCTCTAGTCTTTAAACCAAATCAATTAAAAAAATCTCTGTTCGGAGCAATCAGAATGTTTGGAACATGCTACTTCTAACTACGTGATATTATTGCCGAGAATTGATGTTACCTCTTCTGATCACTGTTACATAAGTATTTTGATTGAGCAATTTTTAATGCCAATGTGCATTCTGGGCTTGCAATATAAATTTCACGACACACGAAAGTCTCAAATCTTACGTGCAAAATATGATTATTGTGTCCTTCAAGCACAAAAAGATGGCGTATCTTCTGCACACCGAGATGGAACAACACAGACAACTTTAACAAATGCAATGTTGTTAATTTATCCCGTACTTCAAAGAGGATAGAATTATAGTGAGCACGGTTCTGTTAGTCTGTAGGGGTGGGGGGTGTAGCGGTGAGGCGGGTGCTGGTTCGAAGACCTCAACTGAATGAATTCGCTCACTTGTTAGTGAAATACTGCCCCACATGTTAATATTAATAGCTACAAATTGTGGAAGCTAGAGAAATTGAATACAAACTATTCTTATGTTCGGCTAAAATCAACCGAGGGAAAAGAAGGGCCCGTGTGAATATTAAGAAATGGACAGAACAAACCCATTCTTATGTTACGCTCTTCGAGATTGTATTTGATACGTACAGAGTGTCGAGTTATGGCCTGTTGCCTACTGTCAAACCGCACCCATCCATTGATATACACATGTACATTACAGCTTTGTATTTACAATGAGTGGGCATGAACGCTTGTTGTCCTTTTGGCAAAGAGCTTCCAAAAAACATTTTTACGATGGCATGTTAGAAAAGGGACAAATGAAAGTGACATGTGTTATCAGTTTACGAGTTGGCGACCTATGATTGTTATTCCATAAATTATATCTGCAGTTAACCCCTGTAAAGTCTGTTGCGTTTTTAAAACACATTACTAGTGTAATTTATTTCGGTTTTAAGTCTGTGGGTGTTTTGCACCTTCTTGTTTATCAGTCTTACGAATCAGTTCACATGATATAATCACTGTGTTAAGGTAAGGGTGGCACGCGGCAAGCGTGGCTTACATTTTCCTTCTCCCACTTACAACTGCAACTGTTTAGATGGTTATCAGTAGATCGTTATTTTCGAATGAAGGAGAAAGTCGAGGAAGGAACTTGACAAATAAGGAAGAGACAGAAAAATGTAATGGGATGACCAGTGTCAGAAATTATCCAATTAAGTAACGAGTTTGTGAAAGACATTTAATCATCTGTAACATTGACCTTAGTATATCTTGTGACACCAAGGGCAAATCAAACTCCATTTTAAAAATAAACGATGTACTAAAATGGAAACAATTGCAATGCAATATTTATCAATACCAATGAGAAAGACATAAAGTTTCAATTTATGAACCTTTGCAATTACTTTATATATGGCATGGAAATCTTTCGGCAGTGCTTTTGATAAGAATTTTTAAACATGAGATTACATAGAATAATTAACTTGTATGAAGGGTTAACGATCTGAACGCACCTCCTATGATTTGTACATATTACCTGGCAAGTATTTACAATTAATCTTTATAACACTTAGAGAATATTGAGCCTTTAATATGCAGCATGAATTCTAATGCCATTTTGCCAATATTTTCGCCAATGACACAGATCTCCCTATAATATACCTATAAACCTAAACAAATAACCCAACGCGTGAGCAAAACACCTGCAGCTGATGGATGGTGCATTCGGGGCGCGATTGTTTTTCTTTATCTGGGAGGTTTGTCTCACAAACCCAGGATGCAATATTTTGCAAAGAACAGCGTCGCTTTAAATGAGATACATTGCAAACGTCAACAGAAAACGGGAAACTCACGAGTTTGCTCTTATGTATCAGCATAACCTCATCTGTTTAGTTGTGTGACTATCAAAAAAGACATGAACACAATACCTCTATTCGCACTCTTTCATATTGACTTGAACAACTAGAAACACATTATAAACAAACAGTGGTAAACCACCAGGAAGTGTTGAATTCAGTTTACTGATAGTCTATTAATTACCCCATCTATTGAAAAGAAACATGTATCTGTTCAATAATTAAGGGCGTGCAATCAAGCGTATAGGGATTTTATGTGAATCCAGACTTACAAGGCATGAGGTAATGGAGCGGCGGATTGCTATGAGGACATGGCTTGTATGATGTGGCCATTGACAGACAGCATTGGCTTTGTAGGCAAGTCGTTGTGGTTTACCACCAGTAAGTACAGGAACGGGAAGAGAGAAAAATACTAAACACATGTCACTAAAATTTCAGAAGCCTGCACTCGATTGCGCTTCACCTATCTGCAGTTATTTTCTTTAGAAACGGTGAAGAGCAACATTTATGCTTCCCTCCTGTTATTGTTACCAGCGAAATGCCATACCTATCTAGTTCAGAAGTTAGTATATTCATACTTCTCGTGGACATGGCCTTTTTCCACATTTACATGATAAATTGCAATATTTGGCATTGTTCTGTACCGTCCATCATTGCATTTCCAAAATATTCCCTACGTATTAACCTTTTCCCTTTATCCCCTCTCTGCCCCGGTACCTGATTACTTGACTTCTTGCCGTTATCGACTTTCAGATTTAACACAGACTTCTAGTTTCCTAAATTTGAACCCCATATTTCGCATAATTTATTCTATCCAAGCCACGTTAATAACTATATAGTCCCAGTTCATCCGTTGACTATATTAATTGCGCTCTTAAAATTCGTATTATGTTACTTTTTGACAAATGCACTCAACTGTTTTGAGCAATTGTTGATAATCCAGAAAATAGGGCGAAAAGCTAAAAAAAAATAGAATTTTCAACTGGAAATACGATTATGCTTAGAAAGTGTAATAAGAGATAGTAAAACCCCGGGAAATCGGAAGCAATTTCCTTAAAAATAATCAAGCCTGGAAAAAACAGTAACAGGAAACCAATTCATTATAATTATAACACAAACACAGTGCTTAATGAGAATTTAGCTTTATGCTTTACACTGAGCGGACAGACTCAATACTGGACTATAGTACCTCAGAACCAAATTAGTGCCAGATATTTATTATTTTTAAATTGCGTTCCATATTGATCGAATTGTGAATAGAATCCTAATTTACAAGTATCTGGAGGGTTCGGCCAAAGGAAGGGAACTTTCTTCAGCGTGTTACTTGGATCCATTAAAATGCTCAGTTATACTCTCTGTAAAATCTATTAAAACCAATACCATCAATTGGAGCATTCGGATATTGCAAATAGACGAGTTTTATTTCTCTGTTACATTTTTGTAACAATTTTAAGCAAAACAAAACAAGTGGAAATAAATAAATCGATCACAGAAGTATATATTAAGACATAGTAATCGATGACAGATACATATCATGCTGTGCTGATCAAGGACAGCAACAAGGAAACGCATGTAACAGCTATACCCCTTTACAGTACAATCAACTTACCTCGGCTGCTGAAACCATAAATCTTTATCCTTTTGTAGTCGGTAATATGGTGCAAACTTTCTTATCTGGCGAACAGGACTGGAGAACGGAATTTATTTCATTGCAAGTAGCAAGCACTTGTAGCAGCGAAACTTCGCAGACGCTTTTGTGTTCCTTTAAAACGTGGCTATTTGAAAGGCAAATAATTGAATTGCATAGTTTTGTTTGTTTTGAATTTAATATTGCAAGTGAGGGGAAAAAAACGTCCTGGTGCGCAAAATTCTTGCGCCCCTCATAACTTATAATGTTATGTTACAATGTTACTGCATGGCTCTCGTAGAATAACGTAACGTGATTTGGTGTTAGGCTTTCTGAATAAAATGGAATATCCAGTTTGCAAATACTATTCATTTAAACATCTTTGAAAGTGTTTGAAAGAGCATTCTTAATGTAGCCAACTGAATAAAGTTTGGGCAACGCGCTACAGTAATTTTATACGGAATTCCCATAAAATGACTAGTGTGTCAGACACTGCAGTCATTTTGTGTGTGCTAAAGGTGTGGCATTTTTGTTCTACTTGGCTGGTTTTATAGGAAGAAACCAAATTGCTTCGGAACAAAACGTCAAAGGCACCTGCTCGTAGTTCGCTCGTCACTTGTTCTATTGTTTCCTACATTATTCAGAACAAAACTTTACGATTATGAAAATTAATTATTCTTAACGTTAATGCAATTTTGCATTTTCTTTTGCTGGCACAAGCCCTGGTGGAGCTTTAGTGCGATACATGTACCTGATGCTTGCAAAGGGCGTTTGGAGGACATGCACCTAGCCAGGAATGGGACAATAAATGGAAATTTATGGGAAAAAAACCCATACAGAAAATTAATAAAACATTGGAAGACTTTAAAAAAGTAGCATAAAACGTTGTCTCGTCAATAGACATCCAGATACGTGCAACGTATGCATGTAGAAATTATGTCTTAAACATATACAACTCACAGGTAATAAAGCTCCACAATAATAAACTTGATAAATATGGTCTGTGATAATATTTACTAGCTGGATGTCTATAATGGAAACATGATATTGTAAAAACATTTCAAACAGTACATTGTCTAAGTTAATAACGCGACCAGGCAGAGAGCTCTATCTATTTTTCGGGTCAAGAAGACTAGATGGAGATTCACTTGTTTATTCAAAGTATAAAAGGATTGACTGACAATAAACCGTATACAGTAATATCCAAGCCATTCGAACAGCGTGTTTTCTTTCTATTATTTTAAAATTCGGAATGTTGTGGAAACATTAAGAAAACAATGAACGGGGCCGTATGAAATATCTTCATCTGAATATCTGCATGCTGAGTACAGGAGAAATAAATATGTTCATCCAAATGTCCGTTTTATGCGGAATGTCACAGTTTAACCTAATCATTTTCCGTTAGTTTGATTTGTTTGTGTTAGTCTATTTTCAATTTTTCTTTACGCAGCCTTTGGTTATTAACTTGGTAAGAATTTCTCACGTAAGTTCGTAAGTAGTAGTTCCAAGTAGAAAGGTAAACAAGGTAAATAGTGTATCTGTATATATTCACTTGTGTTTGTGCTATAATTAATATTTCAGCTTATTTATCAATCCCACAGTATTGACGTCTCAAAATTCACATTAAAGACTTGCCTTTGAAACCAGAAATATCTGCTTGTGTTCTGAGTACACTTGTTATTCTCTCTTCGCCGAGTTGGTATGGCTCAACAAATCACTATTTCAACAAACTCAGCGTTTGTCAAATAAACTTATTTTCTGCAATTAGTTCTGTGTTGTCACCTTTCACAACGATTCACCTTTCTTCTTTTGGCAATGTGTGTTGAATTATTTCGCTTGGAATGAATGATAAATTTTACTCCAGTCAAAGCCATCTAATTGTGTTATATTTCACTGACTTTTTAAACAATATATACTTATAAATAACAGTCGCCCAAGTTTTATAGATGATTAAAAATCAATTAAAGAAGCAAATGAGAGGAAGAGACGTGAAATGTATTGAACACTTGGTAAAGAATTACAATGAAAGGAAATAACGACGGCAGAAACATAACAAGGCAGATCATTTTGTGATATGAGAGTGCCAATTGAATTAGATTTAGCCAGGTTGAAACATTGCTATATCTGCCATAAACCCAACAATGACAAAATTATATAACATAGTCCATGTGATGTCTGGTGGTCGGGGTTTTTGAATTATCTTTTCATTCATGTGCCAAACCAAGATGAAGACCCTGTTCTTTCCTATTGACATACGACCAACCAAGCTTACTTTAACCAGTAGGTTTACAACACATCGTGATACTTAAGTGTATTTTCTTTCTTAATGTCAGTTTACATATTTTCCCTGAGTTTATTTGACACACGAATGTAGGTTGAGAATGCAGATTTTAAAATACAAATTCGAATGTGAGAAGTTGTGCATGCCTTCTTCCGACAATTTGGATGGTTTACTTATAACGACACGCTGAAACACCGTTATTCCGAAATCCTTCATTTTATTTGGAAAGGCGTATACATTTTCGCGTTTTACAAGCGCATGAAATTTCAATTAGTACACAGATACAAAAAAGACGCATCCAATTAATCTACACATCGATTATTCGCACTTATTGACATGGAGTCCCCTGCAAGCATAGTACAATTTTGATTCTTGAAAGACGATGTTTGAACTTGAAAGCATACTGTAATATGACTTGTATTATTTTACAGGAGAATTGTAGAGGGTGTTTATAAATTATTTTGGGGACTAATTATTTACGGGAAAGCAAAACACAATTGATACAAATGATATATCAATGATTCCTCACTGTGAAGCGAATTTGAAGACAGTACATATTCACAAAAAAAAATTCTACATCAAATGTCCGAATTCACCGAATGGGATGTGGGGGAGGTGTGGGGTGATGTGCAGGTGAGGTGCAAAGGAAGTCTATCGTAATTCGTTCAAGTCCAGATCAGGACATATATCAATCCTTTCTTTAAATAAAAAGACAAGTGACCGTATTTCTGAAGTTTCCAGTGAAAACTTGAGCAGGATCAACGAGATGGGAAGTGCCGGCAGGAGGTGGGAGGACCCCGCTGCGCTGCTCCGCTGAAAACCGGCGAATTGCCTGAACGGCGCATCTGCCAATCAGTCCACAGTCGCCAATCGCGGTCTTGCCATCTCTGAACTATATTTCCCTACTCTGTCGCCTAACCACTCCAGGTTCTGCCAATCGCTTGAGGACAGAGTGAGATAGGAGAGTTAAAAGTGCTCCAACAACAAAAAAAAAGAGAAAGTGCTGGAACTGAGCTCAATAATATATTTTCCAGCTTTGTGAAGAGAGAGAGAGAGAGAGAGAAAAAAACGGTACCACCAACTACTGTGTGGATGGTCAGGCTTGTGTAGTTATGGAAGCGGCGCTAAGCAAGCGGAATCCAGCGTTGAGATTAGCGGATTTGGCAGCTAACAAATACCATCCCCATCAGAATATGTCAGGTTTCCCGGGGCTGGCGAGTCATACACACATCCACCCTGGGGAGATGAGCAACGATCCAAGTGTGGCACTCACCTCTTTCGGGCCTGAGCACGTGGCTCAGTCCAGCGGTGCTCTCAAACTCAGTCCATCTCAGCATATGGCCGGGCACCCCGAGACTCAGGCAGCGACGATTTTCGGCTCCGCGCAGAACTCGGTCAGTTACTCAGCGGGTCATCCCCACACGGGCTACGGCAGCGCCAGGGATTACATGCTGAGGAGAGATCTCTCAGCGTCCGCCATGCATGGACTGACTGAACAGCACCCAGCGACCTCCTCTCACCATCATCCCCACCATCACCATCACCACCACCACCATCACGGAATGTTCCTGTCCACCACAGCGAGCTACGGACACCCAGAGGTCTTCCCCGGGCTCCACGAGCAGTCAACGCCGGGATCCCACCACACTTTAAACGGACAGATGCGCCTGGGCTTGCCGGGGGACTTGTACCGACCGGAACATTTTAACCATCGAGCCGAGCACTACCCGGCCACTTCCCTGCACAGTTACAACTCCATGAACTTAAACGTTAACCTGGCGGCAGCTCATCACGGAGCCGGGGCTTTCTTGAGGTATATGAGGCAGCCCATCAAACAGGAGCTCATCTGCAAGTGGATCGACCAGGAGGATACTGCAAAGAAATCCTGCTCGAAAACTTTCAGCACCATGCATGAGTTGGTGAACCACGTCACGGTGGAACATGTCGGAGGACCCGAGCAGAGCGTTCACGTTTGTTACTGGGAGGATTGCCCGAGAGAAGGGAAGCCATTCAAGGCAAAATACAAACTGGTAAATCACATCAGAGTGCACACGGGCGAGAAACCCTTCCCGTGCCCATTCCCTGCTTGTGGTAAGGTATTCGCTCGCTCGGAAAACCTGAAGATACACAAGAGGACTCACACAGGTTGGTGCTTCGGAGCGGGATTTCACTTTGTCCACCCCCCCACCCCCCAACCCCCCCACAACCCCCCAACCCCCCTCTTCAGCAAGTGCTGGTCTCTCGGGCAAAGCTTTTAAGTTAGAAACAGAACCGAGGAGTGATTACTTTGGCGGAGTCTGACCAGTCTCCTTTTTCACCATCTCAGGAAACAAGCCCCATCTGAGTTTAACTGGCCTGAAATCCGGCTTCACAAAACCCCTAGAATGTGGGATTAAAGTCTCGCGGTTTCATTTTGAAAGGTGCCGGAGATTTCCGTGGGTGGGAAACAGGCCGGGAACATTTTCAAACGGGCTTGGGGAAACAAAAAAAATACGATGGGGCCTCCCTTTGTTTCCTGTCCCGGGAATTACGAGTGGAAGATGGGTCACCAACTTTGAAATGAAGCGACCAGCCGCAATGGATTGGAGGTGTTCTCGGGTTTTAGAAAGAGAAGATTCCTCTTAAAATCCGATATTTAAATCCAAATCTCTTTATTAAAAAAAATTCACGACGAAGTGAAAGGAAAGGGATCATAAATTAGGACAGGAAGATCTCAATGTAACAGAGCTTAGGGGAGAAAATCGAAGTTTGTGATCAGACTGGACTTGGCCGGCTTTTAGTTGTTGAAATTTAAGATAGAGTCCCTGAGAGAAAGGATATCAATACCCTCACAGGCAGCATGCTATAGTTTGGCTCAGTCATTGGAATAATGAAGATTTTTTTGTCGTGACCCATCGGCAGTAAATACGCTGCAGGAACCATCGCAAATCCCCCGAGGGTGTACCCTGTCTAACTTGAACTAAGTTCACTGCAGATCTCTCGTATATCGTTTTTAGTTGCTTGCGAAATAAGGCAACCTGGTCAGAATTTATTGTTGCAGACAGATATTATCCCTTGGAGAATGTTTATTGACGTATGTTTTGCTTAATTGTTTCCACTGATTTATAGTGCGCTGTCACAGGGTATAAACAGATAGTGTTACACCTATTCGTTTAATGCCTGCCTAATTTGTTGTTTAAATGTTAAAAGCAAATGGTCCATGACTGCTCTGATTATAGATTTTATCTAAAGAATATGTTGGACTGGTTTTAAAAGGAAACATCGGGGTATGGGAGGGGGTTGGAGGCGAGATGGGAATTGTACTGTAGCTTTGCTCAGGACTCGATTGGCATGTATTTATGGAGCTACTCGTAGGTTGGGAGAACCTAATGCAACATGACTAACCCTTCATATTACAGGTCGATTTCAGTTTGCCTGACTTATCAGATTGTTGGGTACCGGGTTACAAAATTGGAGGGCTAGATTCGCTTGCCCAAATCCTCAATCTCTTTCTGAGAGGAGTGTTGAAAGAAAATAAGGTTTTTAAAACTTCATTTCTCTCTATAAGACTCTCTATAGGTCTACAAGTCCGTATCGTTTGCCTTGTACCCTCCCAGCACCGTATCCCGAAGCAGAAATTGTAACTGAGAACTGAACAACTCTCTCTGGAGTAGTCACTGTGTCTTTTCGGGCCTTCTTTTCATGGTTCCGAATTCGAGCTGTAAAGTGACCATTTGCTGACCTTTCGAATAGTGTCCACTTCGACCTAAAGGAATAGGCAGGGGTTTGGGGAGAGAACGTTAAATTCTCGCATCATAATATTTTTAAGTGGGTCATAGATTAAAAATAACACAAAAATGGTAATTAGCGTCACACGGCGAAGCAGAATTACTTTCTCCACTTCAGTGAAGCTGCAAGGTAAAGCTGTCTATCACTTCATGCCGGTCCCACAAATGGAACTGATGTTGCTAAAATTCTGCAAACTAGAGCCCGTCGAGGAAACGCAACGGCGCCGGAGGAGCCAGTTTCGTCGCTGTATGAAAGAAAATAGAAACATAAAATTCCCATGCTGTATGAAAGAAAATAGAAACATAAAATTCCCATGCATTTAAATCTAACCTCAGGCACCAACACACACACAATATGGCGATGTGAGCCAAGTGTGTTTGCAAAGTCAATTACCATAATTCTCTGTTTTAAAACATTGCATTCCGTCAGTTTGAAAGTTTATGTGTAGCCTGCGAGACTTGTGGTGCCAGTCTGCAGATTTGATAAGGTCGGGAACACTTTGGTGTTCAGTCGCGTTGTCTGAATCTGGGGTTTGCTGAAAAGTTTATGCTGTGTTTGAAACCTGTATGTGTGGGGGAGTGTTGCTCAAACCAGGGCATTGAGTTTATGGAAGTCAGGTCCAGAGAAGAGGAAAATCTACCCAGTCCTGCTCTGCAGTGATCCATGCAAAAAAAAAATTGGCTTAAACAATCTGGGGCCAGGAGCAAAGATGAGTACCAAACTGTATAGGCCTATTGGTCTTGTTTTCCAGGTAAAGTCATGTGTTTGAGAGCCAAACCGTTTCTACCAGTCAAGTGATTTTGCTTAGATCCCTAGTTCAGGCAAAATGCAACGCAACAATCAAAGGCTGTCAGTGTCTTTCTCCTGACATGCTGCTTGGGGCCGGAAACTCCGAACAAACCGCCAGGCCCCAAACACCAGGCACGTTCGAAGTGCTAGTTTATGACCAGCCTCTGGGATCCAGGCACTACATCGAGCTGCAGCAGAGCTAAATATAAATATTTACCGTATACAAATCTGGAAGACGCCTGTGGCCATGGGTCCAGCCCCTGCTCCAACCCCTGAGCAAAAATATTAACTCGAAACAGGATCCAAAATAGGAACATCATCTTGTTTTAAAGATTCCGCCAAGTTATATAGTCAGTGCAAATGATAATCAAACTGACGAAGAAGAGCAGTCACCATGTTTTTTTGATGGTGCATGCTCTTACAAAAAGATGGCTACCATTCCTGGTGTTATTGTGCTCATCCAGTTTAACTGAGAGCACAGGTTTGAATTGACCGTGGTATGAAACCCATTTTCCCAATCTGAAGATAGATAAGAAAGCGAGATTGCTAGTTTGGCTGTTTAGTTTACAGGAAGTTGGCCTGTATTTGTAGTGCTACTCTTAGCTTTGCAGAATTTAATGCAACATGACTAACCCTTCATATGGAAGGTCGATTTCAGTTTGCCTAACTTATCAAATTGTTGGGTACCGGATTACAAAATAAACAGTGAAAGAATTACATTGAGGGGTTGAGTAAGAAAACAAGTAATGTCCCGAGCCGCTTAACCGGTTTAATTCTCTGGTTGCAGACTTTAAACTGAACGAATTCTGTCAACACAAATACCAAACCCCAATATTCTCTTCACAGTTTCCAAGGGTCTGAAAGATCGAAATAGCATGAAAGAAAAATGTGAATATTACAATTGGCCAGTGAAATAAGTTCTTTTTTTTATTTAAAAAAAAGGCTCAGAACTTCTTGCCAAGGAGATTTGTCAATAATGGCAGCGCTAAATTACTTTCCAAGTGAAATGTTGAGGGATAAAAAACTGCGTTAGTTGCAGTTTAAAGTTTATTAGCGCTTCAGATGAAGAATGTGGAATTTGGCTGATATATACTTTATGCAGATTCGCAGCGTTTTCAGGAAAATCGGATGATAAAAGGAGTATTTTTCCCCGAGACGCGTTCATGCCCGACTGAAGTGTGAATTAAATTGTTTATGTGCAACACGAAGTGTTCCAAATGCCCTCTAGAATACAAAGCAAAGCTGGGATACTTTAGAGAGGCCAAAATCTCTGCCAGCAGGTCATAATGGTAAAGCTTACATTTTATGTGCATGTACACTTAAAGAATAACATATCAATTTGTCTAGCGCCTTTTACGACCTCAGGATCTTATCCCAAAGTGCACTACAGTCAAGGAAGTACTTTTGTTGAGGTGCAATCACTATTGAAATACTGGAACTTACTTTTGCAACTAGAGCTAAAATGGTCCTGCTGAACTCTGAATATTTAAATAATCAATTTTAAAAAGCTTGAAAAAAACTTACTGTAAACAACCACTCGGTTTTATTCCCTTACTGTGTTTTCTTTATTATTTCAGGAGAGAAGCCTTTTAAATGCGAGTTCGATGGTTGTGACAGGAAATTTGCCAACAGCAGTGACCGGAAGAAGCACTCTCATGTCCATACCAGTGACAAGCCGTACAACTGCAAAGTGAGAGGCTGCGACAAGTCTTACACTCATCCCAGTTCCCTTCGCAAACACATGAAAGTGCATTGCAAATCTCCCCCACCTCCCCTCTCTTCTGGTTACGAGCTCTCCAACACATCCTTGGGGGTAGTGTCTCCAGCCTCAGAGCCCGTCAGGGGCCGCACTGCCAGCGTCTCTTCGCAAGTCACCAACCTCAATGAGTGGTACGTCTGCCAGGGGAGCGGGGCAGCCAATAGCCTCCACACACCTTCAAGCAATGGCGCCTCATCCGACACTGAGGATGAGGAGGTTTACAGGGACCCAGATCCCAGGACTATGCTCTGACAGATGAGTGCTGCAGAAACGTGCATGTGGGCACCTTGAAAAGCGTCGATCGAGGGTTTGTGGCAATGGCAGCCAACCAATAATACCAACTGCGGGTGTCCTGTGGCCACTTTAAACCAAGTAGGTTCAAAAGGCCTAGGAAAACAACTTAAGGGCTATGGACCTGATCTCGTGCAGCTTTGTGGCCTATACGTTCAATTTTCTGTGTCAACAGAGATTATAGTGGGACCATCGAAACTAATGAAAGTCACAACTTGATTTATTTTAAGAGTTGTAAATAGTGATGATCAAAAGTGACTTAAAGAAATAAAACCTATCATTCGACCTATTGCAATCGAGCAATAGCGTTTTTTGTACCGACCAGAAAACATCTCCGCGCTTTTTTTTAACAGTCACACAACATGCATAGCCTTTCTTAACGCCCCAATTCCCCTCAGGGGCTGGGAATGATTCTTTGAGAGCCCGGTTACAGGGTTACAAGCCGACGGTTCGAGCGAAGGGCTACGCCACACTTCTGACACAATGATGGACAATATGATGCAAGTTCGACGGGGGTGGGGAGTGGATGGGGGAGGGGGGAGTTCGCCATATTTCCGTATTCAGCTGAAATGACCCAGTGCTAGTGGTGCAATAATAAAACACAAAAAAAAGGTACATACTGTTGCAAAAAGAAAAGTTGAATTAGGACCTTCCTAAACGAGTCACATATCCGTAAATGCTGAAACTCTATTTGACCCTGTGAAATCAATAATTTATCCCAACCTTTATTGGGATTCTGGAGCAGCAGCCTCTCGTGCGATCTTCTATCATGGTACAGACAAAAATATTCATATTTTACTCATAATTATTCAGGCCTTCGTGCAAACAAACTAAAGAGCACTAATATGTCCTTAGAGGCCAGAAGATACAAAAATGACAGGCCTGTCCCTGTAGGATTTGTACATAATTGTGAGCTGCGAGTCGTTGTTATCATCGTTAGCTACCTTAAGATTCTCGTCTGTAAATGTTCTTTTATTTGTAAACTATAATTTATTTGCTGATGTGTAATATCTTTCTGCAATAGTACAGATACACCAAAGAATTATATTATTACGTTTGGTGCAGTTTCGTGGTGTTGATAAATCTGTGGTCTGTCAGAACATTTATTTTCTGCTTACTTGAATGAACTGTGAACTGTGAAGATGAAGATATGTGATTGTTCATTCCTTCCGGGTGCTGCAGTTAATCGTTGTAACTACAGTATTGGTACGTTATCATTACCATGCATGTGCAGTTATTTAACATTATATTTCCATTAACAAACACCGCCTAGAATCTCTGATTGGAATCTACAAACCTACACTCAAAATACAACGGAGAGATCACATTTCCTTTTAAATAATGAATGGTCCACGTGTATTTCAATTAGAAGCGTGTTTCAGTGACGGAGGTTTAGCCGTGTGACAATGTATTTTCAAATTGTGAATAAACGAATATTGTTTTTTCTCAGCGTTAATAACTTGTGTATTAAATGTGCAAATCCTAACAGCAAAGTCTTGTGCTGTGCCTATGGAAACCTTGACCTCAGTGGTAGAGACTCGGGTCATTTTAGCTAAAAGATCTGAAGATAAATGACGGAGGGCATCTGGTGTAACTTTTCTTGTCTGCTGTTGCGTGACAACAGTTGTCTCCATGTAAATATTTACGAGTCTATCGCAAATAGGATGCACAGAAGGACTTCAGCAAACAGTGAAGGATGCTACCTACCTGGATCCAATTGGCAGACGGGAGATGAAACAGTTTCCAACATTGTCTCTAATTAGCATTTCAGTATGACGTCAAGGAATAAGGAAGGAAGTTTATCCTGTGGAATCATGTTCTACCAACTCCAGAAATCCAGGTAAGCAGAGAGTTGAAAAGTATATCACTCTGTTCACTCCTCTAATATAAATCCAATCCCTTGCACACCCAGATATTTCATTGTGGCTACTTTTAACAATATCGGCAGCAATGTAGTAGTATTAAAATTGACGGCTGATCCAATATAAAACAATCTCGAAATAATACAGGGGAAAGACAGATTCGGAAAGTCAACTGCTATCCGTACAGTCCCTGAAACCCCATGTGTACTTATCGATGTCTCCAAAATTCCATTCCTGTCTCATAACAACCAAATGAGGATGGAGAATCCATAAGGATAATATGGTGATCCTCGGTGATTGATTTTATATGTGATGTTGGTTCTTTTTCTCCTTCGACATGGAATCGTAAAACAACTTGATCCGTTGTTGGCTTTAACGTGGGAGTTCAGTGAGTTTGGCCATTTTACGACTGGAAACCTAAACCGTGCACCTGAGGGTTGAGATCTATGGATGACTCGACCAACACAAAGCATACAACTTGGGGGTACATCTTTCAGTTACATTGCTGATAAAATGAAGCAACAGGAACTCCATTCCTTTTGGTCAAAGTGTCAAAGAACAGATGGAAATGTGGGTAAGAGAACAGACCCGGGATGCAAGAAAGCAATTCGAAGAATGAGTGATATGTCTCCTAAATGAAATAGGTTGTTTCAGTGAGATTCACAATTAAAAGCATATGAAGCAGAAGAAGACTCATGTAAATGAAGGCGCCAATCAATGGGGAAACTTATAGCTCTCTAATGAAGTTTCTGGTGAAAGGAAGGGCTGTACAAAGGCATCCAGACATGAATCATTCATGGCAGATATCAAAGATAAAAGATATTCAACAATAAGAGATCGTTGTAAAGAATGCAAAAAAAAACACGCTTCCCCTCCATACTTGCTGCACTAAACCCCACAACCTCGCTCTCCCCTTATTCACTATCGCTTCCTATAGAGTTAAAATGTGACCAGTGCCTGTCCTGCGCCACTTCAAAGCAATTTACTCCAGAGCGGAAGACTTGGCGCTTGGACACTCTTCATGCTGTGTTAGGATTTCTATGGCAATTGGCAAACCCGATCTCCACATTTGAATATATTTACAATAAAGCTCACTTATTAGGTCTAAGCAGCGTATGATTTAAGCGGAGATGAAGTCCATTCTCTCCCTGCACGGTAACACCAGACACCTTGTGCTCCGGGGGAAAAAAAAACAGACTTTTTAATGTCGGGTATACATCAGTGAAACTTGTCATTTGTTCAAGTAGCGCGTCCCTAACTCAGCCACAAGTAAACAGAAACACGAGTCAAAAGCGGACCCGTGCCCATTCCACACAAACACACACTATTAACCAGCATATTGACGTAAACATGTTAAAACATTGATCAACGCCCTTTTGTCAAAGTTACAAGGTTTTCTAATAAATAATCGACGGATGACACAGCGAATAATTTCGCTCCAGCTTTTCAACAGGCGAGTGAGATTGTTTTTGATCAGTGTGCTGGGAGATTGGATCAGAAATAGGGTTTGAGAACACCATAAACAAGAGGGATTACACTCTCCTCAATGTATAGTGTGTGTTTGTGCTTAGTTTAATGCGGATCGTGTTATCCCTTTGCAGTTTACACGTGGAAGGAATCAGCTGCAGAACACTTTAAATAATCACAAACAAAATATTAGGTTTTAGGGGACAAGTCAGGCGCTACCTCCCTTCCACAAATCAGAGCTGGAATTTGTTACTAAACGAAAGTCTAAGAAGCTCAACCCAACACAACAACAGAAAAAAAAGGCAAAAAAAAAGCGCAAGAGTCTAATCAAGCAGGGGAAAGTTCAAAGGCAAACCGCTTTGAAATTCAAACTACTGCTTTTACGGTATATCAACATGGCGCGTTAAGATTGCTATGGCAATGAGTAAGCCCAAAGCAGGCAGCATTCAAAGCAGTCTACCTCGATTCGCGACAGTCTATTAAGATACAGTTGCACTGACCTTTAGTTTCATGCTATGTTAGTTCAGTCAATTTTCACTGCATCAGAAACGTTCATATTTTGTTTTCCCCCCTCTGAGCGACTCTTCCTTCTTTACCTTACCTCCCCCTCCATCCCTTCCCTCGTCCTTTCCAAATATAAGCGACTTTACTTTTTTTTTGGATAGGTCTTGAAGTGTTTACTCGGATTTTTTTCCCTCTTTTTTTGGGGGGGGGCTTACCAACTATTGTGTGCAATATGTTATCGCCCTTTGTTTATCTAATGCAAGTACTCTGTGAATGGTGAAAAATAAACACGATGAAAAATAACCAAACAGATGATTCCTCTGAGTGAAAAACCCGGGGACTTAATAAAAGAGCGAAGCAGTCACCGTTGAATGGAAAATCCTTTGAAGTGGAACTTATTATCTGAGGAATACTTTGCCGTCGTCCTAACGACACAGCTGAATCGAAAAGCGTTCCCTTTTGTCAGCGATTTGTTCTCCTTTACTAGAAAGCCCACTGGAATTACTTACATGAACTGCCTTAACATACAGACTGGAAATCAGTAACTTTGCAAGTCAGACTTTCAGACGCCACTCTGTTGAATCTGAGGGGAGGTGGTGGGTGTTGGTTGAATTGTTGGGGGGGGTGGTGGTGGTTGTGAAGCCGACAGTGAACGGCTCGAAAGGGTTTTATAAATGTGTTGCAGCCTTCATTTCAACTCCACTTCATGTCCGTCCCTAAAACCACCGCTTTGGTTTAGACAGCATTATGACAGATATACAGCCCCACATGTTTTTTCCCGGCTCGCACACAGCCTCGCCACGAGATTATAAGAGAGAGAGCTCCATCGCTGGCTGACGTGTTTTCTCCCCTTGCCTACAAACCACATCCTGTTTTACCCAAATTTATTCATAACAGATGCAGGAGATAAATGGGGCGATTTCAGAGTCAAGTAGTGAAAAGAGCGGACTTGGAAAGTTGTAAACACTTCTTTTAAGCTTCTCCTCGTTGCAAGCAGTTATTTACTTTGAAATAATTGTATTCCGTCCGAGATTTCATAGTTGCAATAAAATAATCGGAAGCGGGTCAGTTCACCCGGTAACAAGAGTAAATGCATTCCATAAGCAGACTTTAGTCCGTTGTGATTATGGTCCCACATTTTCCTACTTGTTTCATTTTAATCTAAATCTATTTTTGATTTACAGTGACTAGCTGTCCACAACTGAGCTTTTTCTTGTTCATAACGGGGATCCCCTCAACACAACACATTTAGTACAGATGTCTTCTTTAAGTTGAAGTTGGGTCGAATCTGATAGCATTTAATAGATTCTGAAGATGGGCTATAGTTTACACATATATATTACATAATATTTCATTTTAGCATATTTTGAATTCCCTCCTCGGAGGAGCTGTCTTTTCGTCTGGACATCGTGAAAACTAATGCACTTGCTGAGAACCGAGCATCAGTAGCAGCGTTACAAGCAGAGTGCATTAAATATTGAATGACACTAGGAAAAAAAGAGCTTGTCAAGGGGCACTCAGCCTGAAAGTCTTTCTTTGACTTTTTTCTGCACTGCCCTGTCCGACTATTTAAGCTGGTGTTAATTAAGGCTGCTTACGATTCAGCTCGATCTCAGCTTTGTCTATTTCCTTACCACACTTGTCAAACGACATCGTTAGTCCAACCAGCCTTCTCTGCACACACACACACATTTAGTTTAGTAAAAGTACACTTCCTGCAGTTCTGGAGACAGAAAGACAACCAAGCTTGCAACCGTGCCCTGCAACTGATTCAGGAAAACACCCTAAAATATTGATTCACATGGTGAAAGACCGATACAGCTGCATTTAATTCAAATGTGTCCTTGGCGTGTAGAACTGAATCTTTAATTTGTGCGCTTGCTGCAGATATATGGTGACCAGTATGCCCAGTGACAGCAGCGTTTTAGTTCATTTCTGAGAATCCATGGTGATTGAAACATTCTTTAAGCTCCATATTTACCAGAAAGCTGGAGATCTGGTTGTTCATTCTGTCCAGGGTCTCTGTATAAATTCGGGCGAATTGAGTATTTTATGCACTGTGGACTTTCAAAGATATTGCACGTTTGTAACATTGCAAATTACGAATGAAAGTTACAAAGAATAAATGTTATGCAAAACAAAGGAAAAAAAATACTGAACGCAGTCCTGGTTGTACTAGTTTAGGGACAGCTGTGGCCTGATCACCTCTGGAAACTTCCTGCTAATTGCTTGAATCCTTGCAACAATGGTCTTACAGAGAAAGAGAGAGAGAGAGAGAGAAATCAAAACATATATCGTCGGCAAAAAAAATACAGACAACTTGTAACAAAACCTCTACTTACTCGCTTCAATATTGAGGCAAGAGCGCTTAAGCAACTGCCTGTAATGTGGATGATTTATTGCTAAAATATGACCCCGTCTTTAAAAGTCTTGTAAAGGAAATAAGCCGCGGTCAGAAACCGAGCCCGCACATCGAAACGCCCAGGCCTCAGCGATGGAAGGGAAGCCAACAATTCACCCTCAACTCAGGAAATTACCCCAAATGTTTCAGTTTAATCCCCAAGAGTTTGCAGCCTTAAACCATTTGGACTAATTTACACAGCCATTCGCAAATATTTCCCCACTCAGGGCTTGAAAGCATGGGGTTTTCGTTGAAATTAATATTTTTCTACTGGGAAAATGACCGTTTGCATGTGTGTGTGTATGTGTGGAAAAGTTCGATACTGTTTTGTTGCACGAGTTCTGAAATATTACCTGCGAGAGCAGTAAAGGCAAAGGTCGGTGTAAAGTGGGCAATGCATTGTCCTAGATTATAAAGGCTGCTTAGTCAAGGTGAAAGGTCCACGTGGTGTTGTAACTGGGCTGGGTTTAACAAGGATACTAAATCATTCTGTATTTCGTCCCAACTAACAAAGGTACCAGCGCTGCACAGCCTCTCGCTTGTTCATACGGAAAGGTGATTGAGACGGAATAATTATGCAGTTCCTTGGAAAGATGGCGGACGGAACTGTCAGCATCCTGTATAATTCCCTTCACTTCTACCTAAACACATTTAGTTACATGTGGGGCATGTGTGCAGAGTCCTGGTTCAGAGACGGCCCGTCAAACGTTGTGAATGGTTTAAAACAAAACACATTGTGCAGACTGGGGATTGAGAAGAAACTAAAGTTAAGACGCGCTGAAATGAGTAATATGAACGCGCAGAAAAGATCTTTTCCTCCCCCCCCTCCCCATTCAAACGATCTTCGTTACACACAGGGGCTGACTGAGATCTGCAGCCCAGTCCCTTGATGTTGGCACAAAAGGGAAGACTCGTACAACAATAGTATTGCACGAATGGAAAGCGTCAGACAGGTTAGCCATCAATAAAGACGTAAATAAGCCACGGTACAATTCAAGAAATCCGTTTTCGGAATTAGACTTTGCAGCATGGAGCTCTGATCATTTTTAATAAGAGATTCCGTTTGAGAAAACAGCAGCGTCTTTAGTCACTTGGAAACGATCCACATTATCATTAGTTAAGGAAACTTTTGCCAAACTTTCAGTCTAACTTCGGATTAGTCTAAGAGCCACGTTAGTTGTACAGCGTGATTTGGGAGGCTTTTTTGTCGTTGTTGGATACTCAAACATGGTCCTCGGCTCTATTCTCCTTGCTGATTCAAGTGTGAGCTTTGCAGGATTGGAAATACTTCTTGCTAATGGACACACATTCATAGTCTGGGCATGGTGCCAAAATCTTCCAAGCACCCTACCTGGCCGCAGTGCTTACATTTCTTGAATAGGTGGAGGGAGTGAGAGAGAGAGGGAGAGAGAAAGAGAGAGAGAGAGAGAGAGAGAAGCTGGCATCGTGTTATTCAGAGAAACCGATACAGCTGTACTTAGGATTCAAGTTTTAATTTGAATGATGAAGATTTCTCCGACAGAAGTTGCAGAATTCGAGGGATCTGGCACAGCGTAAGTACAAGAATCTCCAGCTCTTTTTGTATTCTAAGCAGATCAGAGGTTGGTGGTGTGTGCTAAGTGCCGGATCAGGGGCTTTGTCACAGATGGTGGAATTGTTGAAAGTGCAGTGTCTGGTACATTATGTGCTCTTCTTCGAGATATTTTCATTGCGAGGGTGAAAGAGGCCGGTGTCCTGTTGGATTAGGACCGGTTGAATTGCGGTAAGTTTGGGGAGCGATTGATTTTCCTCCCAGAAGTCAGGTTCGGGCAGCTGTGACTTCACCTATTAGCCCTGATGTCTTTTCGAAGAGATTGTTGGAGTTAAACATTCGACAATGTGCGCTCTGGGGCGTCTCTTTGCTGACCTTTACCCGTTTTTAATAGTTTCATAGGAACTTCATTAAATCAATTACTTAGTGAGCACATCATAATTTATTTGTAATTAGCAGTGAGGAGCTTGCATTTTTTTCGCAACAGACGTCGGAAGACAGCCCAGCGGGATTTGTTGGGTACCACAAGCAGTTTTGTTTTCTATTGACTCGTGGTATTATTTGAGCGAAACAATAAAATGTAATCTTATGTCTTAATGTAGCACCGAGTCAGAACAAAACAAACAAACTGAACGCGACATTTGTCTTCATTTAGAAGTTCTTTGTTACCTGTGACTCATTCAAAGCATGTTCGTGTGTGGCTTTTCTTGTACAATACAGTAAGTATATCTACTTCACTGGGTCTGTTACTGCTTTGCCAGACACTGGCAGATGAAGGAAAGAAGGATATGCGAGGGTGACAGGGACAGGAAGTAATGATACAGGAGGTTGTTACAGATCAAAAGGCTCAAAGTCTGAATAGTGGAGTCTAGGCAAGTGCAGGAGAGGGATTGTGTGTGTGTTTTGGGGGTGAAGAGAGATGAGAGCGGGAATGTGAGGGGAAAGGGGAGAAAGATTATGTAAAAACTCTTCTGTGTGGGAGAGATGTGAAGTTGCAACAGCCTGGGGCTTTGGAAAGTCTATTTCGCAAAATGGATCGAAGCAAAACAGGGACAGTTTTAAACAAACACGCTTACGTAGAAATCCATGCGATCAGGTGCACGAACACACGGAATTCTACGCTTTGTGTTTAACAGTGAGTGATGCCGGTGATGTCACCATTGTACCTGAATGCAGAAACTCAATAGATTCTCTTTCATTCCATGAGGTTATCTTTCTTTTTCCCTTCCGTGCCAGAAGCCAGGTTTGACACAAAGTGGCAATGTGGGTGATAGAACTCGAACCTTCCACTGTTGGCACAAATCTGTGTTTTAACCCCCAGCCATTCAGCCAACTGAACCAGCTGGATAGAAATGATACAGACTCCAATTTTCTTTCCATCACGTGGCTGACCAAGACTCAGAACTATGCTTAGCACTTCTCATTGGCAATTTTTGACAGTCTCTACATGTTGGTAATCAACCTGTTTAATCACGTTATGAACGGACCTTCATTGGGCATCAAGCTCCAGAGTGGGACTACAACCCGGAGCTTTAGTCTCAGAGGCAGGAAGATGACCTACTGTTCCACAAGACCTCCCCGGAGTTTATCATAAAATGGTTAAATGATAAAGTCCAAGATTAACCCAATGGAGGCTGAGTAATTGCTGTCAGCTGAGGGCATTGTACCAACTGCTAGAATTAACTTTCAGACTCTGTAACAGGGAGAGAAAACACCCTGCCACCCCAGTCCCTCTAACTTTACAGTCATTGGAAATTCAAGTGCATCTGGATGAGGGCAGTTCACCTTCGACTGTGATGCAGCCTGTTGAGGACCTGATATTGAATATGGATTCTTTGGTTACGAAAGTGCACCCTGCAGTGCTCTTTACAAAGGGTATTTTATGAAAGGTCATATCCTCACAGCAGAAACGCTCAGCAGAAAATTGGCAAGTACATTAGGTGGGAATAGCAGATTGGGTAATCCAAAAAAAAAGAGACCGAGGAATAATTACATAGACAAGAAACAGCAAGAAAACATCAGAGAAAGAAGCAAAGATTCTCCAGTAGGCGAATGAATGAGGTAATTTGGCACAAAACTCATATGAACCAGGAAACTGCCAAATTCCAATTAGAGATCTAATTAATGGAAACAGAGAGAAAGCCAGCCTTAGAGTTTTTAAGGTGATGAGAGAGAAAAAAATCTTCAGATGTTTCTATAACTGTAAAATATTCATGTCTGGATATTGAAAAGATTTAATAGAATTAAAACATAAAGAAAAAGGACTTGGAGTAAGCTACATGGTCCCTCAAACCTGTTGCAACATTCAATGGTTGAACTTTTACTTCAACTTCATAGTCTCATCCATCCCATTTCCTTTATTCCTATGGGATCTAATATCTACCAATTGCAACTTTGAACACACTAAATTACTGAGCAACCACTATTCTCAGGGGCAGGTAACTCTGAATATTCATAATCTTCTGAATGAAGAAATTACCCCT
Organism: Chiloscyllium plagiosum; assembly: GCF_004010195.1. Taxonomy (NCBI): domain Eukaryota; kingdom Metazoa; phylum Chordata; class Chondrichthyes; order Orectolobiformes; family Hemiscylliidae; genus Chiloscyllium; species Chiloscyllium plagiosum. The sequence goes on from NC_057715.1 coordinate 16,663,774, forward strand.
TTAAATAACCAATCTTATCTTGAGACCAGTTCTATCTTCTCCAGCCTGAGGAAAAACAACCTTTCAGCATCTGTCCTGTCAAGCCATTCAGAATTTTATCAAATGTTTCTTTTGAAGCTTTCCATAGTTTAAAAATGTCTTGATATTCAGTTATAAAATTGCTGGGCTTTTAAGAACATGTTGAACAGAGGAGAGACCCAGAATTTGGGGAGGATTCAATTGAATATGTCCTGCGCACTGTAGAGCAAAACATGTCATTTGATCATTGAGGACTACAATTTCAATTTAAGTTGTCTGTTTATTTTGGACAGAAGCTGATGTGTTTGTGCACTAGTTTGTACTTCATGAATGTGCAATGAATGAAATAAAAGTACCTTCTCTGAGGCAAACATAATTTCTATTAGATATCTGTTTCTTCAGAAATAATTTAGCTATGTTCTCGATTGATAGTACACTTGCCTCTGAATCATGAAGATTTTTGGCTTCAAGTGCCAGGAATAACTTCAAGCACAAAAATCAATATCAACACAGTACTGAAGGAGACTGCACTGTCAGCTTGTTTTAAATGAGGTCCCATTTCCCTGCTTGAATGGATGTGAAAGATCCCATGTCTCTGCTGTGAATATGAGCAGGAAGTTATCCCTGGTGCCCTGGACAATATGAGTTCTTCAATTACCATCACAAAAAAGGACAGATTATTTAGTCATAGAGATATAAAACACAGAAACAGACCTGTCGGTCCAACTCATCCTTGCCGACTAGATATCCTAAATTAATCTTGTCCTATTTGCCAGCATTTGGACTATATTCCTCTAAACCTTTCCTATTCATGTACCCATCCAGATGCCTTTTAAATGTTGTAATTGTACTAACCTCCACCACTTCCTCTGGCAGCACATTCCATACACGCAACCACCCTTTGTGTGAAAAGGTTACCCATCAGGTCCCTTTTAAATATTTCCTCTCTCACCCTAAACCTATCCCTCAAGTCCTGGACTTGCCCTACTCAGGGAAAATACCTTGTCTATTTATCCTATCCATGGTCCTCATGATTTTATAAACCTCTATACGGTCACCTCTAGTCTCCGAAGTGTCAGGGAAAACAGCTCTAGCCTATTCTGCCTCTCCCTATAGCTCAAACTCTCCAATCGTAGCAACATCCTTGTAAATTTTCTCTGAACTCTTTCAAGTTTCACAACATCCTTCCTATAGGAGAGAGACCAGAATTACACACAATATCCCAAAAGTGGCCTAACCAACATCCTGTACAGCTACAACTTGACCTTCCAACTCTTGTACTTAATACTCTGATTAATAAAGGAAAGCATACCAAAACATCTTCTTCACTATCCTATCTACCTGAGACTCCACTTTCAAGGAACTATGAACCTGTACCCCAAGTTCTCTCTGTTCAATAACAGTCCCTCGGACCCTACTATTAAGTGAATAAGTCGTGCCCTGATTTGCCTTTTCAAAATGCAGCACCTGACATTTATCTAAATTAAACTCCATCTGCCACTCTTTGGCCCATTGTCCCATCTGATCAAGATCTCATTGTATTCTAAGGTAACCTTCTTCACTGTTCACGACACTTTCAATTTTGGTCATTAACACATTTTTAACATTTCTGTACAGAGTGGGCATTGCCAACATTAATAAGGCCATAAGATGAGGGTCATAGCCAATTGAGTCTGTTCTGATAATTCTCAACTTCACTTACCTGTCTTTTCCCCATAACCTTTGATTCCCCTATTGATTAAAATTTGTCTATCTCAGACTTAAAACCCCAACTTCATTAGCCTTCTGAGGTAAAGAATGCCACATTGACTGCCCTCTAAGAGAAGAAAGTTTCTCCTCGTCTCAGTCTTAAATGGACAGCCCCTTATGCTGAGATTAAGCCCTATGGTCCTAAACTCTTTCATAAGGGAAAACAACATCTCCACATTTATCCTGTCATATCTCCTTAAAAAATTAAACTCTAATGAGTACAAACCCAAATTGTTTAACCTTTCTTCATAAGAAAATTCCTTCATTCCTGAAGTTAGTCTTTCAAACCTTTTCTGGATTGCATGCATTGCCAGTATATCTTTCCTTAGATAAAGGTATAAAGCTGCTCACAGAATTGCAGCTGAGATTTTGACAAATGCCTTGAATAGTTTTAGCCAGACTTCACAATGTTAATGTTCCATTCTCTTTGAAATAAAGGCAATTGCTTTCCCTGTCACCCACAGAACTTGGGTGCTACACTTTTGTAATTTATGCATGAGGACACCCAAATCTCTCTGTAATACAGCTTTCTGCAGTCTTACTCCATTTAACTAATATTCAGCTCTTCTACCCTTCCTGCCAAAGTGCATAACCTCACATTTCCCCATATTATTTTCAATCTACCAAGTTTTTGCTCATTCACTTAACCCTTCACAGACACTTTGTGTCATCCTCACTACTTGCCTTTCCACCCATTTTTGTAGCATCTTCTAACTATGAAATAGTACGTTCACTTTCATCATCCAAGACATTAATATATATTGTAAATAATGTGCCCCCTGCGGTAAGCCTGTGTCACTCCACTAGTTATAGGTTGTTGTCCTGAAAATATATAATATACTTAAATAAGTTTTTACTGTCCATTTTTACACTACTTGCCAGTTTGTCCTCATGGTTTATTTTCTTTGTCTATTTTAATCTTGTTCATATTTTGTTGGCTTTTAAAACTTTTGCAGTCCTTAGATTTATCATTAATCACTGCTACATTGTACTTTTTTTTTCAATTTGACACTATCCTTGATTTCCTTGGTTAACCATGGTCAGTTTATCCTCTTCCCAGAATCCTTCTTCCTCACTGGGATATATCTTTGCTGTGAATCAAGAATTATATTCCTAAACATTTGCCATTGTTCCTCAAGCATCTTTTCTGCTAAACTTCTTTCCCAATCCATTGCAGACAGCACTATCCTCCTCCCTATGTAATTGCCCTTAATTAAGTTTAGCGAAATTTATTCTGACCCAAGTTTCTCACTCTCAAATTGAATGCCAACTCTACAATGTTATGTTCACTGTTCCTTAAAGGACCTTTTACTCTGAGATCATTTATTAAACCTACCTCAATCACACATTACTGGATGCAAACACTAATTGGATTCACAACATATTGTTCCAGGAAGCTACCCTGAATGCACTCTATGAACTCTTGGCTACCTTGGCTAATTTGATCTTCACAATCTTCATGAAGATTAAAGTCAACCATGATTGATGCATTGACTTTTTGACATACCCTCATTATCACCAGATATATTCTGTGCCAGCTACTGTTATGAGTCCTATAGACTACTACTACTAGTGAATTCTTCCCCTTGTTGTTCTTTATGTTAATCTATGAATCGAAAATAAAAAAAATATGTAATGAGGATCCTACATCAATTGACCCCAGGTTATTTCTTGTTGGCTGACATATTCCTTCTTGTACTATCAAAGCTACCTCACCATCCTTCCATTCCTGCCCTTCCCAAGACGCACATACCCCGAATATCTAGTTCCCAATTTTGAGCACCTAGTCACCATTTCTGCATAACTGCAGTAAGATGTTGGCAGTTAATTTTTTCTTTTGCCAGAATTTATATCATTCCAAATATCACATGCATTTAAGTAAAGAGTTGTTAATTCTGAGGATGGGTCACCGGACCCAAAACAGTAGTTTCTTTTCACAGATGCTGCCAGACCTGTTTGGCTTTTCCTGCAACTTCTATTTTTGTTTCTGATTTACAGTTCTTTTGGTTTTACTTTAGTAATTAATTGTGCTGTTTTACCTTTTAATCACGTGAGCACAGTGAAAAGTTTACAAGTCACCACTTATGGTGCCATTTTAGGTGAAAGGTACCTAAGTATGAATTTTTGACATGTCTATAAGCAGGCAGGTAACACCATTGCAATGAACATTATCTATTCCCCTAACTATACAGCCCCTAATCACTACATTCCTGAAAGAATTCCTGTACCTCACAGTGGTGTGGTCAGTTCTCTCATCCTCCCTGCAGTCTCTGCTCTCATAATGCAGTTTGCAAGAACCTCATTATTGTTGCACAACTGGATGGACTGATAGTGTTTGAGAGCTGCTCTTGAGTCCCCATATCTGCCTCACTGATAATCACATTCTCCTATCCTCAGTCACAGACCAAGTTTGAATTACCTAATCTAAGGAGTGTGAATACTACATAAAACAAATGTGGTTCGACGTCTGCAGCTCAGACTGCAGCTCCTTAACTTGAATCCAAAGTTGCAAAAATGTTCACTGTGGATCACCTTGATGATCAGCAGTTGCAATACATCACCCATTCTACCAGCTACATTGTATATTAATTACTTTTTAAATTAAATCACTGTAGTATTCCTGCTCTTTACACACAAAGAACCTCAACTCTGAACACTTTGTTGGATTTTTCCTTTTTTTTATACAGTAGTATCTTATGTATAAAAAGCTATTTTTAAGAAAAAGAGAGAAGACAAGACTGGAGACCGAAACACAAACTAAAGATATTAGTTTTACATGCAAATTTAGAATTAGTCACCAATCAGCTGCTTTTCTTTAGTTAAAAAGGTAAACTCACCTTAGTAGTACCAGACTGTAGGGCTGCTTGCCCATTAGAGAGAGATAACTGATAGCAGTTTAACCTGAGGATCACCATACCTCAGGAAAGGGGAGAGATTAGATTCCCCACAATGTGGAAACAGGCCCTTCAGCCCAACAAGTCCACATTGACCCTCCAAAGAGTAACCCACCCAGACCTATTTCTCTCTGACTAATGCACGTAACACTACGGGCAATTTAGAATGGCAAATTCATCTGACCTGCACATCTTTGGACTGTGGGAGGAAACCCACAGAGAGAATGTGCAAACTCCGCACAGGCAGTCACCCAAGACTGGAATTGAACCTGGGTCCCTGGTGCTGTGAGGTAACAATGCTAACCACTGAGCCACCGTGTCACCCAAAGGTTGAGAAGGAGAATCCTTCATGATAACTTCAGTTAGGATAGGTATTGAACCCTTGCTGTTAGGCATTATTCTGCATTACAAATCAGCTATCCAGGAGGAGAAGAGGAGAAAGTGAGAAGGGCTTATGCCCGAAACGTCAATTCTCCTGTTCCCTGGATGCTGCCTGACCTGCTGTGCTGTTCCAGCAACCAAATCAGCTATCCAACCAATTGAACTGCATCTCTTTGTTCCCTGCATAGAACCGTTGAAGACACTCAACCCCAACTTTCTAGTATGAGTCGCACTAAGTTGGCTACTTACATATGTACCCAACGGAAAGGTCCTAGCTGAGTCAGTTAATGAGAATCCTGTTTCAGCCAGCTCTTAAATAGGTTGCTCTTGAAAATAAATGCGCCTCTTGAAAATAAACGTTCACCACCACAAAACTTTATGCTATGGATTTGTACAAATTAAAGTTTAGTCACTTTCTTTCCCAGCAAACTCACGCACTCAGTCATCTCCATTTGTCTTTGAAAGAGTGGTGAGCCACCTTATTAGCCTCTTGCAGTACCTGCGATTTTGCAGCATCTACCAGGCTGTTTGGAAGGCATTTCTTGGATTTTGTACCAGCGACACTGAAAGAATGGTGATATAGTTCCAAATCAGATGGTGTGTGGCTTGGAGGGGAGCTTGCAGGTGATAATTTGCCATTCGTCTGTTTGTTGGATTTTGATCAGTCTAAATTGGTTGCCTTGTTTCTTATATTGGAACAGTGACTACATTTCAGAAAGTATTTCACCTGACTGTAAAGTCCTTTGAGATTTCTGGGGTGGTAAAAGTGCTATATAAATGTAGGTCTTTGTTTTTTACTTAAGCAAATCCATTGTATTTTGCAAATTGAAACATTCCAATCATGTGACAATGTGCCATAGAAATATAGGATGCAGGTAAGCAACAATATAACTAGGTTCAAATGAAGTGGAGTGGAAGCAGTAACATTAGAAATGTTAGTGTTGCTTCCTAGAGAGTGCCTATGAACCTCTTAATATTTATTCACTGGGGGTTGGGAATTAGCATTAAGAAATGCCTTAAAAAAGTGGTGGCAGAATTTAACTCCTGTAAAAATTCTGAATTGGAAAGGTGTTTGTGTTCTACCCAGGAAAGGGTCACCACTTCTTTACAACCACAGAAGGGTTGCACCAAATATTTTTACTTCCAGGTGAGGAAAGATGAACTGGCTTTCTTTTTTTAATTCAACCTCCTTCCTCAATTGTTTCAACAATGTTTATGTAGACAATATCCCTTCCCTTGTGAATATCTTTTGCCAGTTCAAATATATTCATGTTTTAAAAGGAAGCAATTTAACCAGGATTTCTTGAGTTGAAGAAAGAGTGAGTTTATTTGGTAATAAAATGTGAGAAAAGTTAATAAAACATGACACACAGATTAGAAATGAGAGGTGAGTCCAAAAATAAAATTAATGGAGGAGAGTATACAAATCAGTCTTTGTTTTGCTCTTGATAAATAGACGGTGAAACATTGCAGGAATGAAGCTAAATTATTGTGGTAGCACTGATTTCAGCAGTTGAGTAGTTGTTGGTTCCACAATTAGCTGAAAGGGTTGGTCCAATTTCAACAGTGGCTTTTCTGATTTCACTTGTGTTTAGTAATCAGAGAATGAGTTTATGTCTTTTTACCTGCACATGAGGGGAGTGTCTACTGGAAATATTCACTTGTGTCACTTCATAGTACATTTTAATGCCGTGTAACAAAAACAACAAGCTAACACATTAGCATGTCAGCTCTCTAGCTGGAACAATGAGACCAGGGGTTGCAATTAGTTTTTAACTCTGTTTAATGTAATGCTGCAACCCTGTACTCTTATGTATTTGCCAAAACTGTATTTCTTCCAACTCATATTCTTTGCAGTCTGGGATGCAACTCATAGGGTGATCACAGGTCATTTTTTGAATGTCGTCTCTCCCTTTGAAGTATTGCTGTCTGAAGTTCCCTTGATACTTTTCAGGCATGACATTCTCAGAATTCAGTGTAATCCACATGACTAGACACAAAATTTTTAAATATTATTCAAAATTTAATAACATCATACAGTAATACTGGTTATTGTAAATTAGTGGCAAACTGCATTCGCACAAATGTGCTCACTGCAAATAGTGAGGAATGTGTAGAGTAGATGTGTAGGGTTAAAATGGAAATTATAAATAATTAATTGTGACTAAACACGCAAAGTAACTCTCCTGTGAACAGCCTGCCACTATCCTTGGTAAAACTGCGTGGTCTGCTTTTAATTTTCTTGTGAACTCTGTCTCTCTCTCTCTGTGAAGACACTGTCCAAACAGTCACCCAACATAGAAAATCTAGATCCAACAAATTTATATTTCCAGATTATTTGTTTCAATGGCATCAATTAGATAGAATTACATGGCTTTATGTGCACATGAACATGTAATTCAGCCCAAGTTGCCAGTGCTGATATTTATACTCCAGATGGGCCTCCAAAACTCTTCATCACCTTATCAAGTGAACATTTTTTTCTCTTCCTTTCTCTCTTTGATTATCTAATATTCTTCTAAATTCATCTACGCTATTTAACATTATATACTATATCATTCCACATGGGAACTAATTCCAAATTCTCATCACTTTCCAGATAAAGAAATTTCTACTGAATTCTCTGTGAGAGTTATTAGTGACATTCTTATATTCATAATCTCTAGTTGGTATCCATCAACTTCTGCTCTGGATTTACACCAAGTCTTTTCCTAGTCTCAAAGAACTTGATTAGGTCACTCAATCTTTTTCATTTCCAGTGTTCTAGTCTACCTGGGGAAACACACCTATGCCTAAGAGAGCATTTGATGCTCTAATCTGGCTTTCTTGAAATCTCTTGTATTATAAATATTATTTTAACCTTTACACAACCAAATGGCATAAGAGTGGAGAGAAAGTGGACTTGGGTGCAAAACTGAGGTGATGTTGTTAGTTTTCTGCCTACTATACCTATAATATAAATATACAATGATAATAAAGTGAGCACAATTTTAACATTATTGCCCAGCTAAAAGTAGGTGCTAGCACCTGTCCAGATTTATTTCCCATTAGTTTTAAGAGAGATATTGCAAATATTTAAAAGTTAGATATCCAAAACCAATTCCTTGTGGAAAATTATCTCAGAGATGTGTGGAGCACAGAAGAAGGTAACTTGGCCTATCTTGCCTGGGCTGACTCTTCAAAAGTTTAAAACTAAGTTCCAGTGTTTTTGTGTTGTTATTCAATTAGCATAAAGGGCAGCAGTTCAGGATGGGCTGGAGGAATCAGGCAGAACTTGACAAGAAAGACTAAAGAAATAACTTATACTTACCTAGTGCCTTTCATAATATCAGAACAGCCTTACAGTAAATGAAATATATCTTAAGGGTTGTAATCCAGGAGATATAGCAGCCAATTAGCACATTGTGAAGATCCCACAAACAGCAATATGATAATGATGAGATCATATTTAGTGGGATTTAGTTTTAGTGGGTTGAGCAATAAATATGGGTGAGGCTGAAAGAGAGAATACCTCTGTTCTAAGCATAAGAATTAGTAACAGGAATAGGCTATATGGCTCCGAGAGCTGATTCTGTCATTTGAGAAGATCACGGCTGATCAATTTATGGGCAGAACTCAATATATCTACCTACTCCCAATATTCTTTGAGTTCCTTGACAATCAAGAAACTATATAACTCAGTCTTAACAATCTTCAGACCCAGCCAGCGCGACTGTCTGGAAAAGAACATTCCACGAGCACTCCCCCTAGTCCCATCTTTGTATGAAACACCTTATTTTTAAACATTCACCTCCAGTTCTAGTCTTTCACATAAGGAGAAACAAACTGTCAGTATCCATTCTGTTACGTCCTCAGGTATCTTATGTATGTCAATAACATCATCTCTCATTCTTCTGAACTCGAGTGGACACAGGTCTACATTGTTCAACCTTTGTTCATAAGATAATTCCATAAACTCAGGAATCAGTTGAATGAAACCTCTCTGTACTGTTTTAATTTAATTCTTTCTTGCATAAGGACATCAAAATCATATTTGGTACTTCGGATGAAGTTCATCAACGGTTATAGCAAAACTTCCCTCCTATTATGATCTATTCTCTTTGCTGAACCTGTATGCCATCTTTCTGTGATCTGGGACACTCAGATCACTCTCTGCAGTGATGTACAATCTCACTCCATTTAAACAACACACTGCTTTTCTATCCTTCCTGCCAAGTTGCAGGTTCACATTTCCCATTTTATACATTATCTGCCAATTGTTTGCCCACTTACTTAATGTATCTATATCTTTTTGCAGACTAATTATGTTCTCATCGCAAGTTATTCTCTCTCTCCTACCTCACTTTGTGTTGCTTGCAAATTTGGCAACTATGCATTTGGTTCCTTTATCCAATTAAATGACAGAGATTGTAAACCGTTGAGGCCACAGCACTGATCCCTATTGCACCAAACTGGTTACATCTTATCAACCCAAAAATGACTCACGTATCCCAATCCCATGCATTCTGTTACTTAATTAGTCCTCTATACATGCCAACATGTTATCACCTACACCATTTTTCTGGGTGTGGTGTAGGAATTTATGGGAGAAACTCAAGTTGGCAGGTTGTGGTTAGTGCGGTTCTACAAGGGTCAATGGTTGAGCTTCAGGTGTTTGCAAACTTCACGAACGATATGGGGGGCCAAATGTAACATTACTAAGTTTACAGATGATACAAAATTAGATGAATACATGTATAGTGATGATAATTCAAAGAGATTTCAAATGCATTTGGAGAGCTGGGTGAAGTTATTCACTTTAGAAAGAGGAATGGAGGTGCAGAATATTTCTTAAATGATGAAAGATTATAAAGAAAAATGACCTGGGTGTCCTTGCTTAAAAGTCAGCGCAATTCAAAATGTATGTGCAGTAAACAGTTAGGAAAGCCAATGGTATGTTGACCTTTATCACAAATGGACATGTGTACAGTTCGAACAATTTTCTTAGGCCTTTGTCCTGTAATTGTTTTGATCCCCTTCCTTTCAGCTCTTGATTTACAAGTATTTCTGAGATGTGCTTTGTTTATTCTAGCGTTTCTTTATTTCCCATGATTATTTGCACAGATTCACTTCCTAGAGAACCAATGCTCACTTTGATTAATCTTTTCCATGTGCTATGAGATATTTTTACATCCACCTGATAAAGCCTCTTTTTATGGGACTTGGTTCAAATTAGAACAGGGCCAATAGTGGCTTGAAGCTCAACTCTACTGAAAGTGTGAAGTGTTTTATATTGTGCATCTAAAAGTGCATTTGTGAAAACCTAAGAAAACATACATGATAGTGTATATAGTGAGTGTTACACAGAACTTGTGTCAGCATATACAAGTGCGTGTTTGTGAGTTGTAGGAAAAGACAGTGCATGTGAGACAGAATGGCATGCTGTCATTCAATGCTGGCAATGCATATAAAATGAAATTGAAAAGTAGAGAAGATAAAAGAGGTTCTAAACAAACAGATGTTCAGGGACAGATGGATTTAGCATGGAATGCTGAGAGAAATTGGAGTGGAGAATGTGAGGGACTGTCAATCCGTCATGAGGGAATCACTGGATATGGAACAGATCAAGGTGGGGTGCATATTCAAGAAGAGTGACAAAAAGGATCTTAGCAATTTACATGCCCTAGCCTGGGGAAGATATTAGAATTGAGCATCATGAGCAAAACTGAGGATAATTTATTCAATAATAATAGAATAAACAGCAGCCAACTTGGTTTCAGAATGAAAAGATCCTGATTAAGAAACCTGCTAAATTTGTTTGAAGGAACAGTCAGAAATCTCATGATATCCTTCTTACAGACTTCCAAAAATTGAGGGGATTCAGCCTAAACCTTGGGAATAGATTAGAAAATAGTTGAAAGGGTAGAGATTTTTTTTTTAAATTCTGAAGATGCTGATCGTTGCAGGAAAACCATAGTTTTGTTATGTCTTTTTATTACCCTGAAAAGATGGTGATGTGCCTTCTCCTTTAATCACAGTCATCTATTGTATTTATTGTGCTTCACATAAGGGAGTAAGATATGGAATTTTAGAATCCCAATGCGATTAAGAAAACTTGATGTATATCTACATTAGATGTTGCGTGACATTGACATAATGGTGCCCTCAGAGTCTTACAACTCATGGTTTTCTTGGTGTTAGAGGTCTTACGACTGGGAGATGTTGTTGAAATTAGCTTGATGAGTTACTGCAGTGCATTCTGAAGATGAAACCAGATAGATGAATTATGTTGGGGTGAAGATAGATGTGGTGAATTTGAGTGCAGCGCCCAAGGAACTGGTATTGGATCCACTACTATTGATAATACATCTTAATTAATGATTTGGATTCATGAAAGCATGTAGGTCAAACATGTAGATAGCACCAAACCGGACCAACAATGGAGTCAAGGGAGACAGCTCAGAAATTATAGATTTAATTAAACAAAATACATAAGTGAGTTGATTCATGCCATAATACAAGCAAAATATAAATGTAACAAACATTAGATATCAATCAGACGCATAACTGAACAAGCTTGTTTGCTTTTGAATTGATGGGATTTAGCACAATCCTCAAGGAAACCAATCACTAATTTCTTTGAATGTTAAAAAGACTGTATGGTGGCAATCTTTACAGAATGCTGTAGGGTGGACAGTCATAGGATCAGGTGGAATGCTGATTTTAAACTTCATCAATTGTGCTAAAGCTATTTGACCGGTGAGGAAATGGACAGGATTGGATGCACTGTTGGATTTACACTCCCTTTTGATTTTTATTTGCTTTGAAACCAATGAGTAACATTGGACAACTATGAAATGTGTTGCACTTGACTGAATGTTTTGATACAGTGAGTTAGGTCAAACTTATTCCTATATATCAGGAGTATAACAGTGTGTATTTGACCAAGACTTTGGTCATCTGGCCTTTGAATATGGTTCCATGTCAAATTTGACTTCTTAATGCTCCTGTGAAGTGCCTTGGGTCATGTTATGTAGTAAAGGCACATTATAAGTAAGATTGTGGTTGTTGCATCTGAACAGTGTCCATGTTAGATTGCAAGTAAAACACAGTACAGAAATGTGCAAATGAAAGGCCATGGGTGTTTGAGAAAATGAGCAAGAAAGTGAATGTGAGAGGACATAGATGAGAGGAAGAGTGTGAAATATGAATGTGAGAGTCTGAGTGCATGTGAATAAGATGCATCCAAATAAAGTAATGAAGTCTAAGAATACCTCTTAAAAAATCTGAGGGCATAAGAAAATGAGTGACTTGTGATTTTCAGAAAGTATGACAGAGAATACGCACTTCAAAGTGTGCCTGAGAGTGTGTTGTTATAAATCTGGATTAGTGTGTAATGGAGAGTGTGTGTGTGAGAGAAAAGGACAATGTGCATGAGAGCATATGTGTGAAAATATATCTATGAGACACAAGCCAGAATGTTCCTCACTGCACATCCACTCTGGAAGTATATTGAAGTCAGGCTTCTGTCCTGCTGACATTGGGAATGCTGTGTTAGAGAACGTTCAAAAGAGCATGTGTGAGTGAATATGTGTAAAGAGAATATGAGTGAAAATATGGGTGACACTGTGAAAATATATTCTATTTTAGGGCACAGTACAAAGCAATCTGAAAATAAATGTATGAGACCACATATGAGACCATGAATGATAAAGTCACTGGACTAGTAATTCAAAGACCCAGGCTAATGTTCTGGGGTCACTGGTTCAAATCCCACCATAGCACTGCCAAGGACAGCGTGATGACTCACAGTACCAGGGGCTGGGCTTGATTCCAGCCTTGGGTATGTGGAGTTTGAATGTTCTCCCCCTGTCTGAGTGGGTTTCCTCTTGGTGCTCTGGTTTCTGGAGATGTGCAGGATAGGTGAATTGGCTGCGCTAAATTTCTTCCACAGTGTCCAGGCATCCCTGATGCAGATTAGATGGATTAACCATGGTAAATAAGGGGTTACAGGGATGAGGTATGGGAGTGTGTAGGATGCTCTTCGGGGAGTCAATGCAGAGTCAATAGGCTGAACAGCTGCTTTCTGCACTGTAGGGATTCTATGAGTGAAATAATATATGTAAGCCTTTTTGACAGAATTTGTGAATTGCTGAAAATTTAAACTGTTTGACAGCATGTGAAAAAAAGCTCATGTAAGAGTTTGAAAGTGGGTATGTGCGAAAGAGTGTGAGCAAGGGTTCAGATGCATGGGGTGAGTATATGTATAACAGGGTGTTTCAGGTATCTGAATATGTCCATGTGAGTACGCACGGGCTGAATCTTGTCATATTTTGACTCAATATTAATTGCGTCAAGTTTCACAGAGGGTTTCTCATCACAAGGCCCAGCAAGGTTTCTTCCCACATCATTCTAAACTCACCTACAGCAATTCTCTTATCTGAGGCCAGCCCGATTTTACCACTCGCTGTACCTGCAGGAATTCACCACTGCCAAATATTCCATCATCCTTGGTATCAGCACCATCTTTAAAAGGCCATTGTGCACCCAGATAAGTAGAGTTAGCCAGGAACCGCCTTACACAGTGACTGACATTTGCCCCAGACATTGCAAAGGAGGGCAAATTGGTGCCTCATTTTGTGAGCATGGATCTGGAGGTCCAGGTGGATTGGGGAGATGTGCAAAAAGGATGTCCTCATCCTTCAGGACTGGCAGTGAAGGCCATGACTCTAGACCCTGCCAGCCTGGGCCAGAGTTGCCAACTGTGTCAGTGCAGTCTCTGCCAACTGGAGGAATGCGCAGTAGTTTAGGAAGAAGGTTAAGAACACTATCTTCTCTCTGCTAGCTCACATTCACTTTATCTCTGCTACTGCAATCGCCTCCCACCAAGGCTCACATTCTACCACTCTTTATATTGCATTCCACATCTTCTGTATTCATTCTCACATCTCTCCACACCACCAAGCATCCATTGTCTCAGCACTCCCTACTCATTCACCATTTTACCCCTACATGCACAGCTATGCCACCCACTTTCATCTCACTCAATTCCTCTTTTTCTCTCATTCCAGAATAGAATAGTCCACAATGGTCAAGACATGTGGTGGACTGTCCAATGTTTAGCTACCTAACACTCACACAGAGAAGATTGTGACCCAGACTACCACAAGTAACTGACTGACTTGTTCAAGCTCCTGGAACGATATCAGAAGCTGCCCTTGTCTTACTAAGCCAGGACCCACAACTGATGGTTGTCTCCCTTGACATGACAGTGGACAGTTAAAAGCATGGCACGTTTCCTGACTTTTTGTCTGCACTAAATGGTGGTGCAAGACAGAATACTGTGAGTCTGGAAGCTCTGGCTGAGGGAGCAATGTGTCAAAAAGCAGGACAAGACAACACAAGGCAGAGATGTTGTGAGCATCCATGTATGCTCAAAGTGAGAGTGTTAAGAGAGTAAGTGAACAGCACTGAGATACAGCCTTGTCCAACCTGTGAACAAAGTGTCTGTTCCTTAGCACACACTGTCCCTGCAGAACCTTTTCAATGCTAGTTTCAGGTGGAACCCACCCATACAACAATGAAGTCAAAAGCCATGAGGTATATCAAAGGTTTGGCAGCTGTCAAATGAGGAGTGTGTGATTACGTCTGGTGCCCTGGAGCATTCCCTGATATGTTGTTATGATGTCCAATGTGGTGACCCAGAGAAGTATTCAGCAAGCTGAAGTTGCCAGGTACCTGCTCTGACTTTCATGTCAGGAATTGTCAATGTCTAGTTTTCTCACAGTAGGTGGTAGGATAGGAAGCTGTAATGGAGATTCAGCATTCATGAGGGGGACAGCAAGCAATATATTCCATTAACAGGCACTTAGCATGCATCTCATCTCAATGCCCAGGGTTAATTGGAAAATGCAGCAAATTGTTCCAATTTCAATTTCAAGATACTGTAGGCTTCACTGGACTTCTTGTGCAATCCTCCCAGATTTCTCACTATAGCCTATGTTGTTCAGGCCACTAAAGATTCTATCCTAGGAGTGAGAGTGTTTGCAAGAACATTTGTGGAAGTGTTAGTGTGCATTAGGAACAGTTAAAGTATGTATGAGATTGTACAAATGTCAAAGGGTGACAGTACAATGGACAGAGTGTCAGTGACAATGTGGGACAGAAATATTTGGAAAATGTTAGGGTTGACAGAATAAATGGGAGGGCAACAGTCAACATAAAAGCACATGAGTGTTTGAGTAATAAAGTGTGTGTATGAAGAAAAAGCATAGAAATCTGGGTGTATGAGTGTGGGAAGTGGAGATTGAAATTGAATGATGTGTACCCAACAGCCAACATCCAACATCATTTCCCAATAGATATAATTTTACATTCACACAGTTTGTATGAATATACATGTGAGTGAAATTGAGGTGGTCAGAGTACGGGACATTTCCAGAGTGCTTCAATTTTTTTTTAATTTTAAAAACATACTTTATTCATACATTTTAATTATTTGCATATGTAGTCCTCTACAGTAGCATATGAAGAAACAAATAAACATTGGAATTTGGCTCTATCTAGCAAACAAACCAAAGGCATTTCATACTGGTACAAGACCATATGTACATATATTTGAGGTATCAGGAGGGCTTGATAACTTAACAGACCTCCATTTAACTTCAACATAAAGACCTTAAATGGTGGCCTTTCCCCAAGTATTAGTGCATCGCTCAGCATGTAGTCCAGGACCTTGGGAAATACCAGTCAGCAACACTCAGGTGAGGTTGAGTCCTGGCTGTGGAAGACCAATAAGACTCGGGCAGACAAAAGAACATCCAGGAAGCTCCAAAACACACCAATATTTGTTGAATTCAACTTAGTCAAAGATTAGAGCTGAATGCCAGGTATGGACTAGGATTCTGAGAGATAATATGTTTTTGGCATACCAGCAGTGAATCCAGAAACATGATAATGTCTCTGAGTCAAAAATAATGAAAATTACTTTGAATACCACAAGTAAAGTTCAGATTAAAAACAATTAAACCAGTTGGCCAAATCCAAGCCAACTCAGGAACAGTTAGAGACAAAATAAAACTGCAGTTACTGGAATCCAAAGTAGACAAACAGGAGGCTGGAAGAACACAGCAAGCCAGGCAGCATCAGGAGGTGAAGGAGTCAATATTTTGGGTATAACCCTTCTTCAGGACTGGAGGTGGGGGTAGGGGAGCTACAGATAAAGGAGAGGTGGCATTGGGTGGGGACAGAGGCAGAATAATGAGATAGTGATCGGTGGACACAGATGGTGGGTACCACCTGGTTGGTTGATGGGAGGGATGAATCCTGTTGGTAGCTGGAAGGAAGGGTCAGTAGGTGGAATGGAAGGGAGCAGGTGGTCTGGAAAGAGAGTCAGGGGAGGGTGGAAAAGTTCTTTGAAAGTGGACGTACGCAGGTTCTGAATCAAGGGTGTGAATGGGAAGTGAGCGCGATATCGGTGTTGGGGTTTAATTAGACAACTCCATGGACCTCATTGAAGCAAAGTACTCCATCCAATAATAGTGTACGTCCTCGAACATTTCCAAAGATTCGCCTCCGCAATTTAGGAAACATCTTACTATCTGCACAAGCAGACGTACAGAATGAGCAACCTACAGAAATGTTCAATTTATAACATGGGGTTCCAGGGTTGTTGGAAAACCAAATAATAATGGATTCGATAAAACTAATAAAGGTGGAAAAGGATATTTTTGATTGGATTTGGTTGTAAATATTCAACCAGCAGACTAATTCCCTCCAAACCTGTCTCAGTGCTCCTACGTTCCTGCGCCAATGTTACCATTTCCTCTCAAAAACACAATAGCACGTTGATGTTAATAAAGGAAAGAATTAAAATCTAACCTTACCCTTCACTATGGGAGTAATTAATCGGAGTCATCCTGTATCTAACTCGTCAGTGTGAATGTAAGAATCTTTAGCATTCAACACCTGCCGAACTGTCGTTTAAGCAATAGCGGTTTCACTCTGAAGGTAGAAGAAAAATCATAATTTAAAGAATTGTTTTAAGATATGCTTAATATGCGAAATGATTGCATTAAACTGGGATCATCTGTGCCCCACTAAATAAAGCCTGGACATCTTTATCAATTCTCTTCCTTTATTGCACTGAATCCGTATCTCTCACTTAATACACTCATCACAAATAATTCTAACTCACTCTCCTTTCCCAGCACTGTAATACATGGGGACTGCTTGTCGATCTTAAACCTTTGGTATATAGTGACGCAGGCTCAATATTGGACGTGAGGGAATGGGCTGGAAGGCGGCGACCTTTAACACAGAAAAGTCAGGACTTTGGGGAAGGGACAAGGGCCCCAGTAATCAACATGTACATGGCTCAACTCCGCAAGGTAACATGTTGCATCACATGTGCAAATATCTGGGAGAAGCAGGATTTGGTGCTTTGACCACCACATCACCCCGAGAACTCCAACGCAGCTTACGTTAATTTCCGCTGGGGTTAGGTGAGCGGACAACCTGGCGCCGACAAACCAGAACGGGACTGGTTTCGATAGCCGGACACGAATGGGCGGTTAACGCTGATCGTTAACGCTGGGTCGTGATTGGATCTGACCCTGAACGGAATCAGATCGATGGGAAATTGGCACCGGGCCATTGGTCTGTCTACCGGCGGAAAACCTCAACAGAGGGAAACCCGACAGCCTTTCCGCATCTTTACACAACCAGACGGTC
Organism: Chiloscyllium plagiosum; assembly: GCF_004010195.1. Taxonomy (NCBI): domain Eukaryota; kingdom Metazoa; phylum Chordata; class Chondrichthyes; order Orectolobiformes; family Hemiscylliidae; genus Chiloscyllium; species Chiloscyllium plagiosum. The sequence continues at coordinate 16,681,527 of NC_057715.1, forward strand.
CACACTCGATTCTTGCTGTTTTGAAATGATTGGCAGAAATCGAAATTCCATCCGATTTGTCGAAGTGGATCAAGTTTATGAATTCAGAACACTTGCCCAGATTTGTCAAGATCCCTGTAAGGAGCAGGAACCCGGCGCAGAGCCGTGCTCACTGCTGTTTCTAATTCTGGAAGGTGTGGAATATGATTTTAGCTATTGACACAAGCACGGGGAATGATTGTTCCATTAAAGCACATGGACAGCTCAGTCATTTACTTGTGCTTTCGGTTTTACTCTGTAGATCGACCGGTAAAATCGCCTTTGGGTTTAAAGTTATCACCCTAGCTCCTCGAATAAAACATGCCCCAGCTCCTGATGTCTGTTCGCCAATTCTCTCACGCTTTAAAATGCAATTTAGACACGGGCCCCCTCACCCCTCAATCTAATGCAGTCTGAACCCCACCCACACCTCCACCCAAGCCCACTCCGCCGGGGTTGACAAAGTGTGCTGGGGTACATTGTCTTCCTGGCAGCAAGCAATACCATCCAAACGAAATGGCCAGTGATGGTTTAACACGCCCGAAGCATTCAGCATTTTGACCAGTCAGTCTTACGCGAGTTAGAAGAAGTCCAATCTTTGCCGTGAAGGAACTGGGTTTGGCCAACTCTCCCACCTCCAAGTTCACCCAAATTTCACAGCCTCAGGACTCCGTCTCCCGCCTTTGCTGGCCCCGGGGGGATGACTGGAATCCGCGACATTTTACAGCATTGCTACGACCTTTGGAATAATGTTCATTCATAAAGAATGCACTGAGCCGCACTGAAAAAAGACTCGATTGGAAAGTAGATGTAAAGTAAATTGATCCCTAACGAATAAATGGCAGTGAACGTGAGTGGACCATTTACATCAAATAAAAGGCGCCTGGGGAGAACTGAAGGTCCAAACGGCTGATAAAACTCCAACGTTACATGTGTCTGACTCGATCTATCGAACCGTAGTTAGGCATCTCCACCTTAAAGGAAAGTCACTCGGCAAGATAAGTTTCCTGATTACGGTGGGACAATTCTCAAATGGGCAGGCTTTCAGTTTAGGAGTTGAAATGACTGCAGATGCTGGAGATCCCAGCGGGTCAGGCAGCGTCCATGGAGAGAGGGAGCTGATATGAAATCTGGATGGGGGCAGCATTTATTCTATATGGAGGGGTGAGGTGCAGAGTGCTGGGGGAGAACGGGTTTCGACAGTGCACTCAGTTTTCAGTTTTGCTTCTTTGCTGTGTTAGGGCGGATGGTCACAATGGAATAAATCCACGTTCATTTATTTGGCGTTTTAGATCAAACTTCCAAAGGCAGCAGTAACACGACTCGGAACAGCTCATCGAGCAATTTACTAGATTCGTGCTTCAGAAACTAACGTCCCGATTTACTCATGGGGTTAAGAACAAGCCACAGGCACTTTAAAAACTGTCGATTTTCAATCCTTATATGCAAATAAATATTTAAAAGATATTAATTCACGTCGCTGTAATCTTAGCCACCATTACTGCCAGCGACACAAATATCGAATTCAAATCCTCCCAGATTAAATATTTGCCAAGACAAATCTTCTTATTATTTACTCTATATTCACGAGGTCAATGATTTGCACTTATCTCTGCCTCCGTGTCATGAAACGGCAGTACATAATAACGAGGAGAAAGTGAGGGCTGCAGATGCTGGGGATCAGAGCTTAAAAATATGTTGCTGGAAAAGCGCAGCAGGTCAGGCAGCATCAAAGGAACAGGAGAATCGACGTTTCGGGCATAAGCCCTTCTTCAGGAAGAAGGGCTTATGCCCGAAACGTCGATTCTCCTGTTCCTTTGATGCTGCCTGACCTGCTGCGCTTTTCCAGCAACATATTTTTAAGTACATAATAACGAGGTAACCTAACGTGTAGAATGGTGGGGTGATTCTGAGTTAGAGATGCTAGATTTGCCCCTTTAGCTATATATTGCTTCATAATTGATTTTAATTTTGTGATATCATATCGAAAGTGATAATGGATAAATCCTGGTTAGGAAACAGCACAACTCTCGGGAAGTCTCTCAGAAATCGAGGAAGCAGATGGAAAACGGTGTCGAATTTTTCCTTGGAGTAACTAGGTCTGAGGAAATAGCGTGGGAAAACTACAGTTCAATACTTCCAAACAAAAACTTCCGTTCACAAGGGTGAGTGCAGTAGTGAGTCTCGTATTCTTCAATAGAAAGAAATAGCGCGTATTACTACGTCAGGTTTCACCATCTAAGAGAAAATGAAATACTTGTGAAGTTTAGTCTCTCATGTAATGTGAATGGATATATCAGAACCCCACAAATAACGCAATTCCAGATTGAACAGTGGATACTTGACAAGGTATCAGAAAGAATGCAGAGTCGAGAGTGTGGCGCTGAAAAAGCACAGCAGGTCAGGCAGGAGAATCGACGTTTCGGGCATAAACCTTTCATGAGGATTTCTGATGAAGGGCATATGCCCGAAACGTCAATTCTTCTGCTCCTCGGATGCTGCCTGACCTGCTGTGCTTTTCCAGCACCTCACTCTCGACTCTATCTCCAGCATCTGCAGTCCGCACTTTCTCCTATCAGAAATAATGCATCCAATTTATTTCAAAACAGTGACCATGGGCTTGTTTGTGTCCATCTGAGATGGTACATGGGGTCTTGATTTAAGCTGTCAAACTCATGTAAGGAACTATCGCTTAATCCCCTCCAGCTGTACAACTCTGTGAGTTCTTCTGATGGAGCCTTTGGAGCATACCAAAATTTCATCTCATCCCCATGGTTGGATGCACCCTCAGCTCTCTAGGCTCTAAGCCGTGCAATTTCCCCCCTTTAGCTCATTTAATTCTTCCTCCTCCCTAAGGTTACCCATTAAAACCCACCTTATCCACGAAGATTTTGGTCATCTCCTTCTGTGACTCACTTTCAAATTTTCTTTACAAAATGCTCCTTTGAAGACTCTTGGAATGTTTGACCATATTAAGGTTCTTTATAGATGCAAGTTGTTGCTGTTGTACAAGAGCATAACTTTACTAAGACCTTTCTCAAGATAGAAAATCATAGGCAGCTTATGTTGTAGCTGGTCATCTTAATGGATAGAAAATCTTATACAGTTAATGTTCATTATGACCATTAGGCCTCCCCCCCCCCCCCCCTCCCCCCACTCCACCCCCATCAAGATCTTACTATGCTGATGTTGAAAATTCAGTCCCAGATGTTTAAAGTGACATCTTTAATTGACTAAATAAGACTGTATTGGTATAGTGACATGAGTTAAAATTCTGGGCAAAAGATTAATCCATCTTTCAATTATTACTTTACAATATTGTCTACACTTTTCTTCAGCTATTTAATCTTTATTAATATATTTACAGCCTACATAATTTGCAATTATTTAGGTAACTTGGGTTCCCATGATATTTACATTATTAAAAATTACAACAGAACTTTTACATTTACCAAGCACGTTTTCACTTGCCTTGAAGATGCACACCAATGGTGTGGTCTGACTTCATGGCTGCAGGCATCCCTCCAGCATCTCATCAAAGGCATCTTCAAGAAGGATCACTTGATAACAATCAGGAGCAGGGGCTCTGGCCAGTCTCTGCACCTTGCAGGTACTGGGGCTCTCAAGTCTATATTTAGAATCCCTAATGGCTCCCTGGCTGTGATCAGCTAAGTTAGTGCAAAATGCTGATGGATCCTGGGGGTCGACACAATCAATCTGATTGAATATCATACTGGGCATTGGATTTGTTCATTAAATGGCAAATTGCATCTCTAAGCAAGAGAAGGCAAATGGCGACAGTTATCATGCCGATGTCATGAACTAGAGATCTTAAATATAAACTAATCACACATAAATACGATGGAGAATTCAGGAGCAACTTCTTTACCCGAACTGGTGAGAATTTGGATTATGTTCTAATATGACAAGGTGAATAGCATTGATGCATCAGAAAAGATGTTGGAGAAACATGGCAGAAAAAGGAACAGAAGTATTAAAATGTTAGTAAAATTGCTATAGGCCCAAAGGACTGGAAGGTTGCTCTCTCATTAGAGAGAGACAACTGGTGGTTGTTTAACCTGAGGGTTACCACAACTCAGGCAAGAGGCAAAATTGAGAAAGCGGGACCTTTATCATGAAGTCAGTCAGTTGAGAATTGAATCCATGCTGTTGGTAACATCCTGCATCACAAACCGGCCATCCAATCAACTGAGATATTCAGGTAGGGTTAGGTATAGAATGTTAGAGGAGATTCCTGTGGAGCATAAACACTAAGATAGATCAGTTGAATTAAATTGGCCTTTTTCTGTGCTCTACAGTCAGTGTAACTCAATTTATATCAGAGGACCAGGCTGCATTATTTAATCAAGATTGATATCAAGAGGACTGGAAGGTTGCTGCTGGGTTGCTATTTTGGTTTCCTGATGAAGGGCTTTTGCCTGAAACGTCGATTTTCCTGCTCTTCAGATGCTGCCTGACTTGCTGTGCTTTTCCAGTACCTCTCTGATTCAAACACTGCTATTTTGGTCTAACCTACTCACAATTTGCTATTGGAGGGATTACAATCTATAAGATTTACATATTGCAATTCATACCAATACAGTACTGATTCAGTCTGAAATTCTTCATTGTTGCTTGTTGATGGCTCAGAGTAACATTACTCAATTGCACTGTTCTGGAGTCAGGGAAAAAAAAAAACCTTAGCATTCTCCAGTTACACAAATGACCACAGAAATCTGAAATAGTCTTTCTAAATTTTCATGGATTTGTTAGTTAGTATTAAGAGAGCTAATCATCTAATTGGTCTGTTCCTCTGACTAAAACCTGCAGATACAGTTAGGTTACATTTAGTTACTTCAGATTGTGTGGCAGGCACAACTCAGTGGGTTACACTGCATTTATAAAGTCATGGATGTAAGTCCCACACTTGAGATGTAGACACATAATCTATGCTGACACTACCAGTGTAGCGGTGACAGACTATTGCAATGTCAGAGGGACCACCTTTCAGATAAGGCACTAAACTGACAACCAGATGTTGTCTCTGCTGGAGAAAAAAATCGATGGAATTATTTAAAGAAGAGTAGGGCAATTCCAATTGTGTACTGGTCAATAGTTATATCTCATCCAACAACAATAATAGATGAAATCTTTACATTATTGCTGCACGTGGAACCTTCCTATGTGCAAATTGGCTGCAGCATTTCCCAATTACGTGTGTGATGAGACTTCAAAAAATACTTTATTTTCCACAAATTTGGAATGTACTGAGCTTATGAAAAGCTACTGCAGCACCATAATTCTGTGAAACAATAAGCCCACAAGGAACACACACAATAATTAATTTATTAAGAATTTACTTGCCTAAAGATAGACAAAGCCAAATCCAATAAGGCTGCATTTACACAAAGGGGCAACAGCACAACGTGGTTTTGCTTCACAGCAGCATGAAAGCTTTGTAATGCAGCTCTGAAGACTTGGCACAGAAGGAGGCTATTTGGTCCATCGTGCCCATGTCAGCTCTTTGTAAGAATTGCCTAATTAGTTCCATTCTGCTGCTTTTTTCCCCCTATAGGCCCACATTCTTTCTTTCCTTTTCAAGTACATATCAAATTCACTTGAAAGTTCTTACTAAATTTGCTTCCTTTCAGCCAAAGCAGCCAAGACCATAATAACCTGTTGTTTTTCTTTTAAAGCTCTGCATCTTCTTCATGGCTGTTTTTCCAATTATCTTAATTTTGTTTCCACTGGTAACCAACAAATTGCACTGACCAATGGGAACAGTTTATTTTTACTTATTTGCAAAAAAAAACACCTTAATACTTGGAACACTTATTAAATTTCCCCTGTAGCTTTCACTGCTCGAAGGAGAACAATTCCAGCTTGTGTAATCTCACCACATAATTGAAGTCTCTCAGTTCCTGAAACCATCCAATAAATCTCTAGACTCTCTCCAAGGTTTTGATATCCTTCCTAAAGGGCTGGGAACTTCAGCTCAGGCCTAAAAGATCTGTGTAGCTTCCTTGCTTTTGTATTTATGAACTGAATTTATGAACTTGGGGCTTTTCAGATTTTGTTTTAACCAACAATTTTATCAACTTGTCCTGTCACCATTGACCTCTCCGCCCATTTCCCTGTTCTGTTACCCCATTTAATTATATTATTTTTAAATTATACTGTACTGTTCCCCCATTTAGTTATACTTCTGACTCTTCTTGCTTGATTTTGTTGTCTTGGTCCCAGATTCAAATTGTAATTTTAGCTTTGCTGCAAAATTAAGCCATTTGCATGATTTGCATAAACATTCACAAGATACCAAAAGCATTTTGTTTTACATTAGAGTGATCTGCCACAATATATATTCAAGGAGGTGCAAGCATAAATGGCAAAGCATGGTAGAATGCTGTCAGACTGTCGGATGCATTATTGCAAATTAAAACAAAGTCACTTGCAACATTTCAGAAAAGACAAGATTAACTATTGGGGAAAATATGAAAGGCGACAGGAAGCAAAGACGTGGGGCTGCAGCAGATGGTTCTGGCAAAGAATCTAATGGCATAGAAGTGATGGACTGAGCAGCCTCAAATTGTGATAAGTGTCGGAGTTTGCCACACCAATCAGTTTGCAATAAATCTCATCTCTCAACCTCTCCTTCTCGCTCCTTCTCTCGCTTTATGTCAGACTCCTTTAAGCCGACCTCTTTGACCAAGTTTTTAGTTATCTGACCTAATGTCTCCTTCCCTGGTTTGACAGCTAGGTTGTTTCATGACGCTCTGTATAATGTTTGGAACACGTTAATAAAGGTATTATTTAAATAGAATTGTGGCTCATTGAAAGCTAAACTGCATGCATTTAGTAGAAGCACATAAGAATAACTTAGAAAGCAGTTAATTTTTTTCAAGAAAATTAGACATACTGAAGAAGAAATTACTGCACATCAGATAAGAGTTTTTTTCTCCTAAACAAGCATTTGGCTGTCTCGAATTGCAGTTGGAAGATTAGTCATTCTTATAAACGAGTAATTTGATAAATTTTCAATAGCGGGTTAAGATCCTAACAAGCTATTAAATCGTGCGTAATTTTTAATTTCATTTTCCTGGTTTAATTAAAACTTTTGATTGCATTTTTATGAGCTTGAAGGCTTTGTGGTTTTGTGCACCTTCCAACTATAAATGAGGAAAAATTGTATTTGTGTCAATTTGAATAATTGAACTCAATTTAACAGTAAATTGAAAAGCAGTGGAAAATGGCATGAAAGCTTAAAGAATAATTAAAAGCTTTGTCTACTGCTCACTGTCATTGCTGAAATTTGACTATTTGATTAATCATGATGGTAACTACTGTCATGTTTACACCTTCCTCACATTCATTTGTGATATTAAAAAAAAACACGTGGTATTCATGAAACTTCATTCATCTTAAACCCAGACGAGTATATCCCCCAAACGTGGACACAAACTCGGCCTCATTTATTGTTCCGCTCACATTGAAGGTTTGGTTCGAACGGAGTTACTCCAGGAGCACAGCAGGCAGTCTGTGTGGGGATCCGCCGAGGTTGGGGGTGGCGG
>NC_057715.1:16689511-16689941 GCF_004010195.1 Chiloscyllium plagiosum
CTCTCCTCCCACCTACCCTCTCTGCCTTCCCTCTTGGTCCTCCCATCCCACTCTCCCTGTCTCTCCTCCCACCCACTCACCCTGTCTCCCTCCCTCTCTCTTCTCCCACCCACCCTCACATTCTCTCCCCTCCTGTCGGCTATGAGTGACGTGTCTCGGGGGAGTGTCAGCTCCTCTGCTACATAAACAGATCGCTGACATTTCACCCGGCCATTTAACCAAGATAATGGGACTTATCAATCATACATTCACAATCTCACAGCACCACACACAAACACAAACCCGCAGCAAAGAACACAGTGAGAAGAAAGGACAATTGTCAGCATTTCATTCCACCAATAGTTACTATCAAGTTTACCTTTGGTCACACTGTTATTTATGCTATAATGAAAATATCACTTTACACATTTTCAATTAGATTTCCCAGTCA
>NC_057715.1:16690441-16710802 GCF_004010195.1 Chiloscyllium plagiosum
ACCATCAATACAAGCACACTCCAAACACAGAATGTCAACACAAGCACACTCCAAACACTGAAACATCACTACACAAAACACATCAAACACGGCAACATCATCATAGGAACATACCAAACTCTGAACCATCAACACTAACTATAAACTCAGGCTAAACACAAAATTAGCTCAGCCAACATTTCTTCTCAAAATAACATTCCCGTTTAAGCTTGAACGGATATTTTAATGTACGAAGCAACACTATTAATTGAAAGTCAATTTTATCTAAATTTCAAACATCGGCAAAGCTGTCATGATTAACTGTGAAATGTTTGACATCTTTTGCATATTGCAGATAAGCAATGTACACCTCTACTTTTTACAGGGCAGTATCCATAAGGTTATATAAAACAGAGCAAGAACTAATTGGAAGATTCGTGATTCCAACAAAAACTGGAGCAGTATCTCCCCAGACTTCTCTAAAAATATGAACAGAACACACAAGCAACCTCAGAGGAGGATAACGATAAAAACATATGCGTTATCGTCCCCTTGTGAAAACAGTTTGCAAACAAGAACACAGGCAGAAGGACTGAAATTCTTTGAATTTGAAACAAAGTAAGTTTTGCCCGGAATCTGCCGTTATCTCTTCCTGAGGCTCAATGTTATGCAGCACATAGAAAAATAATTTGCATGAATTAATTTTCCACAGGCAATGTCTCAAAAAAAGAGTTAATCTTGATTTTAATTTTCAGAAATTCCCCACTTTTAGGGCTAATTCCAATTTCTATTCTGAAACAAAACAGAGAATCTTTCAAGAAAATGCTTTATAATAGGACTGGAAAGGAGATAATGTCATTTTAAACAAAACAGTTCACCTGTGTCGGTTTTGAATTTCTAACGATCGAAAAATTCATTTTGACAACCCATTATGTTTTACTTGTGAAACCGGACGTAAAATATACGTGTTTCGGAATTTCTTTCATTAATGGTCTAATCGTCAGGAGAGAAAGGCAGCATAGCAGTCTAATTTACAGTATCATTCTAATCGTATAATTCAATGAGCGCAGTTATCTGAAACACTTCCGCCATAAACAAAAGGGGACACAACACAATAGTGACTCATCCAACTTGAAAGAGACGACGCAGATAAATAGAAAGCAGGTAGCTCTATTCTGTTACAGTTGCCAGTTTCACTTGATCACCGAATCAAACTTCAACTTGCGTTCTTACTCCTGGCAATGTTTTTTTCTGTCCCTGTAGTATGTGAATTACAGTTAAAGTGAACCAATTAAATGACGGAACCGCGCATTTATAAACAATAATTCTCAGCGATTTAAAAAAAAATTACTCAAATTTTGCTCCATGTGGTTTGTGGAGGGCAGCGAAGTTTCCTGTCAACACAGAATAAGAACTGAGGTTAAACTACAGGAGACAGATTCTCAGTATTGCTGTAATAACGCGGGTTTGATTTTGATAATAAATCTTCAAAATTGATAATGTGGATAAGTTGCAGAGGAAGTAGTGGAAGCTGGAAAAATTATAAGATTTTTAAGGTATCTGACTAGGAAGGGTTGAGAGGGAGATTGGCCAAACGCTGGCAAATGTAACTAGATTAGTTTAGGATATCTGTACGGCATGGACATGTTGGACCGAAGGGTCTGTTTCTGCGCTGTACGCCTCTGTGACCCACTGTATAGTACAGACATGTGTGTCAGTTGTACATGTAAAACCGTGAGCGGCTGTGTAGATCCGAGGGGTTTACTTTAATCAATGAAGTCCAACTGATAGCAATTCTGAAAGTTTTCGTTCGTTGTGCAGTAACATTGATGTGGAGACCACTGTTCACGACAATCTCAAACACATTTAGATTGAATTAAACGATCGGTTACGTTTAAAAAATGTCTGAGGTTTACAATACCCCATACCTTTGTAACTATTCGCTTTTCTATATCAATCAGAAAGGATTTTCTTTTGTGAATTTGTCAAATGAAGAACAGTTGTATTTTCAGAAAATTTTCGTTTACACCCTTTTCTGAATATCAGTAACCCCGGCTTTTAAATGTTAATAATAATCAATATTTCAGTTGAGAGGAACTCGTGAAACGTTTTGAGAAACAGTGGTTTTGGTTTACTCTGTGTGTGTGTGAGAATGTGTGTATGAGTGTGTGTGTGTGTAGTGTGTGTATGTGCGTGTGTGTGTGAGCGTGTGTGTGTGGGAGGGTCTGTGTGTGGGAGGGTCTGTATGTGTGTGTATGTGTGTGTGTCTGTGTTTTCATTTAGATTGTTTATATTTTATTTTCGTCTCTATCTTTTTGGGACTGGAGACAAGACAATGTTAGTTTTTTTTAAAAAAGAAGTTGCCTGAGCTCACACACAGCAGTCGCAGGTGCATGGGTTTTGGAAATATCGCAGAAAATTGAAAAAAAAAGTTGGAGAGACAATTGTCACACTGTAACGCGTCTGATTAACATGCCGTGACACTTTTCCCTTGTAGACCCGCATCCTAGCAACAGCAGACAAAGGATAGAGCGGCCTTAGTGGGGTCCATTGGGAGACAGTAAAGCCTTTGATCTGTCACTATTAAACACAGAAAGGAGAAAAAAAGGAGTCAGAACCATTAACCCGGGCCAGAACAGAGTCGGACCACGGTACTCCCATCCACACACTTCAAACTTAATAACTAGCTCCTAGATAAAGAGGATTATCTTTCAGTAAAATAGACAGCGACATCTTCCTTTAGCGACAGTGGAATTGACATTGAGTTGAGAAAGTTGCACTAGTTTTGGGCTAAAAGTTAACAGGCGATGTCACATTTCTTTGGGGGCGATTGTTGTGTACCTTTTATTTCTTTGGTTTAACGCCGGCTCCTGTTTTTTTTTATCAGTTTGCTGCCGCACAGTTTTATCGCTTCAGACCGGCTTTGGCAAAGAAAGCAAAGGGCGCGAGATCTCACAACTAGGGAAGATGTTTCTTATATAAAAACAAACGGCGCCGTTTCTAAGGAGAGGAACGGACGATTGTTGCAAGTTCTACATAATTCGTAACTGTTAACCATTTAGACTCGACGCAAAAGTTGGAATCTTTCCGTTTGCTTGTTACTAGTCTGTAGATTATGGTGATTTTGGGCTAAGTCTTTGAAGACTTGTCTCTTTCATTTATTTTGACTGCAATACAAACCACTCATGTTTGCTCTGTTATATGTGCTCACTACAGCGGAAAGAACACGACTCTGCTAACAAAAAAACGTGAGGCTGGAATACCTCTGCCACATCGGCTTTATCCTTCCTGTTCAAAAAAAAGACCCCTAGCTCCTGATGTGTTCGGCTTTTCAACACATTTTTTGCACCAGTCAAATCCATCGGTCTCCAACACCCCCAGCCATCTCTCACCACCTTCTCTCTAACCACTACACTCGCCCCCACCCCCACCCCCCCCCAACCCACCCACTCCCCACCTCCTAAACTCAACTCCAGCAGCATCGAAAAGGGTTGGGCTGTCTAAAGTCAAGAAAAACCCAGTCCTGCTAAAATCTCAACGCTTTTCACTTAATTTCTCTCCTCGGAACGAGCGGAAAATAATTTGCAAAATCCAGTGAAAAAAAACTCCCAAGTCTTTAGATACAAGTGAAATTGACAGTGAGACATTTGCTGGTTTCCGCTTTCGATTCTTTTTCACACGATTATAATCAAGACATTGTCGGATGAGGGACCTCAAAATCCGTTCAGATGTTTTAAAGCGTAATTATTTGAAATGTAGACAATAGATCAGAGTTTTTATTTGTAACGGGCTGATCAGCGCACGGTTGAAAATTTCCACCCTCTCAGTTTTACGAATTCGGACGATTTATCGGATAAATATTTTCCACTTTATTTCAAATAGCTATTTTTCAGCCTGGAGCGTTAATGGAGTGATGCAAAAATAATAAAAAAAGACAACATAACGAATAACGAAACAGGATTCCCGTTAACTTAGCAAATTATTCCGAGCTGCAAAGTTAATGTTTCGTTTCTACTGGTTGCCTCATATTAGAGAGCGCGGATTTTCAAACATATTTTAGTTAGTTTTTTGGGGGTTTACGGAGATGATGGTCTGAACTCTAATTTGATGTTTCAAACAGGACAGGGTGCGCTGAATTAACCTCTCTATAGTCAGTTGTGCGTTCAAATTTGATTTCAAATCATTTTTTTAAAAAATCGAAAATAGGAAACTTCTTTCAGGCAGTATAAATCTGACTGTTTTAGGCAACTCACCGGGTAATGCTTGTCTTTTAATACAAAAGGGAACGGGTACCCTATAATGGTAATATTGAGGTTGATTATGAGACAATTCTATCCGAAATGCTTGTTGAAAGGATTATATTCCTGGTGTTCAAGAAGAAATGAAGTTTGAAAGAGTGCCAAGGAGCGACATCTTTTCCCCCCTTGAAAATTTTGTGAAATAATTCTTTATGACAAGCACAGCCGTTCTTAAGTACACCTTGCTAGTCTTCAGCGACTTTTGTGAAGTTTAAATATTCCCGGATAAATATTAACGATCCTAACCCAACCCGATGCAACGGCAAATTCGGGTTATTTTATGAATAAAACTGCATTTGAATATTGGAGTCAACTTGCACAAAAATGTTGAGGGTTTAGAACATCCCAGTGAGGTAATCTATCAAAGAGCAGCCTTTTCCCCAGTGCTAATAAATTTCGATAACTGAGTGAAATCAGACGGTTATAGTCAACCTCGTTCAGCGCTAATTCTATCCTACTGTCATTTTAGCAGAAATCAGTTTGACAGTAACTGGAAATTTCGATTTCACAAATTGCTTCCCAGAGAACTTTCTAACAATAGTTCCTCTTCCCTATACACTTCTCATTTTCCTAACAGTCTAACAACGTCAAAACGAAAGCTCCCAGCTTCAATATTTCCTGCACCTGCTATTTTCTAATCCCAGTTGATGAAGAAGTGCATGCCTGGATTTCCCCCGAACAGAAATTTAAGCGCTGCTTTTGCTTTTTTTTTAAGCAAAATTGTTACATAAAATTCTGAACTTTACTAGATCAGGGAATAGATCAATCGTTCTGACCCTGCCATGGTCAAGCTAACACCTAATTTGTTTTAATGACATGGATCATTTCAAGTATTCCTTCATAAACACTTGACAGGGTTGGAAAGTAGGATTTAGACGCCTGAAATTCGTTCGGTTCCCAATTTCCTACGGTAGAATTAATTAAAGAAAAGCGCCAGATCAGCAATTCAAACCAATCCCCGTTCCCTCCACAAGAACGATGGCATTATTGAAATAAATATAATCTTCGGGCTCATAACCTTGTGTGTGCGAGATTCAAACTCACCCCCCCCCCCCCCACCCAATCTATAGGTCATTCCTCTTTAATTTCCCTCCTTTCTTGGCAGGCGGAGCTACAACAATTGACAGAGGTTTAAAGATTTAAATCTGGAGAACTGGTAATTGCTTTTTTCCCCCCACTTCTCTCCCGAGTTCCGCTGTAAAATCCCCGGCAGGAGGTCCCCTTGGTACAAAGCTGTGTGCTCCATTCTGGTGCATAAGAACTACAATTACAAATGCATTATTTGCACTTCAGGGTCATTAATATGCACAAAGTCCCACAGCTAATCTTATAATCCGTTTTGTTTCATTAATTGCCTTTCTAACACAGGCAGGAAAGAAAGAAGGGTTAAAAAAAGGGAACTGAAAACAGCTCGAACCCTTCACTATGGCACTCAATACTTTTGTCTCTTCAAGAAGATGCAGGAACAGTACAGACAAATTTACACTTCTCTCGAGGGATAATAAGACGTTTAGGCATCTGGTCCAGCCAGTAGCTCCCCCGCCCCAGCGCCCCTCCTTATTACAGGATCTGAAACTTTCCGACACATTAAAACCAACAAAGAACACTTTTTTTTTCACCCCCCCCCCCCAACATTGAATACAGTCAAACCGATTAAACTGCATAGTTTAAAATTCATTGCCCAATTTCCACACCATTTCAAAAGCAGGCCAAATTCCGATGTTGCTGCCCAGTTTACTCGCCCCAAGACAGACTGCGTCCTTTTTCAATCGTTTGTCATGTGTCAATCGAACTCTGGCAGGTACAAAAATGGCAAAACCCGCAATAAGCGTTCTAAAATGCCAATCCCTCCATGGCCTCTGCACACTCCTGTTTCTATGCCATCTCCTTCAGCCGGTAACTCTGGGATCTCTCGAGTTCTGGCCTCCTGTTCATTCCCGTTTCACTCATTCCACAGCCGTGATATCCTGGCCTTCAGTTGATTGGGCCCTAAACTCTAGAACCAATTCCCCCACCCCTGCCTCTCTCTATTCATTCTAGACACCCCATCCTGATGAAGGGCTTTTGCCCGAAACGTCGATTTTCCTGCTCCTCGGATGCTGCCTGAGCTGCTGTGCTTTTCCAGCACCACTCTAATCTCCGAATCTGGTTTCCAGCATCTGCAGTCATTGTTTTTACCCCTTTTATCATTCTTAATGAATGGCTTTTGCCCGATTTTCCTGCTCCTCGGATGCTGCCTGACCTGCTGTGCTTTTCCAGCACTATTCTAATCTTGACCCCTCTTACCATTCTACCCATTTGCTATTTGTTGTTTTATATTACCTTATAGAATACGTAAATACAGGTTGCTGTATAAATTGAATTACATCACAATCAAGGTTATCAATTAATGCAAAGGTGTGAGTTGTATCTAAAGAAGGAGTTCAAGGAGTCATTCCAAAAGTAAGATTCAAAGGTCTCAATGGGGAGAGAATTGGAGATAATCGTGTTCCTCTAACCACATGTTCAAATAAAAGAGAAACCTTTCACTTTGAGATGTCCATAATTATATTTGCCCCATAAATGGGATATTTCAGACAATATACCTGATGTAAATCAATTTGGAGTATTGACAATTTTGCATTACTTGTAAAATGTTACACATGCTGGGGTATTGATTGAAAAATGAATATGTGTTCTTCCCTTGAACAAAATCACCCAATGAAGAGGGAGTCGTTTACTTGTTGGCCAACAGCCAACTCAGTGATGATCAGGTGACTGACAGAAGGCTATTACAATCCTTTGTGAGGTCAGCATGGAAGGATTACAACAAAAATTGACTTGCCACAAAGCTGTTTCACAAACAGCAATAGATTCTTGCGGATTGTTAGTTTAGTGGAATATTCAGGAGTCTGGTTACTGCACTAAACCCAAAGATTTCAATATCATTTGCACCTTCTCCAATCATTAATTCTAGTACAATTACAACACTTAGATGATATTTAGGTAAGTACATGAATAGGAAAAAAATTGAGGGATATGGGCCAGGAGTAAGCAGGTGTGACTAGTTTAGCTTGGGATTATTTTTGGCATGGACCATTTGAATTGAAGGGTCTGTTTTTGTGCTGTATGACTCTATGACTCTATGACTATAAGTCTGAAGAATAGAGAGATAGCAGTTACTCCTCAGCCTCCAACCTGTTGCAATCAGGAGATAGGACCATGATGCACATTTGGTCCCATACAGTATATTCCTGGTCTCAACTGAGCCATCAGAATATCATGTTGATTTTACTGAAAGAAAGGACATTCTGAGGAAGACGCACCTTTGTGTAGTTTGAATCCATGAAAACATGATACCATAAGACAAGTAAAATAAAGATAGGGATTTGACCAATCAAGTCTGCTCTGTCATTCAATGAAATCATGACTGATCTGGTAATCCTCAGCCCAATTTTCTTGCCTTTTTCACGTAACCCTCTATTCCATTCCTGATTAAAATCTGTCTATTTCAACCTTGAATAGACCTAATGACCCAACCCCTACATCTGTCTACGGTAAAGAATTCAGAAGATTCCAGAGGCCCATATTGCAATATTCCTGCTAAGTGCACTGATGTGGTCCAGACACAACAAACAGACCCATACATAATACAGGGAAAATTAAGGGAACATCAACCAATTGTCCCCACAATTTTTCATCTCCAGCAACATACAGTGATCTAAAATGCTGAGGATAATAAAATCTGATGAAACATCACAACTCGAGCAAGTTCTAGGTCAAAGTGTTCAGGAGGTCCAATGGGCCACAGATGTTCTTTGTAAACCAGCATTTTGTTCCCTACTGGGATTTACAACCTACACTGTGTCAACCTGATGTTGTCAAAACTAATCTTCACTATCATCGCCTATTGCTTCAGTTAGTTAGGGTAGGCTCTGACTACTGATAAATGCTTCCCATTTTTGATTTTTAGTGTTTTTCCTGATGTTGTGAAAACTAATCTTCATTATCATCGCCTATTGCTTCAGTTAGTTAGGGTAGGCTCTGACTACTGATTAATGCTTCCCATTTTTGATTTTTAGTGTTTTTCCCTGAATGCCTTCTTTTCTCAGAGAATAATAGCAAATAGCACATGAAATTTCTAAATCAGCATCCACGCTAAAACTCCAGACTTGTTGACTGTCTGTGAATTTCCTCTGAGAGCAATGTTTGATGATATGTTCTTGTTATTAATTAGAAGCTCTGTGCTCATGTGATGCGATTAATGCTGAAAGATCCCATTTATTGTCTGTCTCAAGATGGCCGATCTAGGTTGTTATCCTGAACTATTGTGATATTGCAGGTTTTCATAGTGTGAAGCAGAAAGCATTTCACATTGGTGATACATTGGCAGTCACCTTTGGTCACTGTACTGAACCAGTTAACAGGCTGCACTTAAAACATCCATCTACAATCACAGAATCACACAGCACAGGAAGACCATATTCGGCCCATCAAATCAATGTCAGTTCTTTGAAAGAGCTATCCAATTAGTTCCACTCTCCTGATCTCTCTCCATATCCCTGAAAATGTTTCCCCTTTAAGCCTAGATCTAATTCCCTTTTGAAAGTTACTATTGAATCTGCTTCCAGCATCCTTTCAGGCAGTGTATTCCAGATCACAACAACTTGCTGCTGAAAGAAAATCTCCTCATCTCCCCTCTGGTTTTTTTTGCCAATTACCTTAAATCTGTCCTCTGGTTACCAACCCTCCTGCCAGTAGAAACGGCATCTCCTTATTTAATCTATCAAGACTTATCTCTTCGTCAAAAAATGGCATTCAGACTTTGCAGTTGCTGAAGGAGGAGAGAGTGATAAAACAGCAAAACTGAAAGCTGAAGAGAGGTTTTTATTTTAAATAAAAAGATTTTTCATTCCGTAGCAGGCATACAGATTACAGTTGGAGTGTGGAAGTGAATATTTGAAAACAGATTGTAGCATAGAACTTTCATTACAAGGCTCTTTCTATAAATATTCAGCAAGTTGGAACCTGTCAAAGATACCCAGTCTATATTTTTGATAAACAATCATCCTGCAAATTATACATTGTCAGAGGATGTAAAGCATCTTCCTGTCATTTATGACTGTTGATATCAGGCAGCTATTGTTAATCAGATTGACCTGCATTAATAACTATCTCTACTTTGTGTACATCACAGACCACTTCAACTTTTAAAGACAATTGCACAAATTATGGATATATGGCTATAAATAAAAATATGTATACATTAGGGCAGCTGCATTACATTATGGCTTGTACAATCATTTTTACCATATTAGTCACAAATCAAATCAGCATGATTCTTGGAACAGAATGGATACCATATATTATTTAAATATTTATTATATAGCATTTATTTCACATTATCAATACCAGTGTAATAACTAATACTTCTTCACAACAACTTGTATATATATAATACCTTTTAAATCGTAAACAATCAGAAGGCACTACATTGTAGTTTTATGAAACAATATGTTTCACAGATCTACACAAAGAGATGCAAGGAAAGAGGTAGGTTTGAAGGAGTAACTGAAAAGAGAGAGAGACAGAGAGAGAAAGAGTAAGAGATGGAAAAGTTAGGGATGGAATTCCAGAACTTAAGGCCCAGAGAGATGAAGGCATGGCCACCAATGTTGGAGTTAAGAAAATTGGGAATTTCACAGCAGTATTTTACTACATGCACCACATGAAACATTCCATTTTCCTACATTGCATTACCTGCTTCCAAATTACTAGATATAGGAGAGCAAGAGCAAACATACTAAAAAAAACTTGTGTTTAAAAGAAGATCCTTTCCTTCTAATATTATCTAACATCAAGTCCATCTCCCATCTTGGAGCTGATTCACCTTACACTTATTATTTTTCAGACTTCTTATTTATTTCACATCTGCTATTCCCTGCCCCAAAATCCCAAGTTGTAATATAAGTAGCTAAATTAAGAAAATAACTTGCAATTAGAAAATATCTTTCATGATTTCAGGGCACGCCTATTGCTTACAGTAAAATAAATACTTTTGAAATGTATCCATTGTTTTATTGTTGGAAACAACAATATATTTGCACACAGCAAACTCTCACAAACAATGTGACGATGATCAAATAATCAATTTCAATTACTGGTTGGGATATAAGTATTAGCCAAAACATTTCTGCTCTTTTACAAAAGAGTGTTCTGAATGTTTCAAATTCACCTGAAAGGTCAAATAGGGTCACAGTTTAATGTCTCATCCAAACACAATACCCCCAATCATTGCATTGATACGGCAGCCTAGATTTTGTGATTGGATCCTGGCACAATATTTGAATTCACAATCTTGTGATTCAGAGGTAACAATACCACCCATTGAGCTGTGGTTTAGACCATTAACCATAGGAATGAGAACATTAACCATTCTTTCTTCACACAAAAAGCTGAAAGAACTGCTGGTGTATGGGAGAAGGATTCACATTTTTGGATTACTGGAATCTCTTCTGGGTTAGAAGTGACCTGCACACGAAGGACGGATTGCACCTAAATTGGAAGAGATCGAATTTACTGGCAGGGAGATTTCCTAGAGCTGCTCAGGAGGATTTAAACTAGTAAGGTGGGGGTGGGAGCAACCCAGTGAGATAGTGAGGAAAGAGATCAATCTGAGACTTGTACAGTTGAGAACAGAAGTGAGTCAAACAGTCAGGGCAGGCAGGGATATAGCAGAGAACAAGGTAGTACTGATAAATTAAACTGCATTTATTTCAATGAAAGAGGCCTAACAGGGAAGGCAATGAACTCAGGGCATGGTTAGGAACGTGAGACTGGGACATCATAGCAATTACAGAAACATGGCTCAGGGATGGACAGGACTGGCATCTTAATGTTCCAGGATACAAATGCTACAGAAAGGGCAGAAAGGGAGGCAAGAGAGGAGGGGGAGTGGTGTTTTTGATAAGGGATAGCATTACAGCTGTACTGAGGGAGGATATTCCTGGAAATACATCCAGGGAAGTTATTTGGGTTCAACTGAGAAATAAGAAAGGGATGATCACCTGATTGGGATTGTATTATAGACCTCCTGATAGTCAGTGGGAAATTGAGAAACAAATTTGTAAGGAAATCTCAGTTATCTGTAAGAATAACAGGATGGTTATGGTAGGGGATTTTATCTTTCTAAACATAGATCAGGATTGCCATAGTGTTAAGGGTTTAGATGGAGATGAATTTGTGAAGGGTGTACAAGAAAATTTTCTGATTCAGTATGTGGATGTACCTACCAGAGAAGGTGCAAAACTTGACTTACTCTTGGGAAATAAGACAGGGCAGGTGACTGAGGTGTCAGTGGGGAGTACTTTGGGGCCAGTGACCATAATTCCATTAGATTTAAAATAGTGATGGAAAAGGATAGACCAGATCTAAAAATTGAAGTTCTAAATTGGAGGAAGGCTAATTTTGACGATATCAGGCAATAACGTTCTAAAGCTGATTGAGAGCAGATGTTCACAGGTAAAAGGACGGGTGGAAAATTGGAGGCCTTCAGAAATGAGATAACAAGACTCCAGAGATGGTACATTGCTGTTAGGGTGAAAGGGAAGGCTGGTAGGTATAGGGAATGCTGGATGGCTTAAAGAAATTGAGGGTTTGGTTAAGAAAAAGAAGGAAGCGTATGTCAGGTATAGACAAGATAGATCGAACAAATCCTTAGAAGAGTATAAAGGCAATAGGTGTATACTTGAGGGAAAACAGGATGGCAAAAAGGGGACATGAGAAGCTTTGGCAAATAGAGTTAAGGAGAATCCAAAGGGTTTTTACAAATACATTAAGGACAAAAGGATAACTAGGGAGAGAATTGGGCCCCTCAAAGATCAGCAAGGTGGTCTTTGTGTGGAGTCACAGGAGATGGGGGAGATACTAAACGAGTATTTTGCATCAGTGTTTACTGTGGAAAAGAACATGGAAGATATAGAATGCAGGGAACTAGGTGGTGATATCTTGAAAAATGCCCATAATACAGAGGAGGAAGTGCTGGAGGTCTTGAAACACATAAACATGGATAAATCTCCAGGACCTCATCAGGTGTACTCTAGAACTTGTGAGAAGCTACAGAAGTGTTTGCTGGGCCTCTTGTTGAGATATTTGTATCAGCAATAGTCACAGGTGAGGTACCGGAAGACTGGAGATTGGCTAATGTGGTACCACTGCTTAAGAGGAGTGGTAAGGACAAGGCAGGGAACTATAGATGAGTGAGCCTGACATTGATGGTGGGCAAGTTGTTGGAGGGAATCCTGAGGGACAGGAGGTACATATATTTGGAAAGGCAAAGACTGATTAGGGATAGTCAACATGGCTTTATGCGTGGGAAATCATGTCTCACAAACTTGATTGAGTTTTTTAAAGAAGTAACAAAGAGGATTGATGAGGGCAGAGCAGTAGATGTGATCTCTATGGACTTCAGTAAGGCTTTTGACAAAGTTCCCCATGGGAGACTGCTTAGCAAGGTTAGATGTCATGGAATACAAGGAGAACTAGCCATTTGGATACAGATCTGGCTCAAAGGTAGAAGACAGAGGGTAATGGTGGAGGGTTGTTTTTCAGCCTGGAGGCCTGTGAACAGTGGAGTGCCACAAGGATCAGTGCTGGGTCCTCTACTTTCATCATTTATATAAATGACTTGGATGTAATTTGTGTTGCAGATGTTTCGTCCCCTGTCTAGGTGACATCCTCAGTGCTTGGTAGCCTCCTGTGAAGCGCTTCTGTGATGTTTCCTCCGGCATTTATAGTGGTTTGTCTCTGCCGCTTCTGGTTGTCAGTTCCAGATAGCTGGTCGTGTCGTTTCGTGGCTAGTTGGTGTTCATGGATGCGGATCGTTAGCTGTCTTCCTGTTTGTCCTATGTAGTGTTTTGTGCAGTCCTTGCATGGGATTTTGTACACTATATTGGTTTTGCTCATGCTGTGCATCGGGTCCTTCATTCTGGTGAGTTGTTGTCTGAGAGTGGCTGTTGGTTTGTGTGCTGTTATGAGTCCTAGTGGTCGCAGTAGTCTCGCTGTCAATTCGGAAATGCTCTTGATGTATGGTAGTGTGGCTAGTCCTTTGGGTTGCGACAAGTCCTCGTTCCGTTGTCTTTCCCTTGGGCATCTGTTGATGAAATTGCGCAGGTATCCGTTTTTAGCGAATACATTGTAGAGGCGTTCTTCTACAAGATAGGATAGTGAATAAGGTGTTTGAGGGGCATGAGAGGCATGGATAGGATAAATAGACAAAATCTCTTCCCTGGGATAGGGAAATCCAGAACTAGAGGGCATAGGTTTTGGGTGAGAGGGGAAAGATATAAAAGAGACCTCAAGGGCACCTTTTTCATGTAGAGGGTGGTACACATATGGAATGAGCTACCAGAGGATGTGGTGGAGGCTGGTACAATTGCAACATTCAAAAGGCATCTGGATGGGTATATGA
The DNA here is from genome assembly GCF_004010195.1 of Chiloscyllium plagiosum. Taxonomy (NCBI): domain Eukaryota; kingdom Metazoa; phylum Chordata; class Chondrichthyes; order Orectolobiformes; family Hemiscylliidae; genus Chiloscyllium; species Chiloscyllium plagiosum. Next base: position 16,704,167 of record NC_057715.1, read on the forward strand.
ATAGGAAGGGTTTGAGGGATATGGGCCGGGTGCTGGCAGGTGGGATTAGATTGGTTTGGGCTATCTGTTCAGCATGGACAAGTTGCACCGAAGGGTCTGTTTCCATGCTGCAAACGTCTATGACGTTATGAGTCTGACTGCACATGTTGGAAATCAGAAACAAAAACAGATTCAGAAATTGCTGGAAAAAATGGAACAGGTCTGGCAGCATCTGTGGAGAGAAATCAGAGTTAATGCTTTGGGTCCAGTGACCCTTCTTCTGAACCCTTCCTTCCTCTCTAGCACTCTGGGATGTTTGAACTATTTGTTGCACCTCCTATTGAACTCCATTTGAGCTCAGCCAACTCATCATAGATTTACTTTTTTTTGTGATGCAAGTGTATCCGGCATTATGAAAGAGAGGCAAGGTGGATTTGAGATAAAGACCAGCTATGACCAAAATGAATGGTGAAGGCAGTTTGAGGGAATTTCATGACCTCCACCTGATTCTATTTGTTTCAGCAACCTGCACAGCTGTTCATTTCCCCACTCAGACATCGGACTTTGTTCACATTTCTCCAGAGTTCTGCTTCCTAGTGAAATGGTTCCTGTCATGCCCTTCTGTTCTATTTGCAACACGTATTGACACCAGCCTAATCATGAGTCATGGAAAAGCAAATTAGTACACCAAGACAAAAAAAATCAGTCCAGGAAACTTGCAGGGCGGTGGGGAAAGAGCAGGCAAGACTGGGAATAATTTAATATCATTTTGTAGGGGTCCGGTGCAGGCTGACTTCACTCAAAGCTGTAAGACTCGACAAAAACTAAATGATGATATAATTACAAAACCCAAAATGTTGCAAAAATTACATATGGCCACAAGAGATACAACAATCTGCATCTCAGTTTTATTGTTTGTGTTTTATTGGAGTCCATTCAATTATTTAAATATTAGAACACTATAGTAAGACCAGACGACACAGACGCAGAAGTAGGCTGTTCGAGCTATCGAGTATGCTTCACTGCTCATTGAAATCAAGGTTAGTCTGACAATGTTCAACTTCATTTTCCTGCCTTTTCCCAATTCTATGACATTTTATCTTCTACGACAGACACTTAATACTCAGCCTATCTACTTTTTGTAATTTTATCCTTTCTTGCTGTCTTTTGCCATAGTTACTGATTGCAATCAGCCGCAATTCTTATCCATGTGTTTTCTCACAGACTAAGTGTTCACAGCTTACTTCTGGGTAGTGGGGCGAAGGGGTCTAGTGAATAGATACTACAAGCCTAATTCAATGGCCACATCTCTTCAACAGGTGCCAATTCAAGAGTGAACAAGCGTGTGTTTGCCTAATTCATGGAGCCCAGTGTCAATTGAAGCACGTCTACTGTAGCATCAGATAGTGGATTTGAAAGACAAATTTACAATGCAGGTCTTGATCAAATAGCTTGTGAACAGGACTTGGAAGAGAATTGAAGTAATAGTGAATCAAATCTGGCACCTGAAATAAAAACAAAATATGCCAGAGAAAGTCAGCAGGTCTGGTAGCATCTGTGCAGACAGAAACTGAGTTAATGTTTCAAGTCAAAAGACTCTTCTTTGGAATCCACATCCGTATAAATGTGCTTCATCTCCAGGATGCCATTGATTAGCGCGCTCGGCTATTAATTGGAAGATTGGTGGTTGGAGCCCACCTAGGGATGAGTTTGATCTGTTTGGGCAGTATGGTGGCTCAGTGGTTAGCGCTGTTGACTAGTACCAATTGGACCCAGGTTCGATTCCAGCCTTGGGTGTCTGTATGGAGTTTGCACTTCACCCATTTTCTGAGTGAGTTTCCTCCCGTTGCTCTGGTTTTCTCCCACAGTCCCAATTTATACAGATTAAGTGGATTGTCTGTGCTGAAATTGTCCGTAATGTTCAGAATGTGTAGGCTAAGTGGATGAGCTATGGTGAATGTGGGGTGTGGGGATACGATCTGGGTGGGATGCTCTTTGGATGGTTGATGCAGACTCGTGGGCCGAATGGCCTCCTTCTGCAGTGTAGGGATTTGATGGTACACAGAAGCATTATGAGATAAAACCACCAGAGACTTTAGGCCAGGTACACCTTACGGAATATCTTAAAACTGGAGAGGTGCAAAATGAGAGAGTTCCAAAGATTAGAGATGGGCAGCAGTTCAAAATGAAAGGACCATTGAGATTGCAGAAGCTTGTAAAACTGCAGGAGATTACAGAAATAGAGACATACAAGATCCTGGAGCAATGTAAGCACAAGAACAGGAATTTTAAATTCAAGGCGTTGTGAGACCCAGGAGCCAACGTAGGTCAGTATGCACAGGGGATGATGAATGAATTGTATACGATGCAAGTGAATAGGACATGGGCGAATGAGATTTGGATGAACTCTCTGAAAACATTACAATTGTAATAGTTTTCTTGTGAAGGAAAACTTAACCAGTTATTAGCTAAAAACTTTCTCCTATGAATAATATTCTTTGCCTTTACACAAAAGATCCAGAGAAAATTTGCTTCAATCTTCCTGACTGGGATCCACTAAATAATGTAGAGACTGAAATGCATCTGACAACATCTTAATCTGGATTACTCAAACGATGAATTATTTGAGCCATGAAAATTTACATTTCAGAAGATAAGCAACTGTAAATTAAAACATTACAGGCTTTTGCTAAAGATAAACCTTGCAAAAAGCCAAAGGGTCCTGGGATTCATCAAGCACTCCCTATAGCCGCTCCTCCTCTATGCTTTATTAAGCTAATGAGTGCTAGACAGGCAACATTTGATGCATTTCCCCCTTGTCCCCAAAGATCAATAAATTACTCCAGTCGGTTTTAATTTAAATGAAACGATTTATTTAATTGGGAAAATTCTCTCTGTTGTGAAGATGATGTTGTCAAAGATTGTAATAAAGGACCTTGAAACAATGAAGACATTGGTTGGGGAAGCCCTAGGCATGAATTAACAGAATAAAACAAATGTTGTCTGCGTGTCCTGTTGAGATGAATGAAAATATTATGCAAAAACATAGAAAGTAGGTTTTATTAAGTCCATAGGGTTATTTAGGTTTCATGTTTCTTTTGGAGATTTAGAACTGGAATATGTAATCATAATGCATTTACACTTCACCTAATACATCTTATTTTATTACTCACATTGTGCATAATCCAGTTACATATGCTCTTCATATCAAAAGATTATAAATTACAAAATACTGAGGAGGTTTCAAGTCTGAATTAGGTTACAACTCAACAACAGTGATACATTTACTAATTCATGGACCCCATTAAGACATCTGACAAGCAAATACTTAATAGGATATAGTACAAGTGTCCTGTAAAACAATTACATCTAACACTAAGTCAATAGGTTTGGGGAATGCAATAAATAACACGAGTACAGTTGAGGTCAGGGACAGATGTAGGCAGACTTGTATACACTGTGTGACAGTGAAAGATGGAGTTAATTTTTGGTACATTTTAAACTGTGCACTTTAAATTTCATTAGTCTCTTTTGTCACAATACCAACTGTACACCAATTAAAGGTTCTTATTTGAATGTGAACTGTATAAAGATTATAATAGTATTCCATGTAAACTTTCAAATGCACATTATAAAATTTTACAGTTATAGTTTGGAGCTATATTGCCATTTTATCTGTTGTGCATGGAATTGGTATGTGGCCACTGTTGGAATGTGTGGACACAAAGTGAAGATTAGGAGCAGACAAATTAAATTAGAATTCCTACAAGTCTTGACTAAATTGGGATATATAATGCGCTAAAGACATTAGGAAGAATTTTACAGGCAGAAATAGGCCATTCATTCCAACAGCTCTCAGTCAGTGTTTATGTTTCACATTGGCTACCACTGCATTTTCCATCTAACTCTTTCTTCGTTGTGTTTATGGATCTTCCTCTTAAATGCATTTGTGCTACTCATCCTACGGATCCATGTAGTAAAGAGTTCCACATTCTAACAATTCTCAGGATAAAGAGTTTTTCTTCAATTTCTTAAAGGATGCACTAATGGTTTCGTATTTTTATGACCTTAGCTTTGGTCTCCTTCATATCTGAGATTATCTCTTTTCATTAGTCTATGAAATAATTTCATAATTTTAATGAATTCAACTCTCAGGCTCTACCAATAGAGCTTGCTTACTTCCGGCGTCAGCCTTCTCAGTCTATAGTCCTGATTCATCCAATTTTCCTAGACTAACAGTGAATGCTTTTCAATAGGAGAATATTTTAAAAAGTAGTCCATTCAACCCCTTGTGCTTGTTCTAGGTCATGGGTAATTTGTACCATGACTCCACCTGCATTGATTCTATTATCCTTAACATCCGTAACTAAAATCGATTCATCTTCATTTTCACATTTAAGTGAGACATCTTCAAAAGCAATTTTTTGCGGTGTGGCAGGAACAGTTCCAGATTTCCACTTCCCTTTGATTGTGCAAGTGCTTCCTGGCCTCACTCCTACACAATATGGCTGGAAATTTTAAGACTTTGCCCTGTTGCTTTGGACTTCATCACCTCTTTCATCACCCGAACCCCATCCCCACCCCCAAAATATCAAAAGGTTTCTCTAACTCTACCTTACCATAGCAATGCCTTGACAAATCAGAATAATCTTGCCAAAAAAAGCACTTTTTCTCCTATATAAATTGCCATGATCATTGTAAACTTGTGTTTGTCCTGAAGAATGCAAGATGATGTCTCTTTTCAAAAATACTACAATTCTATGCTACCAAATGACTGTTTGCATACACTGAAAATTATATTAGCAAAATCAATTGCAAACAATATTCCTTGCACTCATTCAAATATAAAATTAGGTCATTTTTAAAAATGACAGCATTGTATCATTGCTGTAATGACTAATAACCTTATGAATATACCATAATTTGAACAATTAAAGGTTTAATGCAAATGTTGTAAAATGATAAAGCACATTTATCCATTTAAGAAAACAACTTTCATACTTTATGAGAGGCAGGAAATCTACAACAGCTAAACAGAGTTAGTAAATCTTAGCGAATTTTCATTGATAAACATGATCAATGTTTTAGCTGAAACATGAAATAAAATTATAGACTGCTGTGAAAAATTCAATCCAGCATGTTTCAAACTTGAAGACAGTACCGGCAATTATAAAGCACCATCAATGAACTCAAGACAAACCAAAGTACTTTACAGTCAATCAAGTATCTTTTCTAAATGAGATCAATATTGTAATCAAGGAAATATGGCAGCTAATTTACTAAAAGCAAATTTGCAAAACATCAATCCGATAAAGACACAAAAATCTGCTTTTAGTTTGTTGAGGTATAAGTGTTGTCCAAGGACACGGGGAGAAACCCCTGCTCCACCCTGATGTGGAATCTTTATGCCCACCTGGGAGGGCAGATGTGTCCATGGTTTTGTGTCTCCTGGGAGAAGTGATTGTTTTATGTCTGCAAGGGAACACGCATCCAATCCTGATTCAAATGACCTGTTCACTCTAGAAAAGCTTGAGAAATTGGGCTGTTAGCAGCAAATGGATAGTCACAAGATAATAATGATGTTTAAAGTGCCTGATTTTGTTTAGTGCCATGCAGGAACACCTGTTCAATATTATTTACAGTATAAAGTGACAAAGATTGGGTGTTCAGCAGTGCTATTTGCACTTTGAACGCTCCATGACTTCCAGTCCTATTGGAGCCACATGTAACTCGAGATCCAGATTACATGTTTGATTTGTAGATATAGATTTGTTTTGGACTGTTCTTCAGCTTGGTTTTACAGAAGCCCCTATGTCTAGTAAACCTTAAAGTAAAACACATCAAAAACATTTCACTTTGTAAGCACCATTAATTTTATTCAGATGATCATCTTGTGTCACTGTACAGTTAAAAAGAATTTCCAGTATTCACATTTGCAAGTAATGCCGATGCTGTGACGTAGTCTTACTTCAAAAAGAGACAACAATAAACCGCTGGCAGCAGTAGATACGAGACCAGAAAAGTTATCATTATGTCAAATATATTTTAATCATTGCCCTTTTAAAAAAAAATCAAAATGGAATTAACCACAGGATAGCAAACCAATTTTAGAACATTTAAAAAAAAAAATTTGACACTTTACAAAATCAAAACATACAGGTCCAATAATTAGTATTACTTTTGTAAAATTAAAGAAGATCCTTTAGCCTCTGGAGGAACTAGATCAGCTGATGCATAAGCCATGAGGCAATCTGAAGTATTTTTTAGTTTTAATTTGTGAACGCCCCTCAGTTCCTGAAGGAATCTTTCTCAGGAGTGTGAATTTAATTTGGGTTCTGCAGTGAACAAACTTTGGCCCTTTGCAGTACTTAACCCTTCAGCACAGGAGCTCTGCTGCACTGTGTAACAATGGGTGATTATTATGCTTATTTACTTTGCCTCAAACTGGGCAAACCTCTGGTTAAACAGGCTTGTACCCCAGCCTGTTAGCCAACCAACACGTCTGACCTGCAGCAGTGTTTTTTTCATGTGATACAAAAACTGACAGGGGTCCTCCCAGACGAATCCTGCTGCACTGTGCTTCTAATCGTTGCATCAGAAAAAAAATTACTGCAGGTCTGTGTCTAACCGTGTCCCTAACCATAGTGTATGAAGTTA
>NC_057715.1:16711302-16735412 GCF_004010195.1 Chiloscyllium plagiosum
GGGGGGGGGGGGGATAGCTATGTACAAATGCTGTACTCAGGAAGAGAATTTGGTCTCACAAGACCACAGCATCCAAAAAAATCTTTTCTTTCAAATAACAACTGTATGGATCTTAGGTTATCATATTATTAAACATCACTGCCGTTTCTGCAATGACCTCCATAACGCTTCCCACAAGCAACTAGTCTCTATTGCTGTTTATTGCTGTCCATGGCATTTGCCAAGCGATCTACGGTAAAACTTGTCTCCTCTTGAGGTTTCATGTTTCTTTGATGGTTGAGGTCAGTGTAATGATGTTCTGTGCCTGCTTCAAAGATGGCATGTCGATCATGCTCCCATGAAAAGTGAAGGCTCCCTGGCATAAAGAGAAAGAATAGAAAGAATAAAATCTTTTTGCTTCTCTGAACAATGAGAATTGACAATTTCACTGTCGGATTTCCCTTATCTTTGGAGTACTGCAAAGTCAAGTACTTGAAGACCGAAAACATTAATGCTAAAGTATTATCTTGCACAATCAGAGAAGAGAATTAAATATTATCAAGTCAGCAAATGCAAATGCAAGATGCATTTTGGTAAAAAGACACACATACATTCTATGTATGGTGTTAAGATTGGGCACGGTTTATTTACAATTTACTACAATTGGCACAATCGATTATTAATTTCATCTAAACCTACAAATATTTTCCCATACATACTTCAAAATTAATAGCGGCATACAGTTCTTAATACGTAGCTTGCAAATAAAAAAAAGACATAATTATTCTGACATTCAAGCACATTTTATTTTGCATAGGCTTAAATTTCACAGAATGTAAATTAATAGTAAAGATTTGCTTCTGTATTTTTTCAAGATTTATGAATTGATTAGCCATGCAACTAAAGAAACAAAAATGTAACATTTTCTTTCATGCCGACAAACATGATTTCGGACAAAGAAAATCTTCTAAAGGAAGATCCCAAGCTTGGGCAACTGTTGTGGTGGATGATGAAGATTATCTGGTGTTAAATAGTTCCTATGGAAGAGATCGTAGGATGGAAACATAAGGTTCTTCTAAGATAATTAACTGACAACGCCGCGATTACCACAAATTCTTCCTCCAGGCTATCCTTAATCTGAGCATCAGTGGGACAAAGCGGGAGCAGACTGTGGATCACCACTGAAATATATATACAACAATAACCCACAGAGCAGGAAGCACAATGCGATTCAATGATGCAATAAATTAGGAAAGCAATGCGACATCACTAATTTACTTCTATTTGCCCCACTAATGGGCCTCAAAATGTTTTAATCCCATTTAAAGAATTTAGCTCTCATACAGAGATTAATGTTAACATTCAGTTGCAAAAATAGCAAAACTTCATTTGGTCATTAACCAAACTATTCAAATAATTAAACAAGGATGTGGCGTGCAAGAACAAACATTCACCTTTCCCAGTTTTTGATATTCTTCAAAAGCTTCAATCAGTTCCCGAGCCCACTTTACTCTCTCAGGACTTGGTGAAAACGCTTCTTGTACAATTGGAATCTGCCTGGGGTGAATCACTTGTTTACCTGAACACAGGTAACACATTAGAATTTATTATTCTTCCATAGTACTCACAAAGATGTATTTTCAGAAAAACACAGCAAATATATTAATTCTGAAGTTTTGGCTAATATCTTGCATGCATCATTACACAGGCCAGCTGTGGCATTTTGTCACATCCATCATCCTCCCCAAGGGCATGTGTTTCTATTTTATATATGCCGGCACAGGTACATCTTCGCTCAATGTGTCTACTCGAAGGTGTTGAATAAATAGGCTATTCAGCAGAATTAACCTTTAATTTAACATTTTCAGAAATGTGCAATTTGTACTTAGTAGTATAAACATTGTTATTTTGTGCTCTGCAGTTGAGAAATATCTGTATACATATTTTACAACTAAAAGCATTAGAAAGCTTTGACCACTGCGGACAATTGTGAAATTGAAAAGCTTTCTCTAAATGTGGCAGGTAGATTTCTTTCTTGACTAGAATTACATCCTCTAAAATTCTGTGTTGAATTCACTGTTGTACATGTAATTTACTGAGCTGCACAACTAATGTTTATCACATAGCTCAATATATTTGATTAGAGTACACCATGCATTCAAATGACCATTTCATAATACCCATAGGTTAAGCCGTGACTGTTGCATTCCAAAGATCACCTCATGAAAGGAGTGGGCTAACACAGTTACAATCCTGGAATTTCAGTTAAAATGTAAACATTTAGTATCTTAAATTGGAGACTTCCAGTTGGTGTCAACATACATACAAAAGACAAAATTTGATAAATTTTGATAAAATTTAATGCAAAATAAACAATGTTGGTTGAATTTCAGAACCAAGTGAATTTACTAGAATTTCAAATATAATCAATATGTATTACTTCCTATGGATATACGTCTATATATGATAGTAAGCTTGATTTTTTCATTTATATGCAGTAATATATTATGCTAAAGATTAGTGTATTTGATTGCATAAAAAATATTTGATGAAGATTATATGATATACAAATTCATGGATTTGGTCCTGTAAGCATCAAGATACAAATCACTATTTTGATTGATAATCTTGATTAGATATTCAAACTTACCTGATTTCACTGACCAAGCTTCTTTTTGCTAGTGGTTACAGCAACAGCAGCAGATATCTTCTATCTCCACGCACAGTTCAAGAAAGTAAACAGAAAAAAAAACTGGCAGGATCAACTGTGTCCAAAATCAACAGAGTGCTTCCAACCTGCTGACCATGGGACAGCGCAGCTGGACATCCTGAACATTTCCGAGATTCACATTACTTTACCTCCCAAATCAAAATTTGAGTATATTGCTTGGTGGGCGTGATGATGTGTGAATCGTGGGGAGATGTTTTAATAAACAAAACAATTAACTGGATGCTTAACGTATATCTGAGTGTTAGTAAAATAATCACTGGACACTGCACTTGGTAATCATACAATATACAATATTCTTTTCAACAAAATAATTACTTTGATTATTGACTTAAATAATCTTTAAGTCGACTTATTTTGTTAAATTCTTCACTAATCCAATCAATAATGAAAATAATTTGACTGCACAGTCTCAAATAAAAAGTGAGAAAATACACAAAATTATTAAGTTGTTACTTAAGCTTGGTTCTGTTAGTTCGTATCCCAGATTCTACTGACTGAAGCAGAGAATCATTTTTTTTAATGGCACCTGCAAAATGATACCGTACAAAATTGATTTGTGGCAACACAATATGTGAATACCTGATTTTAAAACATTCAAGTATCTAGTTACAAAACCATCCATCTGAATGGTCAATCCAAATAACAGACCATCAATAGCAAATATATTTCAGTTTCTGCAAACCCTCAAAAATATTCTTTGCAGCAGCCATAAGTGTATTTTAACCAAAATAAGTACTAATATAAAGTGAAATTATAGATATAAAAGGAACATACAAGTATTTTTTAAGGGAGTCTAGAATAACTGGGTCAAAGTATCGGTTAGGTTGTTTTAAATAAGTGGCACTTTTAAAAACTCTCATAAATTCATAATGATGGTCAAAAATCATGTTGCTAATTTAGCACAGAATTGTAGCAATCAATTGCAATCATAAACATGGTAACATTGTTGGAAACCTGCTTCAAACTAGTTTCTCTGGATTTAATTATATAAACTTCAAAATTTTCAAAAGTGAAAAATTCATCATAAAACATCAAACTATATTCACAAAAATGTTATTCTCTTCATGAAGAAAGTGCTCACTTTTGAATGCAATGGGGTGATATTTTGTATAGCCAAAAAATCTAGATATCAAACATGAGCAAAGAGTGTGAAAATAAGAAAATATTGCTAATGCACAATTATTGGTATCTAAGAAAGTACATCATCCTACATAGTCATTCAATGTGTCCTGTTGTTGATATTGTTCATCAGAATCACGCTGAAAGAATGATTTTATGGTTTATTTTTAGTTTGTGACTGGGGCAAAACTGCTAAAATATGAGCAGTCATTTCATATTTATGAGTTTGTTTTAACGTGTAGGACTAAGCCTTCCCTATCCCAAGCTTCTGTACAGTAAGTAAATTAATTACAAACTTTAAGTCATTGGCATATGCTGTTAAATAATATTCACATGCATTTTTCAGGGAGAGTTCACATCAAAATTAAATGGGAAGGAAAAAGTAACAAAACAAAAACATAGAAAATAAATGTACAGCAGACTTGAGGGGCTGCAATCCCTCTTGGGTAGTTTATTTTGCTTAATTTTAATTCTAGGATTCTCTGATTTGTTCCTAGAAGTAGAACTTTAGCAATTGGGTTTCCAAATGAGGTTCACAGCTACATCCTCTCTCAGATGCTTTTTGCTCGTGTTTTCAGGTTTACTTCATAGTTTAACTTAAGGCTGAGAGTTCATCGTTTTCGTGCGGTTCTCTGACCTTAACTCTCAGAAGCCATTTAACATTTTTAAATACTATTGCATAAAATAGTGCTTTGTTAATATTTTTTGTTGGTTGCTTAAAATATATTTTAAAAAAGACAACTCAAAGTAATTAGGAAAACTGAAATCACAGTTTGGTTTGTAATCTCACTTATGTAACAAAGCTGAACAGTGGAATTTTCAAAAATGAGTAGTTTATTTTGTTTAATTTTAATTGAGTAGTAAAATTGATATAACCTGTAATAATTTAAGTACCTCTCAAAATATCCATTAATGTACGTTTCTTATTAAATAATAATTTCATGTTAAATCATTAAAACGTGAAGGTTTGCATTTAAAATTATTAGCTACTTCAAACTCCTGGTAAGTAAATATTACATGTCATCTGTTAACCTTCCTTATCAAAAAATATTTGTAAAACGTCATCTCTGAAGAACCATACAGACACACTTTATCCATTACCATAAAAGGATTTTTTTTTAAGAGGAAGAGCATGATTAGTTATAAACCATACCGGTGAACCCCATCAATGCACCCTCTCTTGATTGCTTGCAAAGGCCCTCATCATCCTTGTAGTCAATATAGACAAGATCTATGGCTTGGAGACCAAATGCTTTTGCCGTCACAACAACCTTCTGCCTTGCGTAAACAAGCTCCTGAGCATCTTTAGTTCTGGTGGCACCTGGAAATAGTGGAAGAAAAATAGCTGGAGCAACTGATCTATTTCTGCAAGAAAATTATTTCACAAGTCTTTTTAAAAATTGTTGCAGCCTGTAAGTGAGATGGATTTCTTTTTCACTAGCTAATACAGAACTATTTAATACTTTGAAATAATCACATGCAAAATGAATTACAATAAAAATCTTTAAAAGATAGTTAATGTTGAGAAAGGCTTAATGAAAATATTTCTCGTAGTTGCTATTATTGCTTTATTTTTCACATTTTTGACTACTGACAATTTCAGTTAATTAAATTAATAATTTAAATACTGAACAAATTCTAACACAAAATGTTCCCTTGGAAATTGGAACTGGGAAGAGTGAAATATTGTATGAGTTTGTTTTTGAAATTATAAATTAACTATATTCATTTAAAAAAAGACAGAAGAACAATGGATTGAAGCTTGACTTCAGTGATGACAAAATAAACTCACTTATTTATTATTTTGTTTAAAATAAAATAACCGACAAAGAAAGAGTGTGTCGGGAGGGGACAATAGATACGTTAAGGTAAAGAGCTATTTCTCACCTATGCTGGCACAGAAATCATCTGAGCCAAATACCACTCCATCAAGTTGGAAGCCTGCACGGCCGCCAAGGTGCTGTGCCTCTTCACATCCAGCCTTCAAGAAAAACAACATTTAAAAATTTCTGATGTCGACAGAATATTCTGTTCATCTGGTAATTTACAAATTGAGTTTCATTTGCTACAAAATCACAGGAGTCAGCAACCATTCATCCTGAAAGAGGGGCTGTTAAAGCTTTTTTGTCTTGAATTCTTAAGTAAATGTAAAATTCCAATTTGCAAGATCTTTGGCTTACTAGGAAAAAGAAATGTCATTCAATTTAGAAAAAAGGTTTTACACTAGCTTTTTTTTCTTGTCAAATCTTTTATGAAAAGTAAAGTACAAGCAAGTATAAACCTCCACAATTCAAAACTGTGGACTTGTTCACTTACGTTTCTTGTGGCATTTTGGTTAGCATACTTCAAGAAGAATTTGATTACGAACTCGTTTGGGAAATTGCAAATTTGTGATCAAAGAACACAATAACCATTGCGTAAACTTACAAATAACTTACATGAACAAAAGGTTAAATAATTTAGTACGTATTTTGATTTCAGTGATGACAAAATAAACTCACTTATATTTAGAACCAGCTGCTATCTTTATGATTTAAATATAACCTATTTAAGTGTATCAGTGGTCTGTATAATATTGCATATTTCTGTTCTTTATTGAGTTTCTAGTTAATTTCACACATTATTATTTTTAATGTTCTTAAAATAAAGCAAGTTGTTTGCCCATAAAATAATTTATAAAACAGTACTTTTGCTTAAATTAATTCTTAAAATTAATCTTACTTGCATGCTTTACATACCCCAACATTTTCACTGAATGATCCTTTGTAAATAAGATTAAATATTTATTTGAATTTGTATTGCCTAGAGTGAGTTTATATGAAAGGGCATACAGTTTAACTATACTCACTGTAATGTCTTAATTTTTAAAGAACTATGATAATAGAAAACTTAAACATGCAAAAAATATTGACTGTGAAAACAAATTATTTCATTTGAATATATTTCTGATACCTTGAAATTCAGCAATCCTACTGCTGTCTCGACGAAAGTTATTAAATTCATTGGTTCCTTTAATGTCCGGCCCTTTGAGTATTTTGCAAATCTGTCTGCAAACTAGAAACAGAAAAGTTTTCTTCCAATTAAAAAAAAATGGAATAACGAGAGAAAATAATTTGTACTTCAATGTCTTAATTTCAGTTAAGTCATTTTATATTTTCTACTAGTACAATTTTATTCCCAACACATATTTAGAATATACTGAAAATGAAGCTATATTTCAAACATTTTTTCTAGACATTAAATACCTTAAAGATGTTTTGAAATAAAATTTACATATAGATTTTATAAATCTCACATCATTAACACATGGATCCATGTTGATCTACAACCTATGAGTAGTTCAACATTCTCATCTAATTTATTGATTGGTGGCACCCTAATTCAATACATGTACAAGTAAAAACAATTGCACTTTAATATACTGGATTCTAGCAACACTTACAGAAATGAAAATCTTTCAGTACTTTGCTGTTTTTACGTATATTTTACACTGAGGCAACACCAGCGCTCATAGTGGAGTCATTTAATTTCTGGAGCAGATTTGAATTAAGCAGAACTATTATTAAATACACATAATATGACATAAAGTCTCATAATTCAGAAAGGCAGGGATTACAAGGGACAAATCCTTTTGCCACTTTATTATGCTGGTGGTGTAATTCTCAAACGAAGAATCAGACTCTCAGACTGACAAGCTCTGTCTTCAGCTTTTATATGATATGATTTCCCCTAATACTTTGGGTTTTAGTTTGGGTGCCATAAATAAAGCAGGTTTTTCTCTTTGAACACCGAGGATTGGAAAAATTGTCACCAATTCACAGCCCGTACTGGGTTGTCAGTGGGGTATCCCGAATTTCAAAATCTATCATCTGGAAAGATACAATAGCTCTTGCACACTACTCTTTTTTTTGCTTTCAGAGGCAGGATTAGAGTACAAAATGCACTACATTTAAGTTGTAATCATCATAGTTCGGTGGTTGATGAAAGTATCTCAGGTAAACCAGTGAAGACAAAAAATGACATCTGAAATGTAAAGAATATTTGTTTGCTGAAGGATTTCAAGTGAAAAGAAAGGGGAATTTTAATCATCTCCCCATTCAATCTCAGTTGGGTAAATCATATCTAAGAGATTTGCATAAATATAAACCATCAAAGCCTTTTCATCTTCAAAGGGGGTTTCGGGACCCTATAAGCTTTGTACTGTAATCATCACAGGTCACAACCCTGCAGGAGCAAGGCTGCTATGGCAACATAAAAAACTAATGCTACAGGCTTAACATAATATTCTGGTTCATAGAAAGGTGCAGTGACAGAAATGTCTTTTATGAACAGCCAACTTATTTTACAACACCTGAATTTCACTTTTGACTGCATGAAGTCTCAATTATTCTTATTAATTAAATATCCTGAATGCAATTAGTTTTGGAATTTTTTTAATAAAAAGAACTATTACTTCATTTTGTCACACTATTTTCACTACATTCCCCACACCAATCCAAAAGGTCCTTTTGTTTGAGCAAACTGCAGATTGAAACCATAATTCATCTACAATGAATATTAAAATACAAAAAGAAGCTCTGGTAAACATGTTTGAATTAATTTCATTTTCTCTCTGAAAGAGACGATTAAAAGTTTCCGGCTTGGTCCAGTGTTCACTGCACTGAAGTAAAAGAAAGAGAAATTAGGGAGGAGAAGTAGCAAGCCTCAGCAATTCTTTCAATTCCAAAGCACACCCAATACTATGTTGGCAAGAATGCACACTGTTCAGGATTTGCGGTGGAATTGTTTCACAACAAAAGAGTCAGAGTTACGCTTGTTATAGTCCAATAAGCCATGCCAGTCAAACAAGTGCCCAAAGCTAGGACAAAGGAGAGCAAGAGATTCTCACACAATAGACAACAAGTAAGTCCATCTTTTAGTTACAAATCAGCCTCCACGTTTATTCTTGATATAATTTTTTCCCCCAAGCAGGCAAAATGAACAGTAAAGGGATTTGGTTATGCTTGCAATGTGGGAGAATGAAAATGGGCGTGTTCAAACCAGGAATCCCCACATGAAACTGAAAATTAAACGAAGGATGGTCAAACAGAGTTATGTACTGACCAAATGTTGTAACCTTAACAGCAGAGAAGTGGGGCAGGGGGGTGGAATGCAGCAGCAGTGACTGGTTGCATTGTGGGGCAGTGGTGAGGGAGGGAAGAGTAAAGTAGGCCTATTTAATAACAGCCACTATCATCTTTGTTGCAAATGTAGACAAACCACTTTTCACTGCTACTGAATCTTCACACTTAGATCTTCAAGCTCTGTAGTCATTGCAAAATTTAAAAATACTCAACAAAAGACTGCATTTCAGTCAGGTTTTAGTGGGTGAATTTATTTATATTTCCATTGTGAAAACAACTGCAGTAAACACTTCAAACAAGTAAGTGTTTGACTTGTCAGTCATAAAAATCAGAGTTAAAGACGCTTTTATAAACTTTTATAAATGGGTCTGCTTCGATCCTATTTAAGATTAACTGTTTCTATATTTTATAATCATCCTTATTTATTGAAAGCATGTTAACGTAATGAGGGCTATTTCAAAGTTGACTTAAGTAATTTGATGTGTCTCCTGTTTTTATTTCAGGGCTTTATGGGCTTAAAAAAACCCAGCCATGAAGCAAAAACGCACCTGCTAGCAATTAAAAAGGAAGAAATACAGAACTATTCAGGAAATAATATCTGTAGTAATTAAAAACAGTGGTTAAAAGCTTCCTGTTCATTTCTCTGGTTTGCCCCAAGCACAGCCCCTTATATTCCTTTTCCTCTTTCTTATTTAACCCCTCTCTCTCCCCCTCTATTTATATGGAGTGATATTCATTCTTTACTTTCCCAATGCTGGAGGGTTACTCTCAATCAGAGCTGGAACTGTCAAGGGGTGTGTGGTTCAAACTTTCCTGACCTGACCCCCACTCCCAACTCCCTTTAGCCCAAATGATCTGGCATGTGATCAAAGCACAAGGCTTTGCCAAATCTCAGCCAACTCACCCATTTGATTTCTTCGACAGTTTCCACTTTAGGCAGCATCAAGGTTGGCGGAAGTTCTTTAGATTGCAAGATAACTTCCATGTCCAGCTCAGCCAGGCCACTGGAGACAGAGTTAATTCGCACACACAGATCTGTGCGGCCTACATGAGGTCGATTGAGTGTCTCTGCAATCGTTATCCGGGCTTCTTCCTTTAACCATAAGAAAAATCTATTCTCAG
This sequence comes from Chiloscyllium plagiosum, assembly GCF_004010195.1. Taxonomy (NCBI): domain Eukaryota; kingdom Metazoa; phylum Chordata; class Chondrichthyes; order Orectolobiformes; family Hemiscylliidae; genus Chiloscyllium; species Chiloscyllium plagiosum. The sequence goes on from NC_057715.1 coordinate 16,721,377, forward strand.
CAGCAAATTGCAACCTTAAAATAAGAACAGTATTCAACAATTTACACTGCCTGTGGTAGTCGCTGGTAAACAATCTCTCTCTTCATATATCTTGAACATGGATTCTGGCAACTATATGCAGTAAATGAAGTGCATTACAATGCAAAATAACCTATAAAAATTGTCAGTTTTAGGCTTGCTGTATTAAATTTAATGACATCTGTTTCAATTATGCAGTTATCTTTGGCCCTGGATGTTTGTGGACCAATAAGAGACTTGACAACTGTTTCAGTTAATTCACTTGACAAGATTCTGGTGACATTACTTTTGTGTAATAGCATGTATTTGAATTACACAACACAATAAACACACTGCTTATTAGGAGAGGAGAAATTCAGTCAAATGTTTGGGCAAAATTGCAGAAACGAAACAAGCAGATGCAAAAACTATGCCAAAGTACAGGGGAAAAAAATGGCAATAAGATTTGAAAATGTGGTCTGAGTTAAATGGTGTGAGGAAACAGTAGCTTACAGTTGTCAGATCAGATCAGAAATGGGCACATAAAGTAGCTTAAGACAGCTCTGCAGAGTCACTGATTTACGGGGGTCTAGGCTGCTGATAATTAGGGTAAGCACAGACATAGAATGAAGTGATGGCTCTCTGCAGTTCAAGTGAAAAGAATAATAAACTCCAAGGTTAATGAAACCTGAATCAAATAGCCTTGAGCCTGGTATCATCACACTTTCATGAAGGGCTAACACATGCCAGTCAGTGGGAGGGTGAAGCTAGAACTAGCTGGTGATCATTATTATAATGCACAAAATGCTGCAAGTGAAAAAGTTAGATAAATAAATGTGTATAGGAACCTGCAGACCAATCCAGATGTGACTTTATAAAAAAAGGAAAAAAAAAGTACAGTGCAGCCAAAGTGACGGCTGTTTATTATCCATGCCACAGATGAAATTGAAAAATCCAGCTTCAAACAACCAATCAAATCAAACTTCCAGTTCCAATATAAATCACACTGAGGACGAATGTAAAACAGTTACCTTGCACCTCAGGATTGCCAGATAGTTAAACATTTCACCCTTCAAGTTCCAAACACGCTCAATAGCCAAAATTTTGAAGTTTTCCCAGAAGGACCCAGGAATAACTGCAAACAAATTCAGTTATCACAGAATCATGTTGTATAGGAGGAGGCCATTTGGTCCATCGCGGCTGTGCCAGCTGTTTCAAAAATCTATCCAATTACTCCTGTTCTTTCCTCATATCCCTGTAAAGCTTTCCTTTTCAAGTGGTTGTCAAATACCTCTTTTTTTTAAGTTACCATTGAATCTGTGCCTTCACCCTTTCAGACAGCACATACCATATCAAAGCAACCCATTACAGAGATGAGAGAATTTTGTCTTTCTCTCAGATGGCTGCACAATTTTGGAATTCACTTGCTCGCAAAGCGTTGGAGGCAAGTCACTGGATATTTTTAAGGTGGAAGTAGATAGATACTTGACTAACAAACGAATCAAAAATCACTAGAAACAGACAGGAATGTATAGTTAAGGCCATAATCAGATATCCCAAGATCTGAATGGTGAAGCAGACTGGAAGAACAAAATAGCTTACTCCTGTTCCCAATTCATATACCATGTTAAAAAAAACTCTCCATCTTTCATTTTGATTTACTTTGGGAAATATACAATACATGAACAACAAACGATTCCTTTCATAGTGAGAGTAAAGGATGTCTGTAAGCACCCTGAAAGGCTGTTATAAATATTTGAAGTACAGAGAATATATTTTTTCCTAAGGAAGCAGTGGTCTCACACAAAGTTTCAATGATATTTTGCCATTCAGGGCACTGCATTAAGTAGGTTTCCTACTCTGCACTGAAAAATGTTCCTTTGCCTATTTGTTTGTGTATAAGATGGATATAACTATGACAAAATAGATGTGAAATACCCATCAGAACCTATGGCTTTTAATAGGACCTGACAGTAACGGGAGCTACGCTGAATCATCAATCTGGCTGTTTGCTGCAGCAGCTGAAAATGTTCCTAGTTGGATGTTTTAGGTAATCTCAAATGGTCATCTTCATTAGGAATGATCCTGATATTCAGCCAAATGGACATTTCCATCATTGCCAGGCAGAGACACCCAAAGCAGATGATATTGTTCCCACAGCGATGCAATCTGCTGTTCTACTGCAGACAATTTATGTGACATAGCTAGAAATCAAAGCCACGCCAGCCCAATCAAACTTTCCTTTGAAACAATGAAATCTCAAACCAAAATACTCCATAATTTCCTCAATATCTATGCTTAAAACTGCATCTCTGAAATGCACTTCCTAAGACCCAGTACTTTCTCCATAATATATTTCCGCATCCTAAAATAACCCTCCACACTTCTACAGATTTGTTCACATTATCAACCTTCTGCAGCCTATGCAAGAACTGTCTCATTGTCTGAAATCTTTGTTACCTTTTTTTAAACAGGTTAAGCATAGGTACAAGGGGCTGAATGGCCTCCTGCGCTGCATTATTTTAAAATGCATGATTATAAAGGTAAGTATAGTTTTATGACTCATGTCTCTGATATACAGGTCAAATTCCCACAATGCAACACTCTCAGGGTGGTGCCAAGGTAATACATAGTCTTCCCCAGTGAATAGCACTAACGTATCCCCCATCATCACCTCTTGTTTTAGGTTCTGACATAAGAAACACAAACCATTGCTGTGAAATTCAATTTTTAGCTCTGTTCCGTAACCATCTAACAGCACAGGAGGACCAGCGACTAATAAATATGTTATTGTGCTGACTATCACGTACAGCTGTGTGCTGATGAAAAGCCAAGAGACATTATGATTTCTGCTACCATGCAGCCACAAACACCTGGAGCAGAATAAGGCCCTGTGCTGATGGGGGAAGTAAGGCTGCACTGGTCCAAACACTGAAGACGGCAAAGATGAAAGATGAGAATTCACGTGTAGCCGTACAACAGAGAGAAACAAAAAAAGATTAATCAGCAGCCATTAGACCCACTAACCAATCAGCCTTGTGCATTCTGAGCTCCTGAATGATCAAAACTGCAAAGAAAACAACATCCGTCCACTTTCACACTCCAGTGGAAATAGTGGTCCCTCACGGCAGGGCTGCACAGTCGCACCATCTGGAGAATAAATCGTGTGTGAAGTACAGTATAGTTTGGGACCAAAATCTGTGGCGGCAACTCAGCGGTTAGTTCATTAGTTCCAAACTTCCAGGGATTAGTCCGGCATCTATTCTGCTGTCAGAAAGAATAAGACAGACAGAATGCAAAAACTTCAAGGAGGACTGGGACAACCAGGGAGAGTGGGGAGGAGGGGTGGGGAGCAATCCTGGAGCTTATTTTCAAAGTACAGATACAATAGTATGCAACTGCCCTCAATTCCCCATCAAAAATGAATTGCCACTATCACTGGTACTAAACAAAATGATTAATTTAACTAAAGGATATTAAGCAAGTCACAGAACTGAACAATGTTTCATTTCTTCAAATGGAAGCTTATTCATAAGACAGTATCACACAGTATGAGTCCACAATGTAGTGGTTGCATTACAATAGTATGCTCATGGGCTCTTAGACTAGTGTTGTCTGACACTTCAAGTTGTCATTTACATATATGATAGGAATTCTTATTTTCTCAGTTAAGGGAGAGTCACTCAATCTCAAGATAAAGCAAAACAATAACGTTCGTATATATAAAAAGTTAATTCAGTGTGGCACAGTGATCAGCTGAAAATGTGTTGCTGGAAAAGCGCAGCAGGTCAGGCAGCATCCAAGGAACAGGAGAATCGACGTTTTGGGCATAAGCGCCTTTCCAGCAACACATTTTCAGCTCTGATCTCCAGCATCTGCAGTCCTCACTTTCTCCACAGTGATCAGCTGAGTAACCACCCACACTAGAACAGATTATCTGGTCATTATCACCTTTATGCTTGTGGGTTCAAATCCCACTCCAGAGACATGAGTACACAAATCTTGACTGATCTTCCCTGTGTAGTACTGAGTGTGTGCTGGTGCTGCCGGAGACACTGCCTTTCCAATGAGATGGAAAATTGAATGTGGACATGACAAAAATAGACTGACCCCAGTCAATTTTGCAAAGTTCTGTTCATTAATACCTTTTTTGTATTGTATTATAATAAACACCATGCAAGAGGAAGTACAGGAGGGATTGACATGCTTGAAAGTGGATAAATAACCAGAGCCAGGTGAATTATAATCCCAGGTTATTAAAGGAAGGCAGGGAGGAAATAATAGATACCCTGAGGATAATTTTCCAAGCTTCACTAAATATAGGCATGGTACCAGAGGACTGGAGATCTGTGAATGTTGCACCATTGCTTATCCAGGGTATCAGAGAAGGCCATCTAGTGAGACGCTGGTCAGTTTGATTGCAGTGTGGGTAATTTATTAGTATCAAAACTGATACCTAGAAAGGCATGAATAAATCAAGGACAGTCAGTACAGCTTTGTTGTGGGTTACAAGGAGGAGTGATGAGAGTCATGCAGTGGATGTTAGACTAGATTAGATTACATTACATTACAGTGTGGAAACAGGCCCTTCCGCCCAACAAGTCCACACCAACCCGCTGAAGCGCAACCCACCCATACCCCTACATTTACCCCTTACTTAACACTACGGGCAATTTAGCATGTCCAATTCACCTGACCTGCACATCTTTAGACTGTGGGAGGAAACCGGAGCACCCGGAGGAAACCCACGCAGACACGGGGAGAACGTGCAAACTCCACACAGTCAGTCGCCTGAGGCAGGAATTGAACCCAGGTCTCCGGCGCTGTGAGGCAGCAGTGCTAACCACTGTGCCACCGTGCGTTGTCTGTATGGAGTTTAGCAAGGCATTTGACAAGATCCCATGTCAGACTGGTCAGAAGAAGTGGCAAGTGGAATTAAATTTTGGTGGGGGGGTGGAGAACGACTCTACTTCCTCAGACTGCAGATATCATGGATAATCATTCGAAAAAAATGCTACTTACATCACAGCTGGAATTTTTTGTATGGTTTTAGTCACTGTGTTACAGGAAGGGTATAATTGTTTGCGACAGTACTGAGGAGTTTTACAACAATGTTATCAATGCTTGAAAACTGAACTACTCGGAATGATTAGTCAGGACAGGGTTGTTTTCCTTAGAACAGAGGATGCTGAGTGATGACTTAATTGAGATGGTCAATACTTTTAGGGGACCAGATAAAGTAGAAAGGAAAGACCTGTTTCCTCTGATAGAGAGGTCAAATACTGCACACACATAAGGTGATGGATAGAAGGATTAGAAGGGACATGAAGAAAAGCATTTTCATCTAGAGTGTGGTAGTTTTCTGGAATTCACTGACGGGTTTTATGGCGAAGACAGACACCCTCAACTTGTTTAAGAGTGATTGATTTGCACCTGAAGTACTGTAACCAGCAAGATTATGGACCAGGGGCTGGAATGAATTGGCTATTTTTGTTTCAGCAGCTGCAGACAGAATGCACCAAATGGTTTCCTACTGTGACATAACTTTTCATGCTTCAACCGAAAAATGAGGTGTCAATCTGGTGAAGGTACAAGACAGGACCAAACCAAGTAGCATGCAAGCAATCTCACAAATTACAGAGTCATAGAGTCATACAGCATGAAAGGAGACCCTACAGTCCAACAGGAGAGAAGGGTCCATGAACCTGTCCATCCTCAATGGTGGGTGAGTCTAATATACCAGTGTAAAAAGTCCAAGCTGCCAGGTTTGCAACCATCTTCAGATGGAAGGGCCGAATGGATGATCCTGTTTTGGATGGTGCCATGTTGATGGAAGGTAGAATATGGGAGCTTACCAATGGTCTAGAACTATGAAAAGCTATAATCAGTACCATCCACAAGATGGACAGCAGCTGCTCTCCAAAGTTTCTTCAACAGCTACTTCCACAGACTGCAGTTAATCAAGAAGACAGCTCGCCACCACTGTAAGGTAAATGATCAAAAACTTAGGTTTTAAGGAAAGTCTTAAAGATAATGAGAGGAGGAAAGCTCAAAGAGCAAATGCCAGAACGGAGGGTCTAAAAGTCTGAAGGCTAAATGGGTTATATACATATTAGTTATACATGTTGCTAATACAAAATACTCACTAAACATCTCTGCTTTTTAAAAAAAATCATTATGTATAAAGCTGCCATTCCTCGTTGCTGAGCTGCTTCGCTTTGCTTTTACAATTCATCTTTTCATGGATGTTGACTTTGAAAATGGTATGTAGGTTTTAATCGGGTCCTGGAGTGGGTTTGAGTAAATTGCATTAGAGGTTGGCAGTTGAATTAAAAAAAGAGTACCAAGTAAAAATTCAACAGAACAGTTTGGCCTGTGTTGGACAGAAACACTAAAATGTAGTCAAGAATATAAAGTGTATGGAGTATCTTAAAGGAGAAGAGACAGGTGTGGAGATGGAGAGGTCCAGGGGAGGGAGTTCCAGAGTTTAGGGTCTAAATTACTCAAACAACATAGGTTGCATTATACAAGATTTATTACAAATCTGAAAGATCTGTGGTCAGGTAGCATTTTCAATACCTGCATCTTTCAAAATACAGAGCAACACTCTAGGAACTCAGTACTGCTTTGTGGGATTGTGATTGTTCTGTATTGCTGGATTCATGGGCACTGAGAATTACAATATTTGCTGTTTAATGCTTTCAGATACAGACGACATAAGAACACAATAAACGGTAGCTTCACATTCTGTCAGTGGGAAATTATGTCACACAACCATCACTCAGCAAAAATAATGACATGTCAGCACCGTCATGGGCAGGAAATAAGTCTGTTCACCTCTTGTGAGACAGCAGAAGGGCAATAATCCACATGTGCTGATTGGACTAGTATAAATTGATCAAAGTGAGTTAATTCAGTGCAGATTTGTGAAGGGTATGATATGGCACAGGCACTGTGGGCTGAACAGTCTCCTATGCTAAATCATCCCCTTGTGACTCTTGCAATTTGCCTGTCTAGGAAACAAAAAGGCACCTTTAACTGAGGCAGATCTGAGACACTGCTGAAGAGGGACAATCGAGGTATTAGTTTTCTTAAGCACTGTACTTCACTTTTCCTAAATCATGGGGTGGTTTAAAAAAATCCTGGGAGGCAATAGCCAAGCACCAGAAAGGTTCTGTTGATCAATAATTGGATGACAGGGATTTGAGAAATGATTGATGGAATCAGGTGTGGCTCAGTGAGTAGCATTTTATCTCTGAGTCAGAAGATTGTGGAATCAAGACCTACTCCAAAGACTTGAGCACAACATCTGGACGCGTACTCCATTATTAGAGCTGTTGTCTTCCATCTGAAAAGTTAAACCATGGCCCTAACATCCTTTCAGGTAAATGATCTCATGGGTTCAAAGAAGAGTCACCCTGGATTCAAATGTTGGTTCTGCTTCTCACCCACAGAAGTTTCTCCAGCACTCTCTGCTTTTATCGAAGACTTCATGGGCACTACCTTAAAGAAAAACAGGGATTTCTCATGAGTGCCCTGGGCTAATATTGCAGCTCTAACATAAATAAAAATGTTCTAAAAATATCTGGTTGGTGCTACATTGCTGTTTGTAGAGTTTTCTGTTACTGTGCAGATGTTCTGCAATATTTCCTTCATTACAATGGTGACAATACTTCAAAAATACTTCATGTTGGTATTGAGGGATCCTGAAAAGGTGCTGTATAAATGCAAATCTGTTTTTGAAAATCAAGAGCAAAAAGGTCACCTGTAAGAAACGTAACAATGTAAAAGCAATCTTTTACAATGCTGCACTTTTCCAGTAAGCTCACAGTCGTATCTTGTGCTACCATATGTTTGCATTTTTATTTGTGTGCATTATGCAGTACCTTCTTGTTTAATGCAACACCATCTTCACAGTCGAGGACAGCACAATCTACATCGAGACTGGTTATCTTGTGGAGTTTCCTTTCATCATTCCCAGGTACATACAGCACAGCTCTCCGAGGCACATACTTGCGTTTGGTGTTTGCACTGCAGGTATAGTGACAACACTCCACATGCCCGAGAGTGCTGCATGACTTGGCAGAGTTTCTTCTGGAATAAAGCAAGGGCGAATGTCATTGAACATTCAAAGTCAAAGGAAAACAGGCTTCAAAACATTGTGTACATTTTAGAAAACTAATTATTCATGTAGCTCATGGGGAAATATCGTAAGTATCAGCAGTGGGATGTTATCCTCAACATATTATTGATAGCACACATATAGTGGCATTCTGGGTATTAGCTAATTGGTTAATTTAAAGAAAATGCTTTGTGTATGTGTGTAGCTCACGGGTCCTCGATTAAGCAAATTATTTACTGAACAATTATTATGACTGTACAAAATGGAAGCAGGCAAAGGTGGAGGGAATAGCATGAAACTGGACAGCACATGAGGAGAATGGGCAAAGGGACAGGATAGGATGATAAGTGAGAAGAAGAGGGTTAAAGGAATTAAGAGTTTCATTTATATAGCACCTTTCACCTTGTTTTTACAAAGAAGCAATCGTCTGAAAAAAATTCACACTGTGACATATGAGGAGGTTATTAGTACAGGTGATTAAAAACCTACTCAAAGAGATAAGTTTTAAAGAGTGGCACAAAAGAAGACAGAAAGGCAAGAAGGTTTAAGAGAAGAATTCCAGAGCTTAGGTTCTGGACAGCTGAATCAAAAGAGACCAGAAATGGAGATTCGCAGTGACCTTACAAGAGTTCACAACTGGAGGATATCACAGAGGAATGAGGCTATGGCAGGACGTGAATGTAAGGATGGGAATTTTAAAAGGTATTATAGGCAGGCAGTCAATGTAAGCCAAGAAATTGAGGAATGAGGGTGAGTGGGAGTGGATGCAAGTTGTGACATAGGTTACAGAGTGTGGATAAACTGAATTTCATAGACGGTCAAAAGCGGGAGGTCAGCCAGGAGACCATTAGAACAATGAAAACTAAAGGTACTAAAAGCATGGAAGTGCACCACACAGACAGAGGCAGAATCAGGGATGGATGGTATATGTGCACAGATGGCAATGTTGGTAGAGTAGATATTGGGAGAAGTAGGGACAGAAAGTGTAAAATTTTAGTGCTTAGGGTTCGATTTTATGGGGATTGTTTTGATATCTACGAAAAGGGGAGTGGGTCAGGAACAATTTCCCTGTTCACAGGGGAATGGCTGTTAGAATAGATCACAGTCATTGAAACTTTGGCATTTAGAAGATTGAAGATTTAGAAGGCTGAGAAAGGAGCTATTTCTTCACGGAGAGGCTTGTGAATCTTTGGAATTCTCTATCATCGGTAGCTGAAGATGCTTAATCACTCAGTATATTGAAGGTACACCTTTTGGGAAGTAAGAGACATGGGGATAGAGTGGGTAAAAATCAAGCACAATTTAGTTGATTACCAGACTGGCAAGCTGGTTCAAAACATTCCACAAGATTTCCCTGGAAACTCCTTCCAGAAGGGCACTGTGGGTCTACCTACAGCACATGGACAAGGAGGTTCATGAAGCACCTCATAACGACTCTCTCAACTAGAGACAGGAAGTGCTGGTCAGTTTGCAATGTCTGCATCCCATGAGTGAATTTTTTAAAAATCACATAGCTTTCTGCTATTAACCATATTGCTTCAAGCTCCTATTACTGATCACCTGGCATGCCTAACTGAGTGAGCATCACCTCTGATACCAATTGGAAAGCATTATCTGATCAGATGAATCCTCACTGTCAGTCAAAAAACAATTCCCATTGTACAACATTTTTACAACTACTAAACAAGAGTGCTCAAAGAAAAAGAAACTATTGTCCTTATTTTCTCTTATCCTTGCTCACAATATTGGTCTTGTGGATTTCTGGGAGTTGTTGGCTCAACTTTAAAGTAGAGCATCTTGCAAAACACTGTATTGTGTATTCTCAGCTTCAAAATGTTAAATTTAAATGCAGCAATAGTAGTATGACAACAACTACATAATCTGTTTCACTAATGTTGATTGAGCAATAAATATTAACCAGGACACACCAGAGAACCTCTGTGTTCTTCTTCAATTCAGTGTCCTGGAATGTTTTAAAACCAGCTGAGGAGCAGAGACAACATTGATTTAATATCCATCCTGAAAGGCAGCACCTCCAATATAGCAGCGCATGTGATATACAATTTACTGACTGTGTACTCCCAGTCAGTGCTCAGATCATGTGGACATATCACAATCACAGACCTTTTTCTCTGTGGTCCCAGAACATATGTCTCAGGGTACTTGGATGCTGGAAATCTTAAAGTAGTTCTAGACTCTGAGGTTTCCTTCGTGTCCTCTGACAGCTCAATCTGACAACCAGAGGACACAGGTTTAAGGTAATCTGGTGGCAGATGAGAATAATTTACTTTTGCAGCAAGTTGTGATCTGGAATGCACTGCACTGCCTGAAAAAGGCAGTGAAGCAGATCCAACAGTAACTTTGAAAAGGTAACCTGCTTAATACTTGAAGGGGAAAATTTAACATGGTGATGGATAAAGGGACTGGGACTAATTAGATAGCTCCTTCAAAGAGCCGACATAGCTGTTATGGTCTGAATGGCCTTCTACTGGGCTGTAATATTCTCTATCTTCACATCTGCTCATCTTGTTTATGTTCCTGGGAACAACACACTGTTTATATGAAACTTCCAATTCACCAGAAGCAACCCTCTGTGAGAAATCTACTTTATAGATTACATGGCGACAAATCTGTAATACTCCTTGCTATGAAATAGTATTATGTCACTGTCTGTGCGTACACAGAAAACCTCAAAGGTTTACAGCACAGACTAGCAATTGAAAACTAATTTCACTGCCCAGTTTCCTCCCACAGCAATACATCTTGGCTCAACTCAAAATAATGATCCATTTTTGCTTTAAAAGATGCCATGTTATTTCTCTGAAGTATTCCCAGTGAGAAAACATGGTATATTAACAGCTCAGAAGAAATGTTGCCTCGCCTGCTGGAGTAATAGTCTTAAATTTAAAGTCACTCATCACTGCCTCCCAAAGCACAGGAAATGGCCTTTTCCTTTTTGCCCTAATAAAATTCGTTTAGAATTTTAAAAGCTCTATTAAATTGCTTGGTCTCCTGTACTGCAATGGAAGTACTCTCAGTAACTTGAGCCTCTCTGCGTAACAATCTTGCTTTATCTCCCTGAACCTAAATATATGATCGCCAGCATTTCTCCAAAAGCTTTTTGAATACATTTCTGTGAAACACGCTTGGATTCAGCCTCTGCTCTAGAAAGAAAGAATCTGCATTTATATAATACATTTCACGTTCGCAGGACATCTCAAAGCACTTTGCCGTTAATGATGAACTTCTCATGTGTAGTCATTGCTATCGGGTAGGAAACACCGCAATCAGTTTGTACACAGCAAACTCTGACAAAAAGCAACCAAATTTTTTTTTTTTACGTGATGTTGAGTGTGGGATAAATATCGGCCCCAAATTCAGAATTATTACCATGCAGAATGAGGTAATTCAGCCCATTGTGTCTACACCAGCTCACTGAATGAACAGTGCACCTAATGTTATTTCCCTGACTTCTCCCCAACCCTGTAAATTGTCACTTTTCAAATAATAGCTCATTCCTTTTGAACAATTCACCTGAACAGGCATCCGCCACATTTTCAGTCACTTAGCCTAGTTCTGGACCTTAGCTACTCACTGAGTTAAAAAGCTTTTTCTCATATTGCTTTTACTTCTTCTGCCAATTATTTTAAATCCATGTACTCGTATTCTCAATCATTTCACCTGTGGTGATACAATAAGTCTCTCCTAATCTATCCTGTCTGACTACTCATGATTTTGAACACCTCTACCAAATTTTGTCTCAGTGTTCCTCTCATAGCTGAAGTTCTTCAACCCTGGAGCCACTCTTGTAATTCTCTTTGCAACCTCACTAATGCCTTCAAATCCTTGCTAAAAAATGACTCCCAGAACACCATGCAATACTCCAGAACAGCATATAATACCCTACCGAGGCTGAACCTGAATAATGCCCTATAATTTTCGACATAATCTCTTTGCTCTTGTACTCTATGTCTTTATTAATAAAACCAAGTGTACTGTATGCTTTATTAACTTTTCTCTCAACCTGCCCTGCCTATTTCCATGACATATGCACATATATATCCAAGTCCTTCTGCTCCTGCACTCCTTCAGAATTGTACTTAATTTTAACCAGTTAGTTCAGTTAGTGGAACTGCTGATTTGTAATGCAGTGACACCAATGTTGAAGGTTCAATTCCTGTACCAGCTGTGGTCACCAAAAAGGCCCTGTCCTCTCAAGCTCACGCCTCACCTGAGGCATGGCGATCCTCAAAAAAGAGCAGCTGATGGTACTCCGGGACTAAGACAAATTTCACTTTCAAAATAAGACATAAATTCAATAGGGAATTCACGAGAAGTGTCTCTACCTTGAGAGTGGTGAGAATGCATAATTTGCTACCAAATGGAATTGTTGGGAGAAAACAGTTTTAAAATGTATTTATGGGATGTTGGCATCACTGATTGAGCCAGTATTATCACATACTCCTAGCTGCCATTACGAAGGTGACACCAAGTTGCCTTTTTGAACTGCTGTGATCCATTTGGTGCACATTTGCCAAAAATACAGTGAGGGAGCGATTTTCATCTAGCGATAATAAAAGACAGTTATTGTATTTCCAAGTCAGATGGTGGATGGCTCGGAGGGGAACTTGAAGGCAGTAGCTTCAGCTGTTCTTGTCCTTCTAGATGGAAGAGGTTGTGGATTTGGAAGGCATTATCTAAAGAGTCTAATGCAAATTTCTGCTGATTGTCTGCATTGCTGCTACTGAGCGTCAGTAGTGGAGGGAATGAATATTTGTGGATAAGTGTTTCAGGATTGGAAAAGGTCACTTCAGAATGACAATTTAAAAGTAAAGCATTGTTGTAATGAGAACCATTGTTGATCAGGCAGCAGACGGGTAAATCACTTTTGGTATGAGTTAGGAAATCGGCAGCAGAGTTTTGAATGAGCTCAAATTTCAGCAGATTCTAAGAAAAGAGCCTCAGCTATAGTCCTGTGTACCATTCTGGACACCCAGGTTTTAGGAAAGATTACAAAGAGTTAGAGAGGCTGCAGAAGAGGTGTTTCAAGTGATGAAGGACTCCAGTTAAGTGGAGGAAGTTTGATGAAGAAAATGTTTCCTTTGATAAGTGAGTGAGCAAATAGAGATCACAGATTTAAATTAAATTTAATTATTTTAAAATAATTGCCAAAAGAACTACAGGAGAAATGAAGAAAACTTTTCCCCACGCAGAAAGTTGTTCAGAACTGAAACACACAATAACTTCACAGAGGCTGGTATCCCATCACCAAATCACCCTTTATTACATATGGAGAGCCCTTGAGACTGATTCAGCTCCCTCACAGCCAGCTCTCAGAGTGAACAGGATGTCTGCCACTCCTGTTTTTATCTGTCAGCCAGGGCACCCTGATTGAACCAGACTAACAGCCCCAATCAGGGAACTTGTATTTTATGAGGTTCACCTAGGTGACCTCATTACAATCACTCCATCCCTCCCTGTTTAAGACTTGAGGACATAGGCTGGTTCTCTTTTTCGTAACTTCTCCTAGGGCGTTTTAGCACAGGGTCAGGCTTCTAAAATCTGCCTCTTATACGGGCGATGTGCAACGCACAGTAGCTCGCATCTTGCACCCAGAGTGTCTCAGAAGAAACTCATTCTCCTCTTCAGGTGGCAAAGGTGAAAAGGCAACATAGAGTCATAGAGATGTACAGCATGGAAACAGATCCTTTGGTCCAACCTGTCCATGCCGACCAGATATCCCAACCCAATCTAGTCCCACCTGCCAGCACCCAGCCCATATCCCTCTAAACCCTTCCTATTCATATGCCCATCCAAATGCCTTTTAAATGTTGCAATTGTACCAGCCTCCACCACTTTCGCTGGCAGCTCATTCCATACACGTACCACCCTCTGCGTGAAAACGTTGCCCCTAAGG